>NC_138868.1:93015830-93556310 GCF_965194805.1 Balaenoptera borealis | reverse complement strand
CCCAAGGACAAGGTCTAATCGAAAAAAAATTCTCAGAGGAGCCTGACTAAAGTTTGGTCAACCCTAATCAGGTGCCCTAGGGATATTCAACCTCCCTGTCCTCTGATCCTTATTTCTAAAATGATGGGATTGGGTTGGATGAGGTCCCTTCCAGTGCAAACAGACCACGACCAGCAACAGCTGCTTTAATTCTACCTCCCTTCACCCAGAGCTACATTTGAGAGTCACAAACGTTTCTTTGAAACACATCTACTATTTAGGTGTTAATTTTATAATCAGATGCTTTCTTACGTACAGTAGTATTCAATTACATTCAATTACAAATACAGTAGTATTATTACCCGAGTCAATAATATCTACCAGTTTAAAATCCTGACTATGCTATGTGCATTATACACATCATCTTTAATCCTCATGACAGCCCTAAAAGATAGGAATTATTAACCCCATTTTACAGATGAGAAAACTGAGGCTCAGAAATATTAAGTAAATGTACTCAAGGCCACACAGCTGCTAGGAACTGAAGCTGGTATTGAGCCCAGGTCTGGCTGGTACAGCTGCCCCCCATGCTGCCCCTGCCACAATGTATTATAATGACTCACCTCTGTCTCTCCTCACAACCCACCCCACCCCTGCCCCCAGAATGGGAGGTCAATTAGGGCAACTTCCTGTCCTTGGTGTTTAGTAGACCCTGAATGTTGTAGAGTGAATGTATGAAGGAAAGAGGGCATGTATTACAAAAATTTGGAACTTGGGGAAATTGGAGAATATATATATATATATATATATATATATATTCCATAGTGCTATGCACAATAATGGAAATTCAATGAATTCTAATTTATATGCACACACACACACAAGTAATCAGAACATAAGTTGTGATGGACCAGCATATTTTTTTTCTAGATCACAACTGATACATGTCCTTTCAGATAAATTAGTCCGATAATCTTGGCTGACACATCTGGAGGAAGAGTAAATCTGCATGCCAGTGCAAGCGTAACCCTCGTGGCCTCTCCATCAAAACCCATCAAGGGCTGTGTCTCCACATGGCAAAAACATCGAGAAGCAGTAAACACAACCTTTTTCTCATTTTTTTCCTAGTGATATTTGTAGGCCTACACCTGGCATTCTGTGTCACCCATGTGGGCCAGAGATTACAAAGGCAGGAGAGTCAAGGCATGAAATAAGGAAACTGGGGAGAGAGGCATTTATCAAAACATGGGGCCTGGAAAATGATCTTATAATTTAAAAAATTACACTGTATGTTCATATGTAAAAATTGCTAAATACTCAGGTTAGTTACAGTTAACCAGCTGAGCTATTGCCTCAGGCAGTTGTTTTTCTAATTACAAGTCTTGGCTGTGTCACCAGCTAGCTGGGAGCCCCAGGGGGAGCTAAGAAAGTCTCCTTCTGTCCTTTTAAATCCCTTTTAGAGAGTCTTCCCCCTCACCTCCACTGGGTCTAGGAGGGCGGATGCAGGTCTTCGGAACCCCTCCCCAGCCCAGGCTGGTCCTGGCGGGGCCCTGCCCCAAGCCCAGTGAGCAAGCCCTGGGAATGAGAGGCTCCTGGTAGGTTCAGCTTCCAGGGCTGGGCGGTAATTGGCCCAGGCTCTAATGAGCAGAGCCAAGACGGACAAAGCCCATCAGCCGCTTAGAACTGCTACCTGCAGAGGGACCAGGACGAGCATCAAACCAGTAGCCTGGAGAGTTGCCACTTGGACAGCACATAATTTCCAAATTAGCTGTTTCTGAGGCTTGGATTTTGCGGTGCAGATAGCGCTCAGAGGCGGCTCTGGCAGAGGCTGCAGAAAGCAAACAAATGGAAACCTTACACGGAAAGTGATTTCCCTCATAGTCAAATACGCCAGGGTTTCCCTCTCCCTCTCCACCTTTTTCATTAAGATGCAAATGGAGCCTTTGTTGCCAGGAAGTCCAGCTGCTCTGGTCCTGGTCCTGGGGGTGCTGGTGATGGTGAGGATTCCAGCTCAGGTTCTCAGACTAAGTTATCAAGTTACAGGGGCCTGGAGGATGGGAAGGAGGTGTTGGAATCAGCGAAGGTGGCGCGGGCTAAGAGCCAGTTCTACTGCACTCCTTCAACTGGGTGGAAACAGAAGTACTATCAACCCTTAGATTAATCCTCAAGCCTCCTGCCTAGAAAGATACAGACACATACAGACCACTGAAAAGTGCTATATGAGAGCACAGGGTCATTGTTTTTATCGCTGGGCGCTGTCCTTCTTGCTGTTTACTTGTAGCTCTCTCCGATCGAAAGAATGAATATTCATGGAATAAAGCAACACACTCTACGATACATATATCCTTTAAGCATTCAGACCCACTGAGGGAAGAGATGCCATCTCCATTTTACAGATGGGGTCAGGCGCATTCAGGGTGGTATGGCCGCAGACCCATCTCCATTTCACAGGTGGGTCTGCTGAGCCTCAGGGAAGTGGAGCGGCTGATCCAGGGAAGTGGCACAGTCAGGATTCAAAAGCAGCTCGTAACCTTTCCAACAGCTCCCGTGCACTCATCTGCCTCTCCCACACGCATGTAAGCTCTGAGGGGCGTGTTGTCTTTTTATCACCCCGCAGGGCCTAGCAAAATGCTTTGCATCCAGTAGGCACAGATACATATTTGTTAAATAAAATGAATGCATTTGATTTTAGAATTCTTGTAAAACTACTTAAGGTTGTCCTAGTTAGCTATGGAGACTTGGGCAAGGTACTGACATTTTGTGTCTCAAATTCCTCCTGAGAGAACCTTAGATGACAATCACTCCCAGGGCTGGTTGGATCTTGGATTGTCTGAGGTCAGTCTCTCGGCCCACTGGCTCCCATGGAGATGGTGCCTTTCAGAAGCCGCACAGCGAAGACCCACGGTGAGCCCTGTGGTGCATTCATTCTTTTGGTGGGGCGGGGGAGAGGGGAAGGTGAATTCCATTTGGAACCACCGTTAATTGCTTTTTCTTTTGTTTTTTTGTCGTGGTAAAAAATAAACCCATATGACATAAAATTCACCATCTTAACCATTTTTAAGTGTACAGTTCAGTAGTGTTAAGTGTATTCACATTGTTATGTAACAGATTTCCAGAACTTTATCATTTTGTAACACTGAAACTCTATACCCGTAAACACTAATTCCCCATTTCCCCCTCTGCTCAGCCCCTGGCAACCACCACTTCACTTTCTGTTTCAATGAGTTTGACTACTTTAGATGCCTCCTACAAGTGAAATCACAATATTTGTCCTTTTGTGACTGGCTTATTTCACTTAGCATCATGTCTTCAAGGCTCATCTACGTTGTAGCACGTGTGAGAATTTCCTGCCTTTTCAAGGCTGGATAGTATTCCATTGTATGTACATACCACATTTTAAAAAGTTCATTCATCCAGTGATAGACACTAGGGCTGCTTCCACCTCTTGGCTATTGTGAATTATACTGCCATGAACATGAGTGTGCAAATATCTCTTTGAGATCTTGTTTTAATACTTTTAGATGTATACCCAAAAGTAGAATTGCTGGTAACTCTAATTTTTTGAGGAACCTCCATACTGTTTTCCAGAGAGGTTCCATCATTTTATATTTCCACAACAGTGCCCAATTTCTCCAAATCCTTGCCAACACCTGTTATTTTCTGTTTTTTAAATAGTGGCCATCTTAATGGTGTGAAGTGATATCTCATTGTGGTTTTGATTTGCATTTTTCTAATGACTAGTGAGGTTGAACATCTTTTCATAGGTTTATTCATTCTTGGTGGAACTGAACAAGGATCTTCAAAGTGGATACCAAAAAGGCAGATATCATGGGATTCCTTGGCCTGGGTCCAGGGATCCCCGTTTTCACAAGGAGACTGAGTAGAGGATGAAACTTTTCTGCTCTCCCCCCTTCAGCCAGGATAAGGTACAGAGGATGTGCTAATCGGCTCCTGATCAAGCCCACTGGGGCCTGACAGGGGAGGGAGGCAGTTATAAGTTACAAAGGGAAAAGCCAGGGCTTTGGAGTGAGACCAGTTCAAATCCCAAGTCTGCCTCCTATGGCTTGTGTGATCTGGAGCAAATTACTTAACCTCTCTGAACGCTTATTTCCTCATCTGTAAAATAGATTATTTTGTGGGAGATCCGTGAGGTTTTGTGCTGGTAAATGTTTTAACAACCAGCTTTTCAAGAAAAAATAATGTTCTGGTTTGTAGCATTTACTGATTTTGTTATGTAAGTACTCAAACTGTGGCTGATTTCAAGCTGCCAACTTGGAGTCGTTGAACTCATTTGGGAGGAGGGATCTGCACAGCCAGCTCCAGCACATCACGCATGAGGATATACAATGGAATTAATATTCCATTGTATATCCTCATGCGAAATGCCTCACCCAGGATTTGGCAGGTGTCAGGTTCTTAATTCAAGTTCCCTCCCTCTCTTCTTTCCACCACAGGGATTCTGCATGACCCAAGAAAGAATTCTTGGGTTTTTTCAACATGTTTATTCAACAGATATGTATTGAGCTCTTATTATGTACAAAACCCTATCCTAGGAGCAGAGTATAGGGGCATGAAGAACAGGAAGGGGATCTGTTTTGAGTCTGTGACCTTCAGAGACTCCAGCTTGGTTAGGTGACCCTCCCATGTGCTGTCATCTCTCTCATGTCACATTTTAATCACCTCTGTACTTGTCTCTCCCACTGAGCTGAGATATCCTTGAAGACAATGACTGTGTCTTAGTTTGGTATCCACATTGCCTGGCACCTTGAAGGTCTTCAATAAATATTGTTAAATGATTTCTAAAGCTTGAAAGCTACCTGAGGAGGAGGCGAAACTAACACATCTGAAACATTCGGACAATAATACAAGATTAATAGTCAATGGTAATTACAAAACTTCCAATTTGATAAGAATCCTACTGCTTCAAAGCATTTTCAGTTCAAACAGTTAACCCTTACTGAATGTTTATAGTATGTTAAGTAGCAACAATCACTCAACACATTATCTCACTTAATCTTTGCAGCAATCTTTGCTGTTATTATCGTCATCCCCATTTCATATATGAGTAAAATGAGCAACAGCCGTTAAGTAGATTTCCCAATATTTTTTATTGTATGTGTAGAGCCAGGATGTGAGTCTAAGACTTGATCCTTACTGCCTCAAGAAGTAGAGAAAGGCATTGTGTTTTTATCTCCATTTCAAAATCTCACCTCCGTAAAGCTGAGAAAACTGGCTTTGAGAGCGAGAGAGATATTAAGTGCCAAAGTCACACAGCAAATAGGAGGCAGAACCAGGATTAAGACCTAGGCCTTCTGATAGGATAATAAAGTACAGTGTGAGGTGCCATACACAGCAAACGCTCTTTCAGAGAAGGGTGGCACTACTGGGATGTCAAGTGGTCAGCGAGCCTTCCAGAAGCTGTGGGGCTTGAGTCGGACCTTGGGGAGCTGGAGGTGGACTGGCTCAGCAGATGTCATCGTTCGGTCCTCAAACAGAGGACATACACACAAACACACACACACACACACGCATCCCAGTGGCCCTGCTCCCTGGTCCCCAACTTGGAAAGCAAGGGGATACCGTTCAGACAATCTCACCCCATCTCATGGAGACCCCACAGGAGATGTGCTTGGCAGCAGCTGCTGCTTCTCCTACATGGGTGTTTGCTAAGTTATTTATATAAAGGATCCACCGGCCCCTAGGTTGCCCAGATAGCATTACCCTTTCTCATGGCCTTCATCTCTGACTCCTGGAGAGGTTGTCATGCTTCCAATTGCTTAGAAAGTGCCTGTCTCCCACGCATAATCCGGAGTCAGCCAGCCTCGCACTTTGAGGGCAGTGGTGCCACCACAAGGGCAGAGCCCGAAGCCATGGATCACCGTTAGAGGAGGCATGGTAGAAGCTGTGCTCCAGGCAGGCCGAGTGTGAGCCCTGCGCTGGGCTGGCGGGGGAGCCAGATGAGGGGCCGAGAAATGAGGCGGTGGAGTTCACCGCTCCATCCCCAGCTGCTGGATTTTCCTGTCAGTGCTTAATTTTTGAGTCACGTAAACTGTTAAAGTAATAATTTTCCAAAGGTTAAAAACATATTTCTCAGACCATTACATGTCAACAATTTATTTAACTCATTAATGAGGGAACCGGTGAGATGACAAAGCGAGATTCAAAAGAGGGTAAAAGAAAAAAAAATATCGGTGGAAGAAAGGAAGCAAGCTGGAATAAGATTGCTAAATTAGATACAAAACTTATTAATATCTTATAGGACAATGAAATCATAAAATTTGGGACTATCTTCTCAACTGGATGGAAGACATTTGCATATTATCAATTTCTCCTTGTTAACATCTATCTTACAGGGTTGGGCCCCTAATGGATAATAAACAGTAAGTAAAAAAGGGACACTCCCCTGGCGCATCAGATGAGCCTCCAGTGGCCTTGTTGACTTATTTCCATGTTTTGTTAAGAGCTCAAGGGAATCCAGCTGGTCTTCTGCCAGTTGCTGAGTATGTCTAGTTTAATTATGCATTCCCGGTCGGGGGAATAAAACCACAGGATAGATTTGGGGACCCATTGGACCTACTGTGAGAAGGACTGAGCTCAAAGTCCCACTGATCACCTGACCTCCATGGGCCCCTGCCAAGACTGGTAAACCACAGTGATGTTTTGGGTTTCTGGGGATTAGTGTTGGTTCAGAGCCAGACTACGGTATAGGCAGACCTCAGAGATATTGCAGGTTCAGTTCCAGACCACCATAATAAAGCAAATATCTCAATAAAGTGAATCACATGAATTTTTTGGTTTCCCAGTGCATATAAAGTTATGTTTACACTATACTGTAGTTTATTATGTGCAATAGCATTATGTCCCAAAAAACTACATACCTTAATTAAAAAATACTTTATTGCTAAAAAATGCTAACCATGATCTGACGATGCAGGGTTGCCACAAACCAATTTGTAAAAAATGCAGTATCTTTAAAGTGCAGTAAAACGAGGGATGCCTGCAATCCCTGAAAAGTCAGATTATTTCCTTTTCTTCCAGTGCACAGTCACCCTGGTAACAGGCTGTAGATCCCTTTGGGGAAGGCTGGGGAAAAGATTAACTATTAATTTTTCACAGTATATTAAGGTTCTTCCTCAAGGGGACCTGGCCTTCCCTTCATTCAAGGGATTCTGGGTAAATAAATTGGCTCAAGTCTGGGAATTGATTGAGGGGTTATGACTCTCTTTTTTGGTGATTCAAGTTAGATTTCTGTTCACTTGACCTAGAAGGACTCCTCTGCTTATATAGATAAGTAAGCATTTAGTAGATGACCATTCACTTCTCTTCTGGGGACACCATGATCAAGCAGCTGATTCCACAGGTCCCTGTGAGTCAGACCCTTCTGATTGCTGCTTTGACTCTGCTGTCCATTAGGACCTGGAGACAATGTGGGCTTTGGGGAAAGAGCCTGTGAGAAAGAGTGAGATGTGAACTCTGATCCTGCCTTTGCTACGAACTAGCTGGGTGACCTTGGGCAAATTAATAAGCCTCTCTGATCCAACTTCCTTAACTTTTAAAAAGGGAGTAATACCCCTGCCCTGCTTGGACAGAAGGCTGTTGTGAGGCCTTTGAAAAAAACAACAATGACTTTATTATTTTTTTTTATTGGAGTATAGTTGATTTACAATGTTGTGTTAGTTTCAGGTGTACAGCGAAGTGATTCATTTAAACACAGTGTCTTTCGACTGTGGCTGTTTGTTTAGCTTTGGTGTTTTAGATGGTGTGAGTGGAGGATGCAAGCTGGGTCTGACCTATCAAAGCGCTTTGGCTCAAACGATGTGATGAATTTGTTGCCAGCATTTTAAAATAGGAGGATTTCAAATACATGTCTGGATTTTGATCGTCCTTTGAAATGCTGGAAGTTCTGGCGCATTCTCATATGACGGTGGTAGACTGTAGGGCACCCTTTAAGAGCAGCTGGTCCCTCCAGTTTGCCT
Organism: Balaenoptera borealis; assembly: GCF_965194805.1. NCBI lineage: Eukaryota > Metazoa > Chordata > Mammalia > Artiodactyla > Balaenopteridae > Balaenoptera > Balaenoptera borealis. The sequence goes on along the minus strand of NC_138868.1, from coordinate 93,548,355 downwards.
GCCCCGCCCCCTACCTCACTCCTGAGCGCTGTGTTTATTGAGGGAGCCCCCAGGTGCCAGGCGTGACACTAGGGATAGATGCTTACAAAATGCAAACGATTGGTTAACGGTTTGCTGTGACAAGTGCCACAGACGGGTTGGTGCCAGTCTGAGCAGTAGCTCAGGAAGCCGTCAGTTCTCCCGCACCGGCATGGGTCTCTGCTCGCCCAGACTCCTTCCTGCCTTTCAGCCATCTCGCTCTGACTTGGGAGTGACTTTTCACTTCTCTGGTTGTCTCTCTGGCTCCAGTTCTTAGAAGACCCGTCTGGCTTGTCTGAGCAAAATCTCTTGCCAGATATTAAGGCTAGTTGTGCTTTTTCTTCAGCTATGACTCCAGCTTAAAATCTTGGTCTTAAATTCCCAGTGGTTCCCCCCGGGCAGATGTCATCTTGGTGGGAACAGCTCCGTGTCACTCTGTCACTCTGCTAGCAGAGCATTTATGAATTCAGCAAATTTTCCTGAGCACCTGCTATGGGTGTGTGCCCAGTGGGAGAAGCACTGCGCTTTTCAACCCTCCCTGGACCGCAGTGACCGGCGCCGGCTGGAAGGACGGCTGCTTCTATGGCTCATTGCACGGCACAGACGCTTGTCTCGCCTGAGCCTCATGAGTGCTGAGCCCTTGCCGTCTGACCTGCCCACCATCCACCTGCCCGGTGCGTCATGGGCACCGCCTCCCCAGGGATCCAGGCTGCTCCTCAGCTTTATGAGGAAGGCTAGTTAAGAACGTCACCTGGTCTGAACCCCACACTGGACCTCTGAGGGAGGAAGGGGTGCAGGGGAGGAGGTGCCCCTGAACCTGGGCGGTCAAGGAAGCTGTCTTCTAAGAGGTAGGCTTTGCCCCTTGAAGGGTTAGTGGAATGTAGCCAGCGGGAACAGTGGCAGGTGGAGAAATGGTGACTTTCAAAGGTGAGGGAATGGGGAAGATGAGGCAAAGAGGAGGGCGGAAAAGCACAGAGCAGCTCCGACTAGAGCCGCCTTTCCACAGGAGAGCAGCTCGTTTAATTTAGGGGGGTCGAAAATAGAGGAATCTCGACTGTCTCCTTCGGGGAAGGGGTTGGAGGTATTTTGAGCAAGGTGATGACAGGATCCCAAAGCCATGGCTTGGGGAGGTGGTCTTAGGAGGCCGTGCAGGGGATCGGGAGGTGAGCCTGGAGGTGGGAGTGGGAGGAGAGACTCCGGGTTCCAGCTCCCTCCTCACATCGCCTCCGTCCACTTGGGGCCTCTGGGCCTGGTCTCACTGCACAGGCCACGCTCCCCTGGGGGCAGCCAGGGAGAGCTGCCCTTCTCCTTGTCACCCCTTCCCACCTCGGGAGGACCTGAATGAAGTCTGAGCCCAGGCTTCTCCCGGAGGGATGCGGGACTGCGCTTGAGGAAGGCACCAGGCAGACTGCGTTGCCCTTGTCCTTGGGTGGGGCAGTTAGCAGCGCCAGGCCCCTCTGGTTCCGCCTTTCCCCCAGTTCCTTCTCTCTTGGCTGGGCTGGACTGGGAGAGGTGATTAATGCTGCTCCCGAGCGAGCGCCACGTTGCAATTACTGAGACACCAGCTCCTTCCGAGGGGCAAGTATTTTGGCAGGGACTCCTGGGCTTATTAGAGTGGGGAGCAGCTCTGGGAGGCTGCCAGGAGTCCCTGTGTTTTCAGGAATAGCCAGGGATTCCCCCCCAGCCCCAGAGGGGAGCGTGGTCTCCAGACACAGCTCCTCTGGGCACAGTCGCCAGCCAGTTGCCTCCAAGGCTGGGCTGCCTCGGGTTGAAGCCGGACCCCTTCCCATTGCTCTGGGCTCCCCTCTGGGCGTGGATGCTCTGCTGGTCTGCGGACCAGGGATCTCTTCAGGACTCAGAAGGGTGTCAGCGGATGGTTGAACCTTCCTGCCTCGGAGCTCGTTATCCCTGTGACTCACCCAACTCCGTTTGCTGGCTCCATCTCGCAGAACAATGGGGACCTCTCAGCCTGAAGGTCCTCTGAGCGTGTTCCCTGTTGCCGGCCTCACTCCCAGAGACCTCTCGGGGTCTCTTTATGGGGCCTTACCCTCACCATGACCACAGACATCCTCTTTAATGGGCAGTAACCATAGCAGACAGCTGCCCCCAGACTGACTGGGAGGACTGCCTGGGCCCTCTGATTACCCTCCTTCCACCACGGGCCCTCAGCACCAGCCGGGCTGGAGCTCACGTCGTGGCGGGTGGGAGGGCACTGGGAGGATGGAGCTCTGGAGCTCCTCCAGGGCAGCCACGCGTACTTGTCAGAAAAGGAAACTGAGGCTCAGAGGTCACACGGCTGGAGCTGCAGGGCAGAGCTGGCCTCCTGTGTCCTTCTGTCCTGTCACCGGCGCGCACTCGGCCCCAGAGCTCTGCTCGGGTGCCAGGTGTTAGCGGCTTGGCTGCCAGGCCCGTGTGCTCCCGGGGTGCTGAGAAAGCAGCATCTTTTCTGTTTTTTGTTTTTTGTTTTTCCAGAAGTGTGATACGGAAACCTTGAGAATTGGCAGAGTTTTTTCTCTTGTTCTCACAGCCACTGCCATCAACCACACCAGGCATCCTGTGCAACAGAGATGCAAATTCAATAGGAAACCTGAGGGGCTTCCCTGGTGGCGCAGTGGTTAAGAATCTGCCTGCCAATACAGGGCACACGGGTTCGATCCCTGGTCCGGGAAGATCCCACATGCTGCAGAGCAACTAAGCCCGTGTGCCACAACTACTGAAGCCCGTGCGCCTAGAGCCCGTGCTCCGTAACAAAAGAAGCCACCGCAATGAGAAGCCCGCGCACCGCAACAAAGATTAGCCCCCGCTCGCCGCAACTAGAGAAAGCCCGCACGCAGCAACGAAAACCCAACGCAGCCAAAAATAAATAAATAAACAAACAAATAAATAAATAGTTTTATGGGGGAAAAAAAAAAAGGAAACCCAAGGGAGCGGGCCAGGAAAGGTGCAGGAGTGGGAGACGATTGTATGATTTTAAAAAAAAACCACTTCTCAGACCTGTGCAATTGCCAGTGCAGCAGCCGTGGGGACAGACTCGGGGACAGAGGAACAGAACGTACCCAAGCAGGGAGTGGGTCTCCGGCCCTTGGTGCACGCCTCTCCCAGTCTAGGCTCAGTGTGTGTGTGTGGGCTGCTATCTTTGGAGGTGGGAGCAGAATCGGGGCAGGTATGGACTTCCTAGGGCTGTGATACGCTACAGGGTCCGTTTCCGAGGGCTCTGAGGGCTTCTGCACGGATCTGTGTCAGCTCAGTGTTCTCGGCCGAGTTCTAGCTCTGCTTCAGTTAAGGCTGTAAACGAGCTCACAGGAGGCCAGTTAGGGTTTCTCTGACACCAGCCTGTCAACACGTGTGGCGGGGGGGCAGCCGGAGGGGGGAGTGAGGATGGTTCCGTGGAGCTCCTCCCACTTTGGAAACACCTCAGGTGGTGCCAGCGTCATCTTCATTTGCCACAGACGCCTGCTTCCTAAATGGTGCCAGTACGACTACACAGCTCACTGGGGCTTCCTCCTGTTTGTGCATTACCAATGGGCTGAGGCCAGTGGGACCTGGCTTTGGTGATGGCAGAAGGAATGTGGGCTTTGGGGAGCCCAGGGGGCCTGGCTTTGAACCTTGGATCTGCCATTTACCAGCCGTGGGGTCACGAAGTTTCTGGGTGGAATGACAGGTGGGAACCAGCCGCACTTATTCCAGGAGAGTTGGCATTCTGTCTTCACACATCAGCATGATAAATGCTGCCCGATTCTTCTTGTTTTCACAGCTACTCGGATCAACCTGTATTGTTAAATGGGGTCATTGTCTTGACTTTGGAGGATCGTCATGAGGCCGAGCAGTGGTAAAATCTCTAAGAGAGTGTCTTGCTTTCCCAGTAATTGGTAGGGGCCTCACAGCCCAGTGGACAAGAGGGGTTCTACTACTAGACATACCCAGGCTTCAATCTCCCACTCTGCTTACCAGCTGCACCAAGTTATGGACCCTCTTAGACTCCCCCGCTTCATCTGTAATGAAAGGATTAATAGTATTTACTTCTTAAGGTTGTTTTAAGAATTAGGAAAAAGGAGTGTTAAGTATACAGCACAGAGTACACAGCCAATGGTTAAGGAACAGTAGATGCTATTACTGTTACTGCTGCTGTTGCTGTTGTTGTAGATAAGAGTCAGCTTTGTCCAGTACTGGCGGTAGCCTCATGTCTGACCCTCAGCACCATAGGCCTAGAAACGGGTCTTCTCTGCAGAAATGACTATAAGAAAAACTTGGATGGCGAAGGTGTCTGGGTGATTAGGGATGGGATCTGTGGACCTGGGGCTCAGAGAGCAGCTCCAGGGGGCCCTGGAAAGGGGTGAGTGGACAGATAGAGCCTAAGACCCTCCGTTTGCTTCCCATGCATGAAGCAGAGTGCATGTGTCCCAGCAGGAGTGATGCAGGCCCTGTGGTCTGCCAGGAAGCCACAGGAGGAGGAGCAAAGGACAGGCAGAGAGAAAAACTTCCCGGGCCAGGACAGTAGGCAACTCATAGACTCAGGCCCCTGGAAATGCGCCAGAGCTGTGGCTGGAAAGTGCCTCCAAGCCAAGCCACTCTCAGTATCTCTGTATCCAGCTCAGGTCTGGGGACAAGCTGCCCCTTGGATAGAGTCCTGCTTCCACCTCCTACCAGCTGGGACTGTGGATACATTGTTGAATTGACCCTCTCTGGGCCTCAGTCTCCTGAAAAATGGGGACATTATGATAATTAAAGGAGAATAACTATATAAGGAGATCACTATGCCCAGAACACAGTAGGTGATTAAAATGACTGGTATTAATCAATGGGCAGATATTAATTTGCCTCTTTCTCCTCTGCCCCCTGCCCCTTGAACTGGAAGCTTGACACCTCCATGATGCTCCATCTGTGCTCCATCCGTGGAGGAATGCGTGGGGAACCTCCTCTTTGCTTAGGAGCAGTTCTGGCATCCTTGTCCGCCGATAGGACCTGGGCCCCTGCCCCTTCATCCAGACACCTGTGCTCCGGAGGTGCTGCCCTCCTGACCATTCAGTGTTCCACACCGGGATGCCTATTTTTGTTTGAGATAATTTTAGACTTACCGAAGAGTTCCAAAGGTAGTAGAGTTCCTGTATACCCTTCACCTAGCTTCCCCTAATGTTAGCATCCTACCTAGCTGCAGCACAATTATCTAAACTAAGAAAGTAAGGTTGGTTCAATGCAAATAACTGGCAGGTTTAATTTGCATTTTGCCAGATTTTCCACTGACACCCTTTTTCTGGTCCAGGATCCAATCAGAATCCCATATTGCATTTAGTTGTCCTATCTCCTTAGTCTCTGCCAACCTGTGAGAGTCTCTTAGTCTTTCCTTGTCTTTTGTGACCTTGAGACTTTTGAAGAGTACGGGTCAGGTATTTGCAGAATGTGAGATACCCAGCTGAAATATTCGTGGTGGAGTGAGCAGCGCTGAGTTCTACAGTCTTGCTTTAATACTTCTCCACTTTCTTATATTTCTCCCAGAGCCTTTTACTTCTGCCAAAAATTTGCCCCACAGAGTGAAAGATCCCATTCAGCTACAAAAGGGGTAGGAAGTGCGTTTGTTTAGCATATCACAGTAGCCACGTCACCTCTCCTCCCCAAATTGTTTCCTCTCTCCCACCCACTCTGTCCAGCTTGTGCTCACAAGGGAGCCCAGGTGTTGAGCCAGTCACTCTGTCCAGATGGTAGACTCCGCGAGAACAGGGGGCCTTGCCTCATTTCAGTTCTGTATCCCCAGTTCTTAATCAGTGCTGCGTGTAATAGGGGCCACAAACACACATGGAATAAATGAGCAGTCACCTTCACCACCAGCCACCATTTATAGATGACTCAGCAAGTGCAAAGGACCATCAGCCACCATTTATAGATGGCTCAGGGAGTGCAAAGGACAGGCATTTGGGCTATAGAAGGGTCAGGTATGCCATTTCCTCAATAGCCCTGTTAGGGAGACAGGGCTATTTCTGTAAACAGACAGAAAAAGCTAACATGCTGGCCAGACAGTACAGTAGAAGCCCTCTTGCCCAGCATGGTGGATTGACCAGTTGAAAAATTTCATTAAAGAGAAGATGCATTTAAAAAAATGATACTTCAGACATTTCATGTTACCTTAGAACATTCATGTCCACTAATTTATCAGACTTTTGGTGTATATCTTGAGTTTTTTCTTTGAGTTATGAGTCCACCAACTGGAGTTTTGCCTCATCTTATTTGCATTAGAATCCCCATAATGCCTTATTTACAACTTCCAGTATTTTTACTTTTATTTTTAAAAGCAAAGATTTAAACTTACAAAAGAACGTAAATGTAGACTCCTAGATTTTCAGAATTTTTAGAGTTATCTCATTCACAAGTAACTAGTCAGGATTTTAAGCGATTTTTCTTTATCAAAAAATGTCCCCAATCCATTCAAATTAGTTTTAATGGAATCAATGCTTTATTTTGGTATTCATATTTTATTGTTTATTAAACAGTGAACTAGATTAACGGCAATTACAAGGACAAGTAGCATGCACGGGTTTGGGAGCAGATCTAACCGACAGGAAAGCAGACAGCTCTCCAGGTGTGCCGGGAGCATAGGCAGAGCACAGCTTCGTACAGTTAACAGACTGTGTGCCCTGGGCACCCGTCAAGCATCCTTTCCTGAGAGTGATGACTAATCCAATGGGCCAACAACGTGGAGGACCTTGGAGAGCTTTTAAAGTACATGATCTTTCACCTTAATTTAGTTGTTATCTGTGGGGCTCCTACTTCGTGCCTAGCATGTACCAGATGCTGGAGGAGCAAAAGAAGAAGAAGATACAGACCTTGCCATGAAAGAGCACAGGAGAAGGGAAGAGACCGACTTGCAGGTTTTGATACCACAAATGCCAAAAAGAACAAATCCTGTATGTGAAATGGAAGAGGAATAAGCAAGTAATTCTCCCTTGAAGGAGATCATGGAGGGCTTCTTAGAGGAGGTGGCCTCAGAGACCACGAGTGAGAAAGGAATCTGGAAGAAGCAGGGACCACTGAGCATCAACCTCTCAAAAAATTCAAGAGGTGGTATTTTCTGAAATGGAAGCAGAAGGCACCAGCAGTAGCTGGGTCTGCTGTTTACTGTCATTCCCATCTATACTGGAGGGGACAGTAAGCAAACCCTGGTATATTTGTTAGAATTACAGATAAGGAAGGAGGGTGGAGGCAATAGAGCCAGTCTTCCCTCAGGAGCCCAGCACCGCGCAGAGTGAAGAAGGCAGCAAAGATAATGTGCCTAGCACCTCTCCAGAGTCAGCCCCAGCCTGTCTATCAGGCTGGTACACAAGGTAAACTCTAGACCTCGGTTTGTCACATGCCAGGAAGATGGAATGTTTTGTCTCAGCCTGCGGTGTGCACCCCAGTTGCTGAAGAGATTACTGCTTTTCTGGGCCACACATGTAATCAGATGATCAATCAGAGAAAGTCTAAAGCAAAGGCAGACTTGGGGGAGAGATGTTTGTTTTTACTATGTCACTTTGAATATCAGCCGGGCAGAAGGGGCCCCAAGAGAGGCTGTGCTTCGGAAACAGTAGGACAAGGGCCTCCAGAGAGAGGGCTGGAGTCTTCAGGCATGGCTGGGGAGTGATAGAAAAATCTCTGCTTTGTCCAAAAGGCATCAGTGTTTCCTAAAGCCTCCCCAGCCTTGAGGCTCCCATCTTCCTGCGGCCACCAGCCTTAATGGTGAGACACAGGTGGGAAGATACTAGAGCACTGTTCAGACCAGCCTTTGGAGTCCAGCAATGTCTTTGCAACTTGGTTACCCTGGATACTGTTATAAAACGGGGGATGCAAACTGAAATGTATGCTGGGGCTTGGAAATAGACGTAAACTGAGTGACGCCAGCTGGGTGTAGGGTTATAAAGATTGGCGGGGACTGTGTTAAACTTGAGGACACTGTGCCCCAGCTAGCTGGGGCAGGATGTAGTGACAGGAGGAGGGGCACTCTGCCAAAGCCTTGGTCCTCACCCCTTACAAGCTGGGGCGAGTGGGGGGAATGCAGGGGGCGAGGAGCAGGGGGTAGAGATGTAGCTCCTTCCCCCACCTTCCATTATTGGAGTGCAGAAGCAGTCTCTTCCCCAAAGCTGGACCCTCCTCTGGTCGGCGAGGGCCACCGCCTTCTTCAGTTAGTGTGTGCTCTGTGTAAAAAGGGCTGCCATTATTGACCCCAGCTTGTTGTTGCCTCTTGGGAATGCTAACCCAGCGTTCACAGAATCCTGTGATTCTTTTGATGGGAACCTGTATTCTCATGTGAAATCTCCAAATTTTAAATATTGGCAACAAATTAGTCTTTCAACAATGCTGTGTAAGCCCAACAAAACGTATCTGCAAACTGAATGTGGCAACTTCTGGTATGAAAGGGTTAGCTAACCAGTGCCGAGTCTCTGTTAATGGGCTGGCAGAAACTAAACTAAGTAGTTGGCAACCTTGTGAATAGAAAGGATTTTACCAGCCTGCCATTGCCAGCCTCCACTTTTCCCATACAACAAAATGGATCGATCCCGTGTTCTGGTATGTTCTGGTGTGTTCTGGCCTGCCCAAAGTCATTACTGTTTATGGCATGTGGCTCATTGGAGGAAGATAGCCAATTCTGTTTCTCAGATACCCAATGGCTTAGATTTCTTGGACAGCGACTTTGTGTGTGTGAGAGCACGTGGCTTGCGGGTAGAAGCCGAGGTGCCTTGGCATCAGTGAGTTATTTTCACAAACTTGGCAGCTCGAACTAATCCCTGAGAAGAGCTTCCCCTCCTTCCTGCCACAGCCATCAGAGCTCTCCGTCAGCCTGTGCCTCGGGGAGCTGTCACAGCCTCATTACTGCTAATTCATCTTCACTTAGTGCATCAAAAAGCTGGCTGATTTATCAAATAGGGTGGGCGCACCGGAAGTTTGATTAGCGACATTATGTTGTTTGCAATGTCGGGCTTAGAGAACTTAGCTCATCTGTGTCCCGGGAGCCCTAAGATAAGACTGAAGTGTTTATGTTCTGCCTCAGATATTCTCAGGATGGGAAGCCAGCGTGACAACTCGAGCCAGAGGTGTTTCCTTAGTGACACTTTTCCCGATGGGCACTTTTTCCGCATGTCTCTCCTTCCCTCCCTTCCTCTCTCCCCCAACTCCATAGGTGGGTCTCTGGATTAAAGTTACCCAAAGAGGGCCTGGGTGAACAGGGTTTCTGGTCGCATCCATCATCCTCTGTAGCTGAGCAGCTCTCCTGCCTGGGAATCCTCCGTGTCTCATGAAGCATTCCTGGATTCAGATTGTTGGTCTCTGGTATTGTCTCCATCCTTGCCCATGTCAGGCTGCTGAGCAACAAATCCAGAGGTTCAGCCTTTTCCCTAGACTCCTGGGCAAGAACAGGACAGGAAAACCTCCCCAAAAATTGTCTCAAGGAGCAGCATCCCACAAAGCAACCTAACAGGCCCCGTGGCCCTGGGCTGCTCCCTGAACAGATGTTCACCATCCATGAGCACATGACCTGTGGTCTACATGGCTTCATCAATATCCAGAGGAAAGCAAGAGAAGAGTGTCAGACTTAGAGAGCAATGCTTATAAAGAAAGGATTATTTCCAGGGGCTGAACAGGCTGGGTGGGGACAGGATACGTAGCAGGTTCCCGGATGCCTGCTGTTGCCCATCTCTGCTGACATACCTCTGGGAGAGATGAGCGTACACAAGAAGTCGGATGAATTCAGGTTAGACTCAGGAGAGATACCCACAGAGCCTCCAGAGTCATTCTCCTTTAGCTGACAGTAACTTTGAAGATGCAGATGATGATGACGATGACAGTGGCCGTGTCGGTAGCTGATACCTGCCATTTATTGAGCCCTTTGTATGAGCCACAGAGAGGGCCAAGTAGGGTCAAGCAGGGGACCCATCTAGAGACCTTAACTGCAATCCTGGTAATGAAAGCAACCAGCTCTGTGAACTTGAGTGAGTCCTTTCACTTTTCTGGGTCTTAGTTTTTTTAATCTGTGAAATAAAGGGGCTACATCTGATATGTTCTAAGGTTTCTTTGATGAGTAAAATTCAATACTCCACATTTTTCCAGGTTAGCCGTCAAGAGAATAGGAACAACTGAGTGTCTCCTCTGGACCAGAGACTATGCTAAAAGCTTGATGTATCTCGTTTAACCTTCAAAATAGCCCCACGAGGAAGGTGGTCTCACCCTGTTTCAGAGCCACGCAAAGCAGCGCTATTGCTGTCAACACCCACCAGCACCACAGACTCATTAACACTTAGCGAGCTGGTATCCTTGTCAGTAGACGCTAAGGGTATACACGGGTCTAAGACAAACTCTGCCCATCAAGCCCCACAGACACATCACAGGGTTGGGACAGACACAGAAGCAAGGAAATACCAAAGAACATGTGCAAACAGCCAGTGAACGGCACCAGCCTCCGTGCCGCCTTAGTGAGGATGTCAGTAGGATCAATTTACAGATGACAAAGGAAGGTCTAAGTTGAAGTGCTAATAGCACACTAACATTTTTATAGGACTTTAGACTTTGCAGGACACTTTGATATATATCAATTTATGTGATTATTCCACCACTCTCTGAAATTAAGTATGACTGCTCTCATTAAATTATTATTAATTATTAAATTGAGAATTAGGGAAGTGGCTCATCCAAGGGAACTGGATTATCCTTCTCCTTCTGCCTGTCAGATACCCGCAGTTAGATGAAATAATCCAGTGCTGATGGTGGCTGGATACCTCAGAGTCCCCAAGGTCTCATTGGGTACCTGGCCCACCTCTGCCTTCAAGAGTAGAGACATCCCAGAAAAACACATATCGTATATTAACGCATATATGTGGAATCTAGAAAATGGTACAGATGAACCGGTTTGCAAGGCAGAAGTAGAGACACAGATGTAGAGAACAAACGTATGGACACCAAGAAGGGAAAGGGTGGGGTGGGATGAATTGGGAGATTGGGATTAACATATATACACTAATATGTATAAAATAGATAACTAATGAGAAGTGCTGTATAGCACAGGGAACTCCACTTCGCTGTATAGTAGAAACCAACACAACATTGTAAAACAACTATACCCCAATAAAAAAAAACAAAACGAGTAGAGACATCCCATAGCTGTTGTACCCATAGAATTTATAAGGAAGGCTCCAGGCCAAATAGGGCTTTTCCTTGAAGATTTAGAGGGAAGAGTCAAGGTTGCTGCAAATCCTCGTGGCACAGGCTGAGAAGACTTGTAACCAAGGTCACCTGCCAGGTGCCCCCAACATCTCAGGGCTTTTAGCTCAGGGCTGGTTGGTGGGAACTAAATGTTGGCTGTTGCTGGAGTCTCTCCAGAGTGTTCAGAGGATTGGGGGCCACAGAGGAATAGGGGGTCTCTTTCTCTCAGGTCCCCTCATCCCCACGTGGGTCTTTTGGTGGTAGTGCTGGTGGGTGTTGACAGCAATAGTGCTGCTTTGCGTGGCTCTAAAACAGGGTGAGACCACCTTCCTCGTGGAGTTAATTTGAAGGTTAAACGAGATACATCAAGACTTTAACATAGTCTTTGGCCCAGAGGAGACACTCAGCTGTTCTTTTGCTGGGACCTGGCAGAGCTCCGCACCGCACCCCTCCCCCCCAGCAGTGATAGTAGTTGCTGATTACCGAGCATCTTATTGGCCTCTTCATTTGCATTTTCTAAGTTAACTTCACAACCACTCCAATGAGGAGAGATTTATTGTCTCCGTTTTACAGATGAGAAAACTGAGGCCCAGAGCTATTACACCGTCAAGACTACACTGCTATCAAGTATTGGAGATGAGACTGAAACCCAGGTCTATCTTTGTGTCTGATTAAAAAAAAAAAACAGGCCATATTGATGGCTCTCCTTCAATTCCCAGGATAGAAGGAAGCCACTCTTCTTTATTTTCTGGTCATCACTGCTTAAAAGCCTCAATGTTGAGGACAGGGATGGGGGGGAGGGTAATGCAGTGCCAGTGGGCACACAGCTTGCCATCAGGACTCTGTGCCCATCCCTGAGACTGCCCTTCTGACCTACTTCCGTCATGTGGGAGAGGAGGGTAGGGGCTCTGCCCGGGACCCCCAGCCTGTTGCTGCAGCAGGGAAACTGCCCCCGCTGCCTTCTGTGGCTGTGCCGTGTGCCCCTCACCTGAGTGAGGTGCCAGCAGCCCAGGCGGGGCTAGATGCCCAGACCCACAGTGCCGCCCCTGCTGGTGGGTCTACACCCGCACCCCATGGAATGAAAGGAAACCCAGGAAGGAGCAAGCAGGAGGAAGGCAGGCTGAACTGGCCCAAAGGGATGAGCCTGGAGACAGCCAGCTCTCTTCCTCTCTACCCAGAATCCTGCGCGTCTGCCCTCCTCTGCCTCACTTGGTCCAGGCAGCCTAATGCTCTGGAGACTCCAGGAGTGTCGTTTTCTGGAAAACATCCGGTTGCCTAAGGGCTCTCAGGACTCTGAGGAAACTTGGGTGTGGCCTGGACCTCATCTTCCCTCTTTATAAGGCTGTGAGGGGTTCCTAGAGGTCTCCTGTGAATACCGGTCTGAGACCTAACAAACAGCCTGGTGAAGTGAGGCTCTGGGCACGCCCTTGAAGGAACCGTGTTTGCAGTGAGATAAAGACATCGCTCTCCTGCGTGCATCTGGGCCCTGGGCCCGCAGACCTCACTCCCTCCCACTCTAGACCCCTGCTAGACCCAGACCCAACCCCTGGTACAAGGAGAAGAGCCTGGGTCCTGGAGGCAGATACACCTGTGTTCATAAGCCAGTGCACTTGGATGAACTTGGGCAAGTTACTCACCCTCTCTGTGCCTGTTTCTTCATCTGTAACATGGAAATAATATCTAATCTTATAGGGCTGCTGTGCAGGTAAAACGAAATGCATGTGCTCAGCGCTTCACACCGTGACCGGCATAGAATAGGAGCTCAGTAGCCGTAATGTTTGTCATTAAAGTGGGCATCCACCCCTACCTCCTGTCCCCACCAGCCAAGCCTCAGCCTCTGTGAAAGGGAAGAGACAGCCCATTAGACCAAGGAAGGGCCCGGGGCTCCAGCTGCTGGACCAGGCACAGGAGTGATGGGGACGGGGGGATGGTCTGTCAGGCAAGAAAGGAAGTCAGCATTTATAACAAGGGGACAGGATCAGACAGGTAACTTGAAGGCTGGCTTACATCCATGGTTTTTGCTGGGGGGGAAAGGAGAGTGGGTGGTGAGGTTTAAAGAGCAGACTAGGGCTTTCCTGGTGGCACAGCGGTTGAGAATCCGCCTGCCAATGCAGGGGACACGGGGTCAAGCACTGGTCTGGGAAGATCCCACGTGCCGCGGAGCAACTAGGCCCATGAGCCACAGCTACTGAGCCTGCGCGTCTGGAGCCTGTGCTCCTGCAACAAGAGAGGCCGCGATAGTGAGAGGCCCGCGCACCGTGATGAAGAGTGGCCCCCGCTTGCCGCAACTAGAGAAAGCCCTCGCGCAGAAACGAAGACCCAACACAGCCAAAAATAAATAAATAAATAAATAATAAAAATAAAGGAATTCCTTTAAAAAAAAAGAGCAGACTAGATTTTTAAAAATAGTTTGTTATAGAAAAGTTTAAACATATACACAATTAGAAAGAATAGCACAACGAACCCCAATGTATCCATTACCCAGCTTTAACCACAATCAGCTTACAGCAGATTCTGTTTCATCTGCACCTTTCATCTGCACCATCTCATATTATTGTCAACTAAATCCCAGTCATCATTTAATTTCAACTGTAAATACTTCAGTGTATATCTCTAAAAGATAAGGCCTTGAAAATAATTAATTGGAATGCCTTTGCCACACCTAAAAATTGTTATCAGTAATTCCTTAATATCATCAAAAAATGTACTCCAAATATTCAGTAGTCTCATGAACGTCAAGGATCGTGAAAAGTTGGTTTCTCTTGAATCAGGATTCAAATAAGGTCCACATGTTGCACCTGGCTGATAGGCTTTTAAGTTTCTGTTATTATAAATGTTCTCTCCCCACCCCCGTTTTTTCTTTTGTTTCCTTGCAATTTATTTTTGGAAGAAACCAGGTCGTTTGCTGTGGCACATGTTCCACAATCTGGATTTTGCTGATTGCGTTCCTGTGGTGAAGTTCTACCCCCCATTCGTCTTTGAGATACCGACACCAAATAGCTATTTGTGTGGGTGTCACAAAGTTAAAGCTTGCTTGCCACCTCACCCCCTTTCAGAAAGGGCTTTAGCCCTTGTGGAAATGTCCCCAGTGTCCCCAGAGCAAGCCTGCTGGAGCTGAAGGATGGGGGGACGTGGAGAGGGTCTTCCCGAGGGTTCCCAGTGGCGTGATGGATGTTGGCTGTTATTTGGACTGGCCCCTCTCTCTGTTTTTACGAGCAGGGGTGTCTTTTCATAAAGCAGAGCCATTTTCCGCCAAGTAGCGAGGACTGTTTTTCGTCCTTCTAGAGCAATAAGGTTCAGGATTTGTCTCCCTCTTGACTTTGAAGAGCATGTTTTCTCAGTTCTTTCCTGAAATTAAAGTAAAGGTCAAGGAGGCTGGTCTGAGCCCCCGCCCTCCCTCCTCTCCGGCTCCTGATGGAGGGCTGGCAGCTAAGTGGGCCTGCCTCCTGGACTCCTGTGACCCGGCCCAGGCCCCGGGGCAAACCAAGCTCAACTTCCCAATTCTTTTCTTCCCGGGGAAGGGGGGGGTGGGGAATTGAGGAGGGAGGGAAAGAGAGAGAAAAGACAATAGAAAACAGTGCCAGCCTGTAGACTCCGCTCTGACTGTAGATTCCCTGAGCAGTTTCTAGACGTTTCCTCCCCTCGGTGTGCCCTTCCTCGGGAGAGGGTCCTGAGCCCCACGCCCTCCACCCTGCTTCGCACCTGCCGTTTGCTGCTCCGCACGTGAGCTGCCCCACGGCTCTGCCCCTTTCCTTGCACGGCGCCGAGCGCCCGGGATTCTTCACCAGGAGGCAGAGCAGGCAGAGAACGGTGCCGCCGTCACCCACCATTTAGCAGTACGGGAGCCGCACTCCCTACCCCTCCCCACCCTGAGTCACTCCCGCTACCAGTTAATTAATTTGTGACACTTTGACAGTGTGTGAGGAGACGTTTTTACGGAGCCATCGAAATCCACAGGGACGGAGCTGTCAGGCAGACACCCCTTCCTGCACGCGCTGCTTGGTCTGCTGCAGACTCAGGGACCCCAGGCCCAGCTCCCGGGAGACCCGGGGCGAGGCCAGGAGGCCCCGAGGTCCTCTCCGAGCACTTCGCATACCTAGGGGACACGTGGCCAGACCCAGGGACACTGGCCACCCAGGGAAGAAGCAGAACCGCAGAGGGGGCGTCCGGGCTGAAGCCTCAGAGGTGAGGAGGCCCGGTCACCCTCCGCTCTGGTCTCCTGCTCCCAGACGAATTCTCACTCAGGGCCTCCTTTCCATAGCTGGGGGAGGAGCCGTGTGAGCCTCTGCCTGGGACACCCCGCCCCCTGCGGCCCCTTCGACGGGCGGAGTCTCAGCTGCGCCCAGTGTGCCCCTGGGAAGGCTTCCCAGCCGCTAGCCCGCGCTCGGATGGCCGGCTGAGGCTTCACGCCCACAGGGGGCGCTAGTCTAGACGCTGCCAAACCCTGGGTCCCCAGGCCTTCCTGCAGCCCAGGAGCCATCCCCACCACGCTCCGTGCTTCCTTTTCCTACACAGTTCAGGTTATCTCCCACCCACTTCCCCACATACCTACACTCGCCTTCGCACAGGGCGTTCTCTTTTCCTTTCAAGGCCTGTTCGCACTGTGTTGTGCTCAGGGATGGCCCACGTGTACGGCTCCCCGGATGAGCCCCAACAAGAGGGGCATCCAAGCCCAGCTACCTCGTGACGGGGACCCAGGGGGCCAGGGAGAGATCTCAGAGGAGGCTCCTGGTACCCCATGAGGAGGACCCAGGGGAGAAACAACAGCCGGGGTAGAAGAAGACCTAGGAGCTGACTCCTTTACGCTGGAGTGAGATAGTGGCTCCTGTGGACGCCTCTCAGACGTTTATGGAGCACCTACCGTTGCCAGGCGCCCTGCCGCGAGGTGAGAAAACCATGATAAGATAAGACAGGTGTGAGCCGCACACTGGTGTAGCTCACAGCTTGGCGAGAAGCACAGACACTAAACAAATAGACAAGTAACAACTTAATTACACCTGTGATCACTGCCACCACGGAGCACGTGTGCTGGGAGAGCCTTGAGCAAGGGGACGGCTCGGAGCTGGAGCATTAGGGAGCCTTCCATGGGGAGGGGCTGTCCTGAAGGGTGGGAAGGAGGAGGGGGTCAGCCAGGACGGGCCCTGAGCCCAGGCGGAAGGGCTGGGCCTTGCTGGGAGTCAGGACACTGGAAGCCCAGGGGCGGGAGCAGGTGGTCCCTCTGCCGGTCGTGGGTGGATCTGTCGACCGGAAGTGGAATGGGCGGGCGTCCCGGGGTAGCTTCTGTTTGCTGTGAGGTGGGAGGCGATGCCTGGCCCGGTTTAACTCCCCTGACAGCCCTCGAGACAGTGCCCACCATCCTGGCTCCAGCTGGGTGGAGCCAGACAGCAAGAATGGGAGAGAGATTTACCCGAGCTGTTCCACCCTTTCTAAGGAAACCTGGGCAATTCTCGCCAGAGATAACCTAAGTTCTGCTGCCGAGCTGCCCCTGTGGAGCTTCAGGCTGGACCAGGGCGGCTCGCCAGGCCTGGCACCTGGGGGTGGCGTCAGTGTGTGGCCTCCCTTCCCCCCAGGCCACCACAGGTAGAGGTTTCCCCACTAGCCTAGGTCTCTTACAGCAGTCCAGATCTGTCCCCAGCCCACAGCAGCACTCAGGTTCCGGGGGTGGGTGCGGCAGCCACGGGGAGAGTCTCATTCCTGAGCTCGTGGAGCCTAGGAATTCTTGGGAGCTGGACCTTGCCCGAGCCCCGGAGGCTCCCACGCCAACAGCTGCAAAAAACCAACCGGTATCTCTTCCAGCTGCTGCTGCCTGAGCCAGACCCACGCCTCACCACCCAGCTGCCCTGTGCGGGATTCCGGGAAAGATGCTCAGGGCAAGGAGAAAGATGCCCACCCTAGCCTCACAGCTCAGTCTCCCCTATTCTCCTCCCCAGCATTCCTCTCCACTCCTCCTGCTACCCCTCCTCCCACAGATCCTTCCCCGCCTCCCCAGCCCCCAGCTGGGCAGCCTTTCTGCTCCTTATCCTTTCCAGGTAAGATGTGACTGTGCCCGTCAATCCACCACACCAGCCTTCCCAAGGTCCGGGCCCAGAAGGCTCTCGAGGCTGCCTGACCCAGGGCTCTGGGAACCCCCTGCTGAGGCCACCCTCCTGGGTTCAGTAAGTGAGGCCTCATTCCGTGACTCTTCTCCTTTTTCCTCTGGAGAAAGAAGGAACTCGGGGCTTCTCCCTACCGTTTCCCCTCCCACCCTTCTTTCCCAGAGCGGCCTGAGGAGCTGGGGAAGGTCCCAGACCCAAGTCACAGCCTGGACCTTTGTCTGGAGGTGCAGAGGGTGACCTGAGTCACCAGGGTCATGGGGAGGAGCCCCTTACCCCTCACTCCCAATTCCCACCCAACTCCAGCAAGCTGCTTTTGAAATGCAAATGCGAAGCACTTCCCCCTGCCCCCCCCCCTTCTCTTTCATTGAAATGCTTCAAGTCTCAGAAAAGAGGGAAAAATGATGTGTTTAAGACAGCAGTGTCTCACCCGCCATCGAGCCCGATAAGGGATTGTTAAATTTTAATTAGACAATTTGATTCCTTTAAATGCCAACCTCTCGGGGGAGGCAGCACCAGGGAAACAGGTTGCTTGAGTTTATACAGCACCAAGCGTTCCTTGCCCCCCTCCTCCCAGCCGGCGCCCCAGAGTTTCGCTGGAGGATGGAGTCAAAACCAGAGAATGGAATCCTCTCCTCTCTCCTCCCGACCACCCAGCTCTCCTCCAGGGTCCCAGGTGCCCTAACAGATTGACCCTTTTCGCCCCACCACACCTGGCTAGGGACCAGGGAGCAGCCTCCAAGTCCCTCCTAAGAGAAAATACCAGTTTGGGGTGTCAGCCTCGAACTGTGAGCTCCAAAGGAGTTTCTCTCTTCCAACACACTTGTGAAAAGCTGTTTCTACTTACAGGCTGGGGATTGGCCACCCTCCTCCCAGCTGCCATATCTGCCTCATCCCCCAACCCCTGTGCAGTGGCTGGTCTGAGCACGGTGGGCTGCTGGCCTGGGCCGCCTCGGTGGGCCAGCTCAGCCCCTGGTGGCTGTCTGGGCTCACACAGCACTCCTCAACTTGAGAGCTAGCTAGTTTTCAAATTAGAGCACACACAGAAAATGCTAACAGTTGGAAAGCAGGTAGGGTAATGGCAGAGGCGCTGGGGGCTGGACACACCTGGGCCCACGTTCCACTTGCCCCGATAACCCCATACAACTCCATCATCCCAGACAGCTCGTGAGGGAGCTCTGTTTTGTAGGCTCTGAAGAGAGCAGGTGTCACAGCAGGCTAGAGTTGGGCGGGCCATTAGGGAGAACTTGATGGAGGGCTACTGACCACCAGCGTGGATGATTCCGGATGATCTTTCAGTAGGTCTTTGCCCTTCTGTGTGGAGGCAGGGCAACGAGTCCTGGAGACACACGAGGCCCAGGTGATTTCTGGCACCCACACAGATGGAGTTTCCCTGTGCTTCCGGCTCCCTCCACTTTCCCACGTGCCAGGGCAGCTGAGAAGGAAGAGCCTAGGTGGTCCCAGAGCACGCCTGGATCCTCATCTGGGAACCTCTGCTGGCGGAGCTGGGGTGGCGAGCAGCAGCTGCCCCCCTTTGCTGCCCAGGGAAGGTGAGGATGGTACTCTGGAGGAGAGGCAGCTGCTCCGTGAGTGAGGTCTGCATCCGCAGGGGTCTTTGTCAGCTCAGGCTGCCTTCATCAAACACCCTAGACTGGGTGGCTTGAACAAGAGAAATTAATTTTCTCATAGTTCTGGAGGCTGGAAGTCTGAGATCAGGGTACTGGGACGGTCAGGTTCTGGGGACCCCTCCCTTCCTGGCTCTCTCATGGCTGCTCCCCACTGTGTGCTCCTATGGCAGTGAGAGAGGTCAAGCTCTCTAGTGTCTCTGCTTATAAAGGCAGTCATCCGATCGTGAGGACCCTATCTTCATGACCTCCTCCTGACCAAAGGGCCCATCTCCAAAGAACATCACACTGAGGGTTAGGACTTCATATGAATCTTGCAGGGACACAGCAGCAGGCTCAGATCATCCATCCCTCTCCGAGGAGATAGGACCCAGTCGCTAACCCCCTAAGAGCTTAGAAATGGCTGTGACTCTGCATGTGTTTGGAGCTCACTAAATGACATTGACTGGGGACTGCAATTTGGAGCTTTTACGCACGAGGCAGGAGCCACCTGGGAGGAAGGTGGAGGTGGCATGTGGAGGTTGGTGAGCAAGTTGATCATATTTTCATAATCCCAAATCAAAATGCTTGTTCTCACAAAAGAAATTTTTTCTATGGTATGTGATCTTATTTATCTGAGGTCTTTTAACTATAAGAATAATTCTCCTTGGGTCATACATTTAGCCAATCTCCTTTTTTAAAAAGATCAAGAAATTTGGACCATCCTGGCAAATCCAGGATGCCAGCTGTTGGGTGGCATTTCCCACCTACAGGAGCCCCAGAGTAGGCACTGATCTCACCTGGCTTCTCCAGACCCGGGACCAGGCCAGATTTACCTGGAGCCCTCCCCTTCCCCAACAGGCACAGGCTCTGACACAGGTGGAGAAGTCTGAGGTGCAGGGCAGGGGCAGGGATCTGAGGGGTCCTTCGGGTGCCCTTAGAGTGAGAAAGACCACAGCCTGACCTCTCCTTTGTGCTTTCTTCTGACTGATGCCCCTTGGAGCCCTGGGCAGAAGGAAAAGAGGAGGGGCTGGGGCTGGAACAGGGGGAGCCTGGGGACCAGCAGGTTTTCTCAGGCCTCCTGAGAAAATGCCAGCAGAGAAATGCCAGGAGGTCACTATCTTTTATCCATTCTAAGATGCATATCCTCTCTAACATTCTGATGTCTCTGAAATCAGAACGCATTTTCACAATCACCCCCATCTTAAAGCAGTATCGGAGTTAGATGGCATTTTTTATTTCCTAGGGGTACCTAAGACAGTGGTGCATCTTACATTTAATTCTGTCTTAAAGCCTAGGAAATATGGCAGTTGGTATTACAGTCTCTGGTTAGAGCAGGTGGCCTGGGAGAGATGGCTCTTCCAGGCCAGCTGCTACCCCATCCTGAGGGTCTCTCAGATTCATCCTGCAACCACGGCCCAGGAATACACTTCGTCTTTTCTTTCCTTCACTCCTTCCCAAGGGCTCGATTGCTGCATCTTGGAATCCTTCTCCCTTTGTCTAGACCTGTAGAAATCTACAGAATTCTCAAGGATAAGTGGTAGGAGGCAACAGGATGTCACAGGAGGAGCCCAGCAGGACCTGTGACCCTGATGGGCTGCATTTGGACAGTGCCTGTCACTTCATCTCTAGGAGCCTCAGGCTTGTTGTCTAATTGCTTGTTTATTTAGCCTGGTTTGGTTTTTCCATGAGGGTTCGCCTGTGCCAGCCACATATGCATCATCTTACTTAATCCTCACAACAACAGTTGCTCTCCCTATTTTGCAGATGGGAAAACTGAGGCTCAGGAAGGCCAAATAATCTGGCCAACACCCCCGAGCTAGTAAGGCTAGAGTTGGGATTTAACCCAGGTGTTTTGGTCTTCAGCTCCTATGTTATACTAGTGTCTCTTATGCCGGAGTACCCCATCTGTGGAGGTGGGTTTGCTGACGCCCGAATCCCGGGTCAGCCTGAGAGCTAGCCGGACAGCCCCTGGGGGTGAGAGGTGTCAGCCCCAACTCGGAAGGACACAGGAGAAGCTGGAGCTCACCCTGGGCTCTAGTTAATAGAGTCTACAGGTATTTAGGCATATTCATATTTTCTCATTTTTTCTACAATGTAATTATATTACATTTGTATCAGCAAAAAGCAACAAGAACAATTGAGAATAAATGCTCAGTTTGACAATTAAATGCATGAGGCCTTTCCAACCTTGGTGAGACTTTCTTTGCAGAGTAACCAGCACCGCAAAGGAATAAGTGTTAACCACCAGCTACCACCCCCTCCGCCGCCCCCAACCAGCAACGCTCACATTTGCCATCGAAATTGTACCCATAGTGTAAGTCTCAGCTGAAGTTCTCCCCTCTCCAGGAAGCCTTCCATGAACACTCTGGCTGTGCCCACGCGCACGTGCTCTCTGGTGTCTGACTATCCCTGTATCCCCAATTGATTTCCTGTGTGCTGCCCTCCTCCTCAGTCTGCTTTCTGGGGACCAACATGTAACACCCATGATATTCTTGGGCTGCATCTTTCTTTGGTCACTTGTTGATCTGATGGGTTATGTTAACAGTTACATTTCAAGTGTGGAGGGGTTTTCTTCCCAGTTGGACTCACAGAGCCTTTGATTCAATTCTGCAAACAGCTGTTAAACACTTACTGCCTGCAAATCACAGCATTAGGAGTCGGAAGAGAAAAATAAGAGAGTATGCTTTTTTGTTTATTCCACAAATAAGATGAGGCATGAGCAAGACATGGTGTAATCCTTGAAATGTTTACAGCCCAGTGAACAAAACAGACACACAAATGGGGAATGTTCCAGAATGGAACCATGAGACAATGCCTTGGGAGCCCCAAGGAAGATGGGAGATGGTCCAGCCAGGAGGACTTGGGATGGATTCCAGGGCAGGAGGATTCTGAGCAAGGCTTGCTTTGAAAGATGGGTAGGGATTGGCCAGTAGGGGCAAGGGAAAAGAAGTTTTCCAGACACTTCTCTGATTTGTAGAGTGGAGATAAGAATTACAAGCCTCTGAGGTTATTTTGAGGATAAATGAGATAGTATATCAAAAAAAAGAAGAAGAAAACTTGGCAAACTATCATCTCCTTTGCAAGCAGATGAAGCTGTCATCACAGGGCAGGGTCAGGATCCTGCTGCAGAAACAGTAGTCTGGTTGGGCATGGAGAATGGGTGGGGTGGGGGAGACAGGGTGCTGAGGGTCCCCATCAGATGCTCCTGGCCCTACCAAGAGAGGGACTAAAGAGGTGGGAGGAGGGGTAGAGAGGAACAGTCAGGATCCTGGGGGAGGGGAGTGTGTCTCCGAGTCTTCAGGCCCCTGACTGTGCATGGCGCGATGCTTTATGCCCAGCAAGCTCAATAGACGCTGATTGAGCAAATGAATGGCGGGATCAGCCCCTGCTGCCTGATCAGTACATACATGCAGGTCTCCCTCTGTGTGCTCCAAATGGGAAAAGGTACCAGCGGGCTTTGCCCAGGGCAGCATCAGTACGACATAGTGCTTCACTACCGTGGAACTGGAAGACTTGTTGCGTGGTGGCATTCCATGTCACCCCACATGGAATTAGGCATTTTGTTTTCTCTAAGGGGCTCCGGAGTGGTGGTGCTGGGTTGGACATCATCCGTACTCCTCTGCTGAGAGCTGGCGGAGCAGATATGTCGGGGGGATGAAGGTGTAGAGGTGGGCAGACCCTTCTCCGGCGTCCCCTCTGACCCATTGCGGCTGGTGTGCCCTCCTCCCTGATTTGGGCATGGTACCACGTTCAAATCGAATGGCATAAATTGCTGGATTTCAAATCCATTTGGGTAGCAAAGCACCTGGAAGTCGTGGGGCTTTGTGTGGAATGCCTTGAAATACTGATCATTTAGTTCCATTGTGTGAAATAGGAACACTTTTGTTAGCAGGAAAGCCAGCTATATTATATGTGCATTGTGTTTCAATCACAACCGAAGCACAGGCTGTCATGCTCATCAATGCCCGCTGCCTCTGAGCCCCTCTGCTTTCTTTTCTCAGTGAGCAGCATCACCAAGCCTCCAAGAGCGCAGCGCAGATATCTGGAGTTATCCTCGTCTCCTTTCTCTCCCTGCTTGCCCCCTCCCCTCTCCCACGCCACATCTGTCCAATGACCAAATTCCATGAAATTGACTTCCAAGTTAGCTAGTGACTCTGAACACGCCTCTCCATGCTCATTCCCATGCCTTCATTCAGACGATCACCATCTCACCTGAATTACAGTCACGACCGCTGACATCCCCTCTGCACTGCACAGCCAGCGACCTGTGCAAAGCAGCAATCCAGTGGAAGTCATTCCTCTGCACGCAGGCTTTCAGGGGCTCCAAGCTTACAAGACCCATTCTGGCCCATGAACAGCCCTCCAGTTTAATTTTCCCCAGCTTCACCATCATGCCCTTCATTTTTAGCCAAACAGAATTATTCGCTGTTTGGGACCATGTTGTGTCCCAGACTCAGTTGCCCGGTTAACTCCTCCTTCTACTTCATCTCTGCTGACGCCTCCTTCAGGAAGTGTTGCCCCCCGGAGATGAGACGCCCATTCCTCAGGGCTCTCAATGCACAAATACAGAAACTCATTAGTTCTTCCTTGGGTTCCTGCAGCTGGTCCTGCCACCCCACTGAGTGCCACACTTCCGTTCTCTACGCAGCAGTCAGACCCTTCTCTCTGAAAGGCACATCTGATCATGTGGCTCCTGCTGCCCTTAGGGTCAAGTCTAACCTCCTAGAGTGAATTGCAAGGCCCTCTGTGCTCCAGCTGTCCCGAATCTCCCGCCAGCCCTCCAACATGGCACCTACTCTCCAGCTCTGAAATTTGCTTACCTGCTTCCTATATTTGGACCCTTCCCCTGGCTCCCAACTCTTTACCTGACTACATCCTTCAGGTATTTCTCTTTTTTTTTTTAATTTTATTTATTTATTTATTTATTTATTTATTTATGGCTGTGTTGGGTCTTGGTTTCTGTGCGAAGGCTTTCTCTAGTTGCGGCAAGTGGGGGCCACTCTTCATCGCGGTGCGCAGGCCTCTCACTATCGCGGCCTCTCTTGTTGCAGAGCACAGGCTCCAGACGCGCAGGCTCAGCAATTGTGGCTCACGGGCCCAGTCGCTCCGCAGCATGTGGGATCTTCCCAGACCAGGGCTCGAACCCGTGTCCCCTGCATTGGCAGGCAGATTCTCAACCACTGCGCCACCAGGGAAGCCCCAACCTGAGTACATCCTGTAGGTGTCTGTTGAACATCACTTCCTCAGGAAAACCTTCTTTGAATCCCTAAACTAGGTTGTGTCTCTCTCCCCATTCCGTTTCTGAGCGCCTACCACCCATAGATTTAATTGCTTGGTTCATTGGCTATTGTTTCTTTTAGAACGTGAGCTGGAGAACTACGTATATTTTGTTCCTGACTATGTTTCTAGCGTGATATAGAACAATGTTCAATAAACATTTATAGAATTAAGAATGAATGAATGCATATTTCTAGTCTTACCACTAGAAGCTGGAACTCCTCACTAACTTGTGTGGGGCATGGGACGCACTTAATTTTTTGTTGAATAAATGGGTGAATGAATGATCAGCTCTTTTCAAGATCATTTATTTTATTATAGTGAAAAAATTGTACTTTCTCATTTGTTTTACCATCTGCAAGAACTTGCTAGCAGAAGAGTGGCAGCAGGCCCCCATGTTTTAAAAAAACTGGGGGATGCAAACCTTAAATCCTGAGGCTGGAGAATTCTCTTTTAACCTCCCGTGGTAGGTTTTAGCCCCGGAGTCCTCTGTGGGTGGCCGCATGCTTTGGGAGGCCCTCCTGCTTACTCCCTGTGTCCGTTTCTCCTGGCCAGAACCTGGCTACCCAGTGGCCCCGCTGCTCCCATGGATCCGCTGAACCTGTCCTGGTACGATGACGATCTGGAGAGCCGGAACTGGAGCCGGCCCTTCAACGGGTCCGAAGGGAAAGCCGACAGGCCCCACTACAACTACTACGCCATGCTGCTTACCCTCCTCATCTTCGTCATCGTCTTTGGCAACGTGCTGGTGTGCATGGCCGTGTCCCGCGAGAAGGCGCTGCAGACCACCACCAACTACCTGATCGTCAGCCTCGCTGTGGCCGACCTCCTGGTGGCCACGCTCGTCATGCCCTGGGTGGTCTACCTGGAGGTAGGTCTGGGCCCCTGCCGTGCTCGGGCGCCTTCCCCGGGAGAGTCCAGCCTCCCTCCAAGAGTGCGCCTTCTCGGGTGGGCCCTTCCTCCACTCTGGGCTCAGTGTTACAAAATGGGTAGGTCGTCTCCTTATAACAATCCCGACTACCAGTTGTAAGGCGCTTAGTAAGTGCCAGGCCATGCATCGGTCCATCACATACAGCATCTCCCCACCGAGCCCTCGCGGCATCTTCTAGAGGGTGAGCCAGACGGTCAGAGAAGTTAGGTGACTTCTCCAGCCTCACACAGCGGCTGGAATTCGGGCCCCAGGGTTGGTTCATTAGGTCGTGCTGAGCATGGGAATCATGGACAAGGATCCCTGAGGATGGCAGTGGCTCGTGCTCCCAGGCCTGAAATCTTCATCCTTCTCTCCCCACTTCAGGATGCGGGCTGCCACTCCCCGCTCTCCCCGCTGCCCTCCCCGCTCCTCTGTGTGTCCTAGCCTGTGTCTGGGACCTCCAGGTCAAGTCCGCTGTGAACTGTGCTGTACCCCCTTTCCTTGGGAAGGATCGCATGGTGACGCATTGCTCGGCCGGGAACAGAGCCCGGCCCTGAGCCCGGAATAGTGAGTAGGCAGCCCCTGCTGTGGGCCAGGCGCTGTCGGGCGTTCCACAGACACATACTCAGCAAATACTCGTGCTGATTCTGAGTGGATATCATTCTTCTCACTTTAAGGAAGAGGAAACAGAAGCTTTGAGAAGTTGCCCGTCTTTACCTGGATCACACAGCAGAGGGAGAAATCACTGAGAAGTCCTGAAGTGGGGACCCACCTCCAGGAGGACACTTCCCAGAGCTGGCAGGCAGATGAGGGAGGACCTGGGGGATCTGGGTGGGCACAGGCTGGATCCTGCCACTTTCTCTGCCCTGGGTTCTGGGGTGGAGTCTGGATTCAAGGGAAGCTGAACAGGCATTCAGGAAAAAGCCAATGCCAAGGTCACTAAGATCGCTGAGCTGTTACCTCCCCGCCCCGGACAAGAGGGGAATTTACCTGTGCCATAGAGACAAGCCCCTGCCTGGGAGGGAAGGCTTCCACCTTTCAAAGAAAACATGAAACCTTTGTAGGTTTGAGCAGAGGAGACATCTAGGAGAAGAAGCGGAGGTGGGGAGGAGAGGCTGGTCTTACGGTCTCCACGTCCCCAGGGGCTCCTGTTGTCACTACCACACGGGCCCACATGGAGCTCTGGGCCATCACACCCTTGGTTTCCTTTAGCACGGCTCAGACAGGCTGGAACTTTCAAAATGACTGGAATGTTAAGAGACAACCAACAAGAAACAAACGATAGATACAATACAACCTAAAAGCATACAGGCGCCACCGGCCAGCCGTCCAATTATTCCACGACTCCACGTTTGTGGGGACGCCTAGACTCTGTCCATCCCACATCCTGTCTGAGGGCTTCTCCCTGAGGAACCCCTTCTTGATTCTTACACTTGTTCCCCTCCTGCTCCCTTGAAAAGGAGGTTCCCAGGCCGCAGACCATCAGGTAAAAAATGATGGGTATCTGGTCAAGCAAATAACCTCTCCGTGCCTGGTTTCCTCATCTAGAAATGAAGATAATCACAGTGCTTATGTCATAGCATTGTTTGAGAATCACATGAATTAATATATGAAAAGTGCTTAGAATGGCAGCAGGCATATAGTAAGCACCATGTAAAAGTAGTCGTGACAACGGTGATGAAGATGAAGATGCTGATAGATAGCCACACCTCTGCACATTGAAGCACCCTCCCCATGCCCAGGCAAAGAGGTGCCCTCTTCCAGAGGGAGACTTGCTCTGCCCAGGACTCTGGGCGTGGGATCTGGGGCTTCCAGACCCACCACCCCTACCCAGAGCCTCTAAGGGAGAGCCACATCTGTGCTTTAGGGCTCCTAGGAATCTATAGGTTCTCGACACACATATTTTAAACATACCTGTTCACATTATTTTAAAGGTGAAGCTCAGTGTTTCAGGGGAGGGTGAAGAATGGCATCTCAGAGGGCAGTGCTCAAACTCTCCCATCAAACAAGAGCTGGACAGTGGGCCCTGCGACATTGTCTTGGGTACTTATTGTCCCTAGAGAATGTCCCAAGTGGAGTCTCACCCTATCCCAACATCCTGTTAAAGTATCCTCCCAACCATATACTGTACCCTCTCCAGAGACACTCTCATTTTCCAGAATTTTCCAGCCTGTTCCATTTCCACGGATGTTAAATGCCTCTGATAGCCTGCCATGCTGGCATCCGGCTAGGTGGGGCTGGATGTGCATCAGTTATTCTGCTCAGTATATGGGAAGCACGCTAGTTTTGGAGTGAGAGAACCAGGTTCAATTCCTGACCCTACCACTTTCCACCTGGAGAAACCGAGAGAAGAGAGCCAGGGCCTGCTTGTCTGCATAGGCCATTTTGGCCTCACAAGCATTTGAGGGGAGGCTTTGCCTCGTGCATTTTCCAGAAGAGCAGATGCAATTGAGAAAGTGGGCAGACTCAGATCCCCGTTCTTGACTCACTCAGTCAACAGGTATGAGCACATCTGCGTCCTGCCCCGTTCCTAGGGCCGGGCTCTAAGGCCTTGGCAGGGCCATTATAGTGCAGCCCGATGGAGATGACAACGGAGCAGCCTCCACAGGAGATGTGGGAGCACGACGGGGCGGGGGGCACAGGACCAGGCCTGGAGGCGTTGGGGAAGGCTCGCAGGCAGAAGTGATGCTTTCAGAAGAATTATCCCGGAGAGGAGCAAGGCACTTGCACTCCAGGCAGAGAAAAAAGTGTGCAAAGCCCCAGAGTGGAGTATAGGGGCAGGGGCGTAGCTGGCTGGAGGTTTCGAGGAGCGGTGGCCTCTGAGGTTTGCTGTCACATTCCATAGAAATGAGTGTAAAATGTTGGGAACCGTGCCTGACACATGTGTACAAGTCGTTGTTAGGATTTAGCCAAGGCAGCTTGAGGCCCATCCCACAGGTCTCATTCTGTGCAAGGATATTGAGGAATGTTGTCCAAAGGTGCGGAGGAAACAGCCCTGGAGTGGGGCTAGTATACCTGGGGGATGGTGCTCCCTCTGTTACTAAATTACCAGGTGTTCTTGGGCAAGTCCTTTTTCTCCCTGACCCCAAGTTAGTCTACCCTTGCAGTTACAATCTCTCCTTTCCCACTTGGTGTTTATCTAGTACTTTTTACATAATCATCTCCTCTTTTGACAAGCTAGATTGTCCCTTCCAAGGCAGCTCAGGAGAGAGCATAGGATGTGCTGCCCGAAGAGCTTGCTTGAAATTCCAGCCCTGCTGCACACTAGCTGGGTGTTCTCCTGAGCTTCATTCCCTCATCCAGGAATGGGCGTAAGCAATCCCCTCTTGTACAAGCTTTAAGAGCAATAAATGAGATAAAGTATGTGCCCACAGGAGATGCTCTATAAACAGTGGCTATCAACACACTTTCTTGAGCCTTTGATTCAGAAGCCCCTAACTGTGTTCTAGAGCAGCTGCTCCTGGTACCTCGGAGGAAGCCCCGCCTTCTTCTGTCCTCCGGGAAGGCTTTTGGGGGGCAGGGATTGAGAGCTCCCTGAAGACTGTGTCAGGATTGTTCACCACGGTGCCCCAGAGTCTAGGACAGAGCCAGACGCATAGTAAGTTGTCCAATAAGTGTCTGTGGAAAAGAAAGCAGGGAGGACGGAAGGAAGCAGGGAGGATGGAGAAGACGGCCCTGATATCTCAGACCTAGATCCCCAGGGGAATGAGAGTAGTTTGGAAATACTAGTCCTAGGAGGGCGCCAAGGTGGAGCACAGACCATGTGGGCCTGGGACCCTCCCAGTAGTGTCTTAAAGGTAGATTCTCTTGATGCCAGGGAAGCCCCATCTATCCCCTTCCACCTGTGCCCACCTCCCTGGCCCCCGGATATCCAGCTCCTGCCCACCTGGCCAGCGTGGCGACATGAGAGGTTTCCTGTCTTCTGGGAAAAGCTGCAGTTTCCTCCATCACTGTGCTTAAATGCCAGCAATTGGTTTTATGCCTGAGAGCAGCTAAGAGGACAGGGCTGAGAGTGAGCATTATAATTAGCCCTGCTGCCCTGCTGTGCCCCACGGAGTGGGTACTGCTCTGCTCCCGTCACTGGGAGGGGGCTTTCCTGCTCCTCTTTTCTCCAGTAGGTAGTAGTGCAAGTTGTGTCTCCCTGTCCTGACTCTGTCCTCAGGGATAGGGCCTGCTGCAACCTTCCACGGCTGCCAGGGCCAGCCTGCTGTGTGAGTGTGTGTGCCTGTGTGTGTAAATGGGAGGTGTCGGGGTGTGGGTGTGCATGGGGGGGGTATGAATGTGTGTGTCTGTCGGGGAGGAAGAGGGGTGCAAAACGCTCTTGCCATGAGCTGGACTCCTCATTTTACACGGAACCAGGGATGTATCGTTACACACCTTCCCTGGCCCGTCCTGCTTTTCTGAAAGCTCTAGCCCGGGCTTCCCTTCTCTTACTCTCTAAGTGCAACGAGGAGCAGAAATGTCTTCACTGCTTCATAGTCACCGTCTTCACCATTGTTCTTAACAGACACTTGCTGGGTCCCAACTCTGTGCCATACACCAAGGAGCAGCCCGGCTCCCCTAGAAACCTGGGCCAGGGCAGGGCAGAAGCTGAGCTGAAAGGCCTTAGGCGAGTCACTGCACTTTTCTGAGGTTCAGTTTCCTCACTGGTAACATGAGGATCGCAAGGTGTTCACACAAATGTTTTACAGGTGAGGGTTCAAAGCTGAGGCCCTTGAGTAAGTTGGTCATCTTTCCTCTAGCAAACTTCTTGGCGCAAAGTGGCCTTATGTGTCTAGGAGGAGAAGGGGCCGGGGCAAGGGCCTCAGACACCCGTGGGTACAGCTCCCCATGGCTGCCCCTCTCCTCCCTCGGCCAGAGCCCCACGAGACCCCCACGGAGCCCATGGCCCGATCTGCCCCAGGACACCGAGGTATAGTGTCTGAGCCAATCTCCTCTACTATCCACCCATCATGTTGCTTTGTCCTAGGTGGTGGGCGAGTGGAAATTCAGCAGGATTCACTGTGACATCTTTGTCACTCTGGATGTCATGATGTGCACAGCAAGCATCCTGAACCTGTGTGCCATCAGCATCGACAGGTGAGCCCAGCCAGGATGGGAGAGGTGAGCTAGACCGTTCACCTCTTGGGCTGCCCCGCCTCTTCTGCAGGGTCAGGCTCTGTCCATGATGCTATACCGCTGGCTGTGTGCCTGTGAGCCCACGTGTTTGTGTGTGCATGTGTGCATGTATGCGTGCACGCGTGAGTGTGTGCACGTGTGTGGGAGAGGACAGACCCCTTAAAGGGAGACTGTCTATAGACAGTAGTGCTACCAAGAACACCCAGACAGGGACAGGCATAGAGGAGAAAGCTCCTGACCTGACTGAAGCCCTAGCCCTATCACTTCTTACTTACGTGACCTTGGGCAGATTGTGGATGTTTTCAGAACCCTAGTTTCATTGTCTAGAAACCAAGCATGATGGCACCTGCCCACATGCGGGTCTAGTATCTGGTTGTGCATTTTGCGCCCAGCACAGGGCATAAGACCAAGGGGGCCCAGGTTCTGCCCACCTTGCTAAGCTCTATCCCCAGAGCCTTTTACTAATTTGCACACATGGGCCACATGGGCTCCCAGAGGCCCTGGCTCTACACCCTTTGCCGGATTCTTGGAAGATGAATGGAACTAATGTCTCAGAAGCGCTGGGTAGGGCAACGTGTGGCATCATAAACAATTATCATTGTTATTATTTTCTGCTGAATGAGACCTGACCGTTGCTCTGAGGGTCCTGGCTACCAATCCATCAACAAACACTTCTACCCGCCATGGGCCCAGCACAGGTGCAGGGGGTACAGTTTCAAAGGTGCAAAGACCCAGGCCATGGCCCCTCGAAAAGCCTAAAATCCAAGCAGGGAGACTGAAGTGGCAGATATGGTTCAGGATTGAATGGTAGCCGGTCAGTCATTAAACACTTGATTAGCAGTCACTAACTGTCCTTGCTGTCTGAGTTGGGGGCAGGAGAGGGTTGATTTAGAGTAAACAGGAGGTGGACCAACCTTCCATCCTCCCAAAGTGGGGTGTCTCAGTTGTGCCAATGTTGTGGAGTGAGTGGTCCCTGGGCCTGCACCCCAGACTCAAGGTTCCCGCCCCGCACCCTCACAGGTACACAGCTGTGGCCATGCCCATGCTCTACAACACGCGCTACAGCTCCAAGCGCCGAGTCACCGTCATGATCTCCATCGTCTGGGTCCTGTCCTTCACCATCTCCTGCCCGCTGCTCTTCGGACTCAACAACACAGGTGAGTCCTGCCTCTGGTTGCCTGGGGCTCAGCTGGCCCCAGCCCTGGCCCTGTGCAGGACCTTGAGGGAGCTGAACCCTGGTGCGGACATGGGTGGTGACCCATCAGGAGCCTGTTCGCCACCTCGGACTGAGGCCAGGCTGAGTCTCCTGGGCCAAGCCCGACTCCGAGTTGTACCTGGTAAGGTCAGAGAGGAACAATGGCCTGGGGCACAAGGGAGTTGGGTGAGGAGTGGGGATAATGCTTCAGGAGGATGCCTGGCCATTTTCAACTTTGTTTGAATTGAAGCAGACCAGACGGCCTTGCAAAATGCATGTGTGTGCCTGTCTGTGTGTGTGCACACAGGGTAGGAGGCTGCTGGGCCTCCATCACCCCTGATAATAGTGTTTGTGTAATGAAGCTGAAGCCTCCGGGCCGGCCAAACCCAGGCCAGGCCTGAGCCACCTGGAGCAGGAAAGGTAGAAGCAAGTAGGAGGCTAGCTCACT
Source organism: Balaenoptera borealis (assembly GCF_965194805.1). Taxonomy (NCBI): domain Eukaryota; kingdom Metazoa; phylum Chordata; class Mammalia; order Artiodactyla; family Balaenopteridae; genus Balaenoptera; species Balaenoptera borealis. The sequence continues at coordinate 93,516,530 of NC_138868.1, read as the reverse complement.
GTGACTGTGTCCTGTGCAAGGCAGTCAGGAGCGCCTCCGACAGAAGAGGCACAGCGACCGTCAGGGAGATAGATGACACCGGTGTGCCTCCAGAGACCATCACCGGACAGGACACAAGGAAGCCTTGAAAGCATGCGGTTCAAGATCTAAGTGTCATGGGAATTCCAAGAAGCAGGAATAGGGCTAAACGTGCTTGGATTAATCTGGAAAGGCCCTGGGAGAGAGGATAGACATCTGCTAGATCTGGAAGGGAACTTGGAAAGACATTGGAACACAGGTGAGTTCAGCAAAGAGGACCAAGTCATCTTGTCCCTAAAATTAAAAGGTGTCAGACCTCCCACCAATACACAGGAAAGGCTAACATAATAGGTTACTCTGCTTCTATCATTTTCTTCCATCATTTTTTCCCCAACACCATGGCGCCACTTGTGTTCTCATGGATGACAAAACTAATGACGAAGTAACAAGGGGATATTAATGGAAACACTTGGAAACAGTCATCACAGCTTAGCTTTTTGCTCATGGTTGTTTTTAATACTCTGATTTATGCTGCACGTTTATTTACATCTAACGTTTCCAGGCCGCCTTAGGCGTCTAGTCATATTCTCGGTAACTGGGAAGGCACTGTGGCCCGGGGGGCCGGCCGACACACCCACCTGGGGCTCTCCTCCCCCCAGACCAGAACGAATGCATCATCGCCAACCCCGCCTTCGTGGTCTACTCCTCCATCGTCTCCTTCTACGTGCCCTTCCTCGTTACCCTGCTGGTCTACATCAAGATCTACATCGTCCTCCGCAGGCGGCGCAAGCGGGTCAACACTAAGCGCAGCAGCCGGGCTTTCAGGGCCAACCTGAAGGCCCCGCTCAAGGTCCCGAGATCCCCTCCCCCCATGCCCCTGCCTAACCGTGACCCGGGGGTGCATGGGGTCCAGGCTGGAGGAGCTCCGAGGAGCTGGGTGCCGGCAGATTTCAAAGGCTGGGACCTCAGTGGGCGACTTGAATCTCCAGGGGGCGGAGGTGGGGAGGGGGCGGAGACCACCTGGGAGGAGAGGACTTTGCATGGAGACCAGTGTCTGAACCCAGCAGCTCCTGGAACTCCACGTCTCTGCTGTCCTCCCTTTCTCCTTTCCTCACTCTGGCCCTTCTGCCTCCCTTTCTGTCCCTCTGAGGCCTCCATACCACCTCCTTTATCTCCCATGCTCTGTCCTCTTCTGTTCAAACCTCCTTCTACCTCACCTGCTCTCGCCTACTTCCCTCCTCTGCCTCTCTTTCTTTTCCATACTTGTGTCTTGTGACTTCTTCCCTCCGCTCAGCCCTCCCTGAGGAAGACGGTATGTGGGCACAGGAGGAAAAAGAGCTTTGGGCTTAGACACATCAGGTTCAAATCCTGGCACCACCACTTTTTTGCTGAGTGACCTTGGGCAAGTTGCTTAACTTCTCTGAGCCTGTTCCCTCATCTGTTAAACGTGAATCAAAATACAGATCTCACAGGGTGGTCTTGAGGATTCGGTGTGAGAGGGACTGAGCATGCCTAGTAGGGTGCCAGATCCTTAGCAGGTGCCACATAAAAGTCAGGGCCCTGTTGTTCCTCATCCTGCCCACCTCTTCCCATCACAGTACTGAACCTCACCCTTGCCTCGATTGCCTCCTCAGGCCCCCACCCTCCTAATGTCTGCCCTTCTCTGAGCTCCTGTGCCCAGTCTGACTACCCTGCATTGGGATTCTGTCGCCAGCCCCCTCCCCGTCATGACCCATGTGCTGGCTCACTCCACAGGGCAACTGCACTCACCCTGAGGACATGAAACTCTGCACCGTTATCATGAAGTCTAATGGGAGTTTCCCTGTGAACAGGCGGAGAGTGGTAAGTGTCCCGGTCAGGGACCTGGACCCTGGTCTCTGCCTCTAGGGAAATGCACCTGCCATGATTCTCGAAGACCTCACCAGCTGGTCAAAGGGATAAGCACCTCCCAGGATCCCCCACTTTGTTTCAGCTGAGGCCAGGCTTACCACACACACTCGTAAGCAGGCGTGGAGCAAGACAGCTCAATTCTGCAAGGCACAGAGAGGGACCCGTAGCCCAAGGAAATGGCTGGGAGAAAGGACTTGGCCATGTAACAGTAACAATAATAATAATGGCTATGACCATTAACTGAGCACCTACCATCTTCCTAGTATCTCATCAAATCCTCACGGCGACCCTGAAAGGTAAGTGTTCTTGATCTTATGGATCTTCGTTTTACAGAAGAGAAAGAGGCGCTCAGAGAGGTTAGGTAACTCACCCAGACCAAACAGTTAGTGAGCGAGTGAGTAGTCGAGTCCAGACCTAAGTGACTCTCTGAAATCCATGCCTGTGTTCTTTCTACTTGCATACGCTGCCTTACAGACAGGCAGGTTCTGGGGCTGGAGGCTGGGTGCTGGGGGAGGAGGGAGCAGAGCGGCATGGGGTTCCCGGTGAAGTGCAGCCTGTAAGGAGAGCCCAGAGATGCAGAATCCCAGCAGACCCCAGGGTCTGCTCAGTGAGAGTAGCACTAGGGTCCAAGCAGCAGATGTCCCATCCCCTGGGGTGAGAAGAGGATGGGCCAGGGAATCCACAGAGAGCTGCACGCCAAGTCCAGGTCAGGTGTTTCCAGGAAGCAGGGCCCCTGCTCTTCACTTGAACATTCCCTGTTCACCTGCAAGGGCAGGACTCCAAGCAACCATTTGAGATAGAGTCCGAGACAGGGACTCAGGATCGGGGCACCTGGGCACACAGTGAGGCTGCATTTCAGAAGCTCAGGCTGAGACCCTAAGGCCTGGAATAAGGGAACATGAGGAGGGACCTGAGGCCAGGGCCCTCAAGATCAGCCCAGCCAGGAAGATGTGGGGACCCAGGGGTCCACCCTTTGGCCCCTGCATCAGTCTACCAGGAGAAATGGAGCTCACCTGTGAGTGCTGGTACAGGTGCCTCGGGTCAGCCTGACAGCCCCTGTTTCAGCCTGGCAGGAGGAACAGGGCTGCCCTCGTGCAGTTAGAACATGAGGTCCTGGAGGCAGGCACTGAACGCCAATCAGTAACTTATTCTCGGCAGCCAGCTGGCGCCTGGCACTTAGCTGGCACTCAGTGAGTGTTACTCAGCTCATAAAAGAGAAGTGCCTAGGTACAAAGCCCCCATAGAATGGTGGTGGGGTCGCTGAGGCTGCCTGAGGATTGCTCTGCGAAGGGGGCCAGGGGTGACCTGGCAGGCGGGGACTGCACCCAGACAGTCCCTGCCTCCCAATGATCTTCCCCCTTGCCTCTCTGGCAGAGTGACCCTGTGGTGCTTGTAGGAGGCTCCGTAGGGGGATAATGAAGGGCTGGGTGGGGCTGGGTGAGGCCAGGTGAGGCCAGAGGGGCCGGGTGAGGCTGGGTGGCTGATGGCTGAGAACTTGCCTGGCTCTACCCAGAGCTCTCTGCCTCTGTGCAGGAGGCTGCCCGCCGAGCCCAGGAGCTGGAAATGGAGATGCTCTCCAGCACCAGCCCGCCCGAGAGGACCCGGTACAGCCCCATCGCGCCCAGCCACCACCAGCTGACCCTCCCCAACGCATCCCACCACGGCCTCCACAGCACACCTGACAGCCCTGCCAAACCACAGAAGAACGGACATGCCAAAGACCACCCCAAGATTGCCAAGATCTTTGAGATCCAGTCCATGCCCAATGGCAAAACCCGGACCTCTCTCAAGACCATGAGCCGCAGGAAGCTCTCCCAGCAGAAGGAGAAGAAAGCCACCCAGATGCTCGCCATTGTTCTCGGTGAGTCGGCCCTAGCTGCTGGACCCCGGCTGAGAAATGGGCCCATCACTGTAGGTCCCATTACTTACCACTGCTCCCTAATCATGGCTGGTAGGTCACAGGACTGGCACTTTTCAGGCACAGGTCAAGCCCATTGACATATCTGACTAGGTAGATTCTATAATTATGCTTATTTTAAAGATGAAGAAACTAGGGTTCAGAGAGCTTTTGTAACTTGATCAAAGAGGATACAGGATTTAAACTCAGGCATCCCCACTCCAGAATCTGAACTTGACCAGTTTACCATAATGACCCCCAGAACCTCGTGACCCTGGGGAGGTCATTTCTCTCTCTCATCTCCCCATCCGTAGAGAGGAGGTTACTTTTCAGGGTTGTCGTGGTCATCAAATGATACACGGTGGTGAAAGCAGTTTACAAACTACAAAGCCGTACACACAAGCGTTGTTAATATTGCTATTGTTGAGGAATCAGGAAGTTCACTTGCCTCAACCAAGACCCGGTGGGACCAAAGCTGTGAACAGTCAACGGGGCTGTGAGGGGGGCCCCCGATCTAAATGAGAGTGAGTGAGACAAGGCTTTAGAATAAATTCTCTTAGAAAACCAGATAATAAAGGTCAAGAATCAAGGGCTGGACTGATAGGGGTGATGGGGACAGGATGGAGGGACTGATGTGTCTCTGCCTTCCGGGCGGCACCCAGGGTAGTTGTGACACCCATCCACACCCACCATCCCTTTGGCCTCCCAACAGTCCTATGACACGAGAAGGACAGGTGTCACTGTTCTGGTTTTACAAATGAGAGCTCGCGGTCATAGCAGGTTAGGGGACCAACCCGTGATCACGCGGCTGGGAGAGGCAGAGCGGGCTCCAGCCCGGCCCCCTGCTCCAGTCCGGGGGGGTCTCTGCTTTGCGGCCCTGCCCTTCCCAGGCACTGCTCCATCCCCGGGGAATTCCCGTGTGCCCGTGTGGCATTCTGTGCAGACGGTGCCTCCCCACGGAGCGTCCCACCAAACAGGAAGTCCTGAGTTAGGCAGGCAGAGCGGCGGGCAGGAGGTCGGACTCGTGACAGCCTTGTGTCCCCAGGCGGGGATTAGCAAGGGGTGTCCACCAAGGGCTGGGGAAGCTGGGGGAAAGCGTAGCAAGAGCCTGGCCACTTGGGGACCTTGAGAGACTGGAGTTCAGATCTCGGCTTTGCCACCAAGAGTGGAGTGGCCTTGCGCACATCACAGAGCTGTTCCCGAGCCTCGGTTTCCCGCCTTCCTCGTGGGGATGCCAAGAGGACTAAGTCAATGGGCATCCAGCTCCCCCTCTGGCCCCAGCCGCGCGTTCCCCACGGCAGTGAACAAACTCTCCACTCCCAGCTTCCGCGGAAGGTCGTCTCAAAGACAACGAGGCGGTAGAGTAGATATATCCATTTCTACCAGCTGACCTGTGTCAGGGTGTTAAGCATTCGGATTTGTTGTCAAGCCCTTTATCCTCCCCTATGAGGTGGGTATCGTTATAGACACGGCACAGGCAGGAAAACGAGGCTGAGGGAGGGGAGGTGACTGCAAACTGGGGTCAGAGGCAGGTCCAGCATCCAAGACCGCGGATCCCCCTGCGCTGCTCTTGCAGCCTTGGTGCCTGGGCGGGGCCTGAAGCATGCGATCCAGGTCCTCCCCCTCTGCCCCACCCGGCACAGCCTCCCCACCCAGCCCCTCCCCGTCCCCCGGGCACCCCTGACTGCCCCCCTCTCCCCCAGGCGTGTTCATCATCTGCTGGCTGCCCTTCTTCATCACCCACATCCTGAACATACACTGTGATTGCAACATCCCGCCCGTCCTGTACAGCGCCTTCACGTGGCTGGGCTATGTCAACAGCGCCGTGAACCCCATCATCTACACCACCTTCAACATTGAGTTCCGCAAGGCCTTCCTGAAGATCCTACACTGCTGACCCTGCTGCCCACCTGCACAGCAGCCTGCTTCCCAACTCCCCGCCCAGCGGCCCTGCCTCGGGCCCTGGGAGCCGTGGGCCGGGTGGCGCAGGGCAGACTCGGCCTTCTCCTCGCCCGCAGGCCCCGCGGTGTTGGCTTGGGTCCACGGCCCTCACTGACCGCACACCCTCGCTCTGCCAGGGCAGTGCTAGAGAGCCAGGCACGGTGCCAGCCCTCGGGCCGGACCCCTGGCTCAGAGGCAGCTCACGGAGCCCCCTCCCACTTCCAGACCCCCTCTCCTTGGCACCAAAGACACAGCCGCCTTCTCTGACCTTTCTCTGGGGCTCTGGGGTTGCTGGGCCAGTGTCAAAGCTCGGAGGCCATGCTGGCCTGGTCTTCACAGGCCTGTGCTGGAGCGGGCAGTGGGGAGCGATGGACAGTACACACCCCTCAAGGCCTACACCAGGGAAGCCAGAGCTCTTGCCAAGGCCCCAGGCAACTTCAGGCCAGGGAGACCCATGTACATACCAGGTCTGGATGGACCCCAGAGAAGCCCAAGCCAAAACTTCACCCCTTCTCCCACCCAAGCCTGGCAGGAGCTGCTACTTCCACCCACAGCAGTGGGTCCCGACCTCACCCAGCTCCCCGTGAGGTTTCCATACTCCAAGAGCCCAGGAGGGTCTGCGGGGAGAGGACCACCCCTACCCCAAGCCCACTCTGCTGCCCCCCTGACGGACGTGGGTGCCTCTCTGTAGCAAATGTTGGGCCAACCTGGGAGAGCTGGCAGGGAAGGCTGGCACGTGACATGCCTGGGGCTTGGGTTGGGGGTGTCTGAGGTCCTTTGGGAGACTGCCCCTGACACCCTCTGCCGCAAACCACGTCCTTTTCTCTTCCTTTCGCCTCTCCGCTCTCCAGTCCTCTTGGCCCCTTTTCTTTCCACTGCCTCTGCCTTAGAGGAGCCCATGGCTAAGCGGCTGCTGAATACCGTTCGGCCTGCCCTGGCCCTGCCAGAGGGAGGAGGGGAAGCTGCACCTTGGAGGAGCCCCCAGGCCCCAAACTCTGTAACATCACTACACATGCTCCAAACTAATAAAACTTTGACAAGAGTCACATCCAGGGCCCCTCAAGCGGAGGGTGCAGTGTCACCTCCAATCTCTGCATCCAATGTGGCCAAAGCTCCGTGTCTGTGCTGGGGGTCAGAGTTGGAGAGGCCTTCTGCAGACCCTCCAGAGAAGGTGGCCCTGGCCACCATCAGAGGGTACAGGACTTTGGGGGAAAGGAGGAGAGGAGCTGCCCCAGGAGGGCCAAGGAGAAGACATGTGTGCCTGTGTGTTTCTCCCCTCATCCAGTCCTCTCCTCCCGAGAGGACCTGAGCACTCTCAGAGCTGCTGTTGGGTGGTCCTGACCTTCAACCACCAGCCAAGATGGAAGGGGAGAACGTTTCCAGTAGGAATCCCGCAGCGTCCCCAGGGCTCCCCTAATTGCCAGAGAAGCAGGGTCCTACCAGAGGCAAGCCAGGCTGTCCCCACTTCCCTTCTCCTCCTCTCCAGGTCCTGGCACCTCTGCAGGCCCAGTCCGTAGCCCTGCTCACCCACCAGGGCAGAGAAGGCTCTGTGGGAAAGGTGGCCTTCGAGGTGCGGCTGTGCCTACGTCTGTGTCTGCCCCTTCCCCTGTCTCGCATCAGGACCCCCTTCCTCTGGGGCAGGCAGGGAGGCCCTGCGTGATGTAGCCTGGTGTCCTCCTGCCTCTTGGCCTCCAGACCAGTCACAGCTCCAAGCTTTCTGGGGCCACGACTTGGCACTGACCCAACAACAGAAATTTGGCTTTTTAAAAATGAAATGTAAATCAACCCCGTGAAGGAGGAATATTCTTACCACCTTGAGAATAACAGCGGTGATAACAAACAAGGTGCTGGCACCCACGGGCTCAGGCTCCAGGGAGCTGTCAGGGCATAATTTGCATGCTAAATATAATATTTTTAGCACCAAAGTTTGGAGCACTTAACTTGCCCTGAACACTTAATTATGGACTTTGATCTTCTCCCTGAACCTGAATGTAGCACGAAGCCCTAGGAGAGGCTCCTGTCCCCAGAATACCTGATTCCAGAAGGTGGGCAAAACAGGCTCCTAGTCTAGCTGGAGCGAGGGTCAATAACCCAGTGACCCCCTCCTGCGGAAGGCATCAGACCCCCAAGGGGGCTAGAGCCCCCCCCAGAGACCTCTCAGCTCTGTTACCCACCCCATAGCCATGGCGCGCATGTGCACGCGTGCACACACACACACACACACACACTCAGTCTATGAATGATCTTGACCTGGATGGGAGCTTAAAAACTCATCTTATCATTAGAAATCTCAGGAGGTCACATAGGTTTATTAGCTGTGGGAGTTGTAAGAGATGACGAAAGGATGGAGAGAGAAGAAGAGAAGAAGGGAGGGAGGGAGGGAGGGAGGAAGGAAGGAAGGAAGGAAGCAAGGAGGGAGGGAGGGAGGGAAGGAGGGAGGGAAGGCAGCCTGAAAGCAGTTTGGAAAGAGCACTGACAGGGAGAAGAGGGGAAGAGGGCAGGCAGGGGCGGGAGGCGGGGCAGGGAAAGTTGCCCACAGCTGTCATGAAGCTTCAAGTCTTTCTTCCAGACAGCAGATTGACAGCTGGAGTGGGCAGGGGGAGGGCTGGGCTCCCCCCTCGCCCCCCTCGGTGCTTCAGGGGCAAAGGGATGGTGCGCGACCCGGGAACACCAAGGTGGAAGGGGGCGGCCCAGGCTCTGGCTCTCTCGCAAGAGGCCCTGACAGTGGCCCCTTTGCCCTGACACTGAGGGCAGTAGCAAGCCAGAGGCCGGGCAGGCTGCAGCTCTGATTTTTCTCTCCTCACTGCCTTTCCCTGTGCTTCTGCCTCTGTGCTTGTCTTTGTCTGTAGAATGCCTTTTAATCAAAGGATCACTGATCTGCCTTTACAGAAGGGGGAGTCTGCACCCCCCCAGCCCCCTCTCCCAGAGCACAGCAAGGAAGCACCACTTAAGGCGTGAGCCCTCCTGGTCGGGCACAGTGGCGCACTTTACATCATCCTCTCGGATGTCCCTTTGTGACTGCAAGTCTTCAAACTTCAGGCCCTTATTCGTCCCCTGGTGGGTTCTGGAGAAGTCCCAGGGGGCGATGGGCTGGGGAGGTGTCCTGGGAATTGAGAAGGCAGTAGTGCAGGATAAACTGCATCACCTTATCCATCCACCCAGCCACCCGGCATTGTCTTACTCGGTGAATATTTATTGAGCAACTGTTTACTGTGTTCCAGACCCTGAGCGAGGTGCTGGGAATGAAGAGTGGAAAAGGGAGTCAACGTCCCTGCCTTTGCAGGTTCACAATCCAGTGGACGCCGGGCGTTACCCACAATCACACGATAGTGGTAAAAGCTCCTGGCAGAGCCCCGGCTGGGCGTGGCGACCACTGCCACAGCACACGCTGCCCCACCCCAGGGCGCTCTTCACCTAGATGATGAGGCTGAGTGGGAGACAGCAGCCCCGGCGTGCCTTGGCCCGGAACAAGTAGGTAGGGACCCGGTGAGGGCAAGAAGTGTGATGGTGGAGGACTTCCTCAATGGCGGGGCAGGAGGGCCCCCACAGAAGCAACCGCATAGCCTGCTCCCTGGTGGGCTCAGAACAGGGCAGTCAGGGGCCCGCACACAGGGACTGGCACACCTTGGGGGCCTTTCTAGTGTGCCCACCTATCTGGGCATCCCTTCCCACACCACCCCTGTCCCGGGGATGCGTGCCAGGCCCTGTGCCCCACTGCCTCTCTGCCCTCCCTGGCCCCAGGACCCAGGCTATGTCCGTAGCCTTAGCAACCATCTATGCAGCGGCCATGGTGGGCCTCGCCCCAAGTGCTGTCCTGTCCTCATAACCCCCGGGGGAGGAGAAGCCTTTCATACAGGGAGGGTGGTTGCCCAGGTGTGTCAAGGCTGGTCTTTGAGCCCAGGTCTTTCAACTCTACATCTTTTATTATTCATCCTGCTCTTTCCCTGACCAGTCCCGGGTGAAGTTGCGAGAGGCTACTGTAGTCAGAAAAAAATTTTTTTAAAGGAGAGAGAAAAAGAAAAACCATTTGGGACCAGACTTTTAGGATGCGGCCCTTGGGGTGACTATGGTGGCCATTTGGGCTGCAAGAGTAAATGAGTAGGTGCTGGGGTGGGAGGGGCGCAGGTTAGGGGGAGCAGCTTTTAGTGGGGTCTCAGTAGTGGGAGGCCAGACTCTGGGCATCCATGCGCCCGAAGTTCCTCTCCCGCCAACCAGGTGCCCCTGGCTCTGCTTCTGGGGGATCCAGGGAAGCAGGAAGCTGGCAGGAAGAGAGTAGACCATCTGTGCAGAGGGAGATCCACTCTGGCTCTGTGGGGTTATTGCAGGCAGGGAGAAGGAGGCACCTGGTAGGAACAGCTTCCCGTTCCCTCTCCCATCCCACCTTTGCTACTTGGCAAATAAAGCAGGGTGAGAGCTGCTGGGCAGAACCCCTGGCCTGGAGGGCATCTGGAAAGGCCTCTTACGTGTTTGGAGCCGTGCAGCACCGAGTCCACAGGAAATGCTGTGTGACCACCTCACTTGCCTGCACTTTCTCCAGTCTTCACCCCGGCTCTGTCCTGAGACCTGGAGATGTGTGTGTGAGGCTGGAGAGAGGGAGGCAGCCTCCCCGGAACCTCAGGGGCAGTGGGAGTCAGACGTTGCAGATGAAGCAGGGCGGGGGATGGAGGTGGTACCACCTGGGACATGGGAGAGGCAGGGGATTTTGTAGGAACAAAGCTACGGCATGCACAACTTCTGGGTTTTCCTGACCAGGCCCAACTCCAAACACTGTCCTGTTGGCCCCATGAGAGTAGTCCGTGGAGGCCAGGCTCTCTGCTGCATCTGGGGCAGGGAAAAGATGGAGTGGGCAAGAGAGGGAGGAGATTGCCTGGAGGAGACATGTTCTGTGGTCTAGTCCTCCCCGCAGCAGGTGCTGCTCTGGGCTCCAGAGTCCGGAAGCCCGCAGCAGGGACCTGACCCGGCCCTTCTCAGCCTCATGTACAGACCTCTGCTGCCCACCCCACACCCTACCCACTGTGCAGTTGCTGTCTTCATCCACGTGTCCTCTCTGTGCAGGCTGAGCCCTCATGCTGCCTCTGCCCATCGGAACATCAGCCCTGGATCCTACCCTCTGCTGGTAGATGCAGACATGGCCACCTTGCTTGGCTGACCTTGAACCCCCTGTCTGGCTCCTGGGGCCTCTCAGCTGTGTGTCAGTCGGCAGGACCCACGGGTGGGGCTTGCCCTGCCCTGCAGCTGACCTGACACTACTTTAGGTGTGTCCCACGAGGTCTCAGAGCCACGGTCCACACCAAGGCACTGAAGAACAGCTGGCCCTTCCTCCCCTGGATAGGCTGGCAAAGAAAAACAGGCAGCCGCTTCCAAGAGCATCTTCGCCAAAAGGCTGCAGAAGGCTAGGTTGTCTGTGCCCCCTTCCAAGAGAAAAATTCCTCTGACTTGGGAGAAACTGCAAGAAAATACTGTGTGGAGTGCTTACGAACAGCTTTGCCCTTTGACCACCGGCATCCGGGTCGATCATTACCGCAAGCCCAGGAGATAAGCATTATCTCCGTTAGATGACGCAGCCAAGTCTAAGGACGTTTCAGTAGCCAAGGGTCACAGGCTAGTGGCTGGCCCAGCTTCAGAGCCTTTCCACTACCCAGCCCCCAACAGCTTCCCTCCTCGTCTCAGCCCAGACTGGCAGCTACCTCTCTCCCTTAAGTTACAGTAACAGCCCTGCTGCCTATATCCTATCCAGCAGGTACGGACGGAGTGCAGAGGGAGGACCGGGTGTAACGCGGAAATAAGCCGATGCAGCGATGCGCTCACATCCAGTCAGGAACCTCACCGCAGGGGGTATTGGGACAGAGTGACCATCTCCAGCTGGGCAGTCAGAGAAGGCTTCACACGCAGGGACAGGCAAGTTGGGTCTTGAGGAATAGGCAGGACCCTGACCCAGGAGCACAGCAGGGGGCGGGGGGTGGGTGGAGGGGGCCTGTGCTTGTGAGCAGAGTGGCAGGACCAGCTGTAGGACCAGAGGAACTCTGGCCTGGGGACGCTGGAGTCACTGCTGGAGGCCCGAACACGGCGGGAGTTGTGTTCTATGGGCGCTGGTGGGGGCAGGGAGGGAAGGAATGGTCTCGAACAGAGGACCAGAGCTGCCCTCCGTGTGTTCAGGGAGCCCTGGGGCCCCTCTGGTGCTCTGCCCGCTGGCTGCCCCCTCCTCCACTCCTGGCCACAGGCCCGGAGACCGGCCTCCTCTTCCGCCAGCCCCTGCCATTCTGTCCAGGAGCTCCACCCCCCAGGTCGGCCTCGGAGGGACACAGTCTCCCAGTTCCCTCATTTCCTTGATGCTTCTAGGGTGACTTTTCAGTCCAAGGCATTTCCCGCTGATCCCTGGAGGAACCCTTGGTGACTGCAGCGTGAGGTTACACAGGTGCCGGGACTCGGGGGCAGACGCCACTGGTTCCCAGAGCCGGCCCGCCTTCTGAGACATCACAGAAGCCTCTTTGGACTTCCGTGCTGCACTTTAACTCCTGTTGATACAGCTTGCCAACCTCCCTGTTCCTTCTGGTCTCCTGGCCTCACAACCAGGAGAAGCCCCCTGAGGGACGGCTCCTCCCAGCACAAAAGGGCTCCCAGGCAGAACAAACAGGGCCGCCTGCATCTCTGGAGACAGCCAGATAGGTGGTGCCATCTCCCAGGGCCCTCCTTGGGGAGGGATGGATTGGCTCAAGCAGCAGCGCTGGGAATGGGGAAGGAGGCTCCTGTCTAAATGGAGGGCAGTGAGGGGGTGGACGGGATAATGGTGAGAAAGGACAGAACCAGAACAATGGAGGAGAAGCAAAGTAACAGGAGTCCCAGTGCCAGCCGGGGAAGTGCATGATCTAATTTCATCCCCTCAACAGTATGCGTTACAAAGAGAGAGGCGGAGCTCAGAGTCTAGGTAAAGACCTCGCCCCAGCTCTGCCAGACTACAAGGCCCTTCACAGGCAGGACCCCTTTCTCCACCACCCGTTTCCTTACCCTACACATGGCTGAGGGGTCTTTGGAATACGTGGTTCATTCCGATGGCACCCTCCCTCTGCTCGGAGCTCACAGTTGACCCTCATGTTGAGTCCAAGCTCTGGAATCATGAATGGCGTCATGGTCTCCCAGTGAAGTACCCACTCTCCCCCGCCCCCGCTCTTCCTCTGTGCTGTCTGCGCCCACAAACAGCTTGATTGCTCTTTCACATTCCCCAGTCTCCCGTGCCCCGGCCTCTCCCACCTAGCCCGAGCCTTGGCCCTTGTCTGTTATGCCCTTGTCCTCCTCTAACATTGCAGCTTCCGGAAAGCCCTTCCTGATGAACCCCACTCAGCTTAGTGACTGATTGGATGGGGGGAGAGGGAGAGGAAGAGTGTAGACCACGCTGTCTGTTCACCAGCCACCTGTAGCTGCTTAAATTTAACTTGTCGAAATTAAACATTGGGTCCCTCAGTTGCATCGGCCACATTTGAAGTGCTCAGCAGCGCGTGGAGTTAGTGGCAAATGTGGAAGGTTTCCATCCTGCCAGAAAGTTCTGTTGGACAGTGCTGGTCTAGAGAGACTTCTAGGTTAGGAGTCCCCTCAGCTAAGAAGGACGAGGAGCAGGCTTGGGAAGGGAAGGGGAGGCTCAGTTTGGGACACTGAGTTTAAGGGTCTATAGGATCTTCACGTGGAAACGTCCAGTAGGAAATTAGGGGTTCCTATCCTCGTCTACCCCAATCTCCCCTAAACAGGTTTGAAATTCAACCGAGATCCTCTCCTTGGGAATTGCAAAGGCTTTACTAAAATCCGATTCTAAACATCCCTAGGAAACCTCTAGAAGGCAGCTCTGTTGAAATGGGACTCAGGGTAGATGCTGTGTGTGTCTGTAGGGTCTGTGTCTGGCTAGGGGTGGCTAGGGAAGGGAGAAGAAGGTGATGAAAAGCAATGATAGGGCTGTGTTGGCTGGAGCTGGCCTGAAATTGCGACCTCAGTTATCTCTTGGAGGAAGGGAGTAGAGAAAGCAGGGGTCTGAGGGTCTCTGCTTAGACCCTGGGATCATCAGAGTTGAAATGAATCCTAGGGATGGTCCCATCTGCATCTCCATGGGACCTCTGCCATTTATAGGACCATAGGTGCAAGGGAAAAAAAAAATCATTTACCTTTTCTAACTGCATTCTTCAAAGTCTTTCCTCAAACTCTTCCCAATAGGATAAGCCAGACACCACTGTCCTTCCGTGGTTCACTCCTGACCATTCACACGAATTGTTCTGAGCTCGTTTGGCTTTGAACATGCAGCCCTACGCCCCTTCTCTGGCTTGTGCAGAATCCTCGCCTTGGAGCTAGACTCAGACCTCAGGGTGTGAGGAGAAGCAGACAGCATTGTGCCCCCTCCCTTTCCTCTTCCTGCTCCAGTGCGTTCTAGGAAAGACAGAACTCCCAGGGGCATTTTTCACTACAAGTTTTGCCCAAGGCTTAGTCTCAGGGAGAACGAGGAGAATGGGCCAGGCAGCTAGCAGCGAGCAAGAAGATGAAACAGTCCGCTGAGTGAGCCTTGCCCCGGTCCTCCGGAGTCTCCACTCATCCAACCAGGAGAGGAGAAGACCACCACCCAGGCTGCTGGCTGGTGACTGTCTTCATGGTGATGCCAAGAAGGGCCCAGAGAGAAACCAGGGGACGCCCCCTGGTGGTGGTCCTCAGCCCTGGCTGCTCTCCAGCTAATACCAGGATCCTGCCCTGGAGATTCTGGTTTAACTGTCAAGGGTAGGGCCGGCTACTTTAAAAACCCTTCCATTCCTCCCCACCCTGCCACACCTCACCCAGGAGATCCTAATGCGCCGGCTTGATTTATAGCCTTTGTTCTAGGGCACAACCCCATTCAAAGCTGCTCTCAGGACTCTCTGTGGTGGCTGTAGTCCGTGGCTTGGTGGGGTGAAGTGTCCTTGAGGCTGGCACCACAGCCCAGAGACCACAGGATGGGAGACCTGTGCCACCAGCTCTGCTAGAACGGACTCTTGCACTCAGCACGTCCGTGGGGCGACAGGTGTCTTCTGTTCCGCCTCTCTTACCCCACGCCCACGTGAGGCTGGTGACTGATGGCCCCGCGCTCAGCCCATGAGGGTGACACTGAAAGGCAAGCCTGCAGGTTGGCTGGGGTTGGAGCTGGCCAGTGGCTGGGGCAGAAGATTCCTCTTCTCTGACAACTACACAACATCCTTGAGTTGGAGGGGCTGCTCCGGCAGTGTGAAGAGGGACAGAGGAGCAGGAGAGGACCCCTAGGGCACCCGTCCTGCTCCCACCCGCAGTCCCGCCCCGTCCCCTCCCAACGGTGGGCCAGCCCCGGCAGAGCCAGAGAGGAAGGAGAAGCTGCTGGCCGCTGAGCCCGGGACTGGTCACACAAGGCTAGTCTGAGCAATCCCAGGGCCTGCCCCGACCTGCCCTGCAACTCGCAGACCAGGCCAGGCCAGCTGATGGGGGCAGGACAGAGCTCCCTGAGCCGCTGCCAAGGAGGAAGTCCCTGCCCGTCCCTGCCCGGCAGGCTCCACACCAAGCCCAGATACCTCCCCTCCAGGTGACATCACCACCGTCCACCTCCCCACGTCTGCCCCCGCCTCCTCCCCAGCGGGAACTCACACACGATCCCATACACACCACACCGCACACGTGCACACGCGTACGCCAGACTAACACCACCAGCCCCCATAGCCAGCCTGGCGCCACGGGCCAGTCCACCTCTAAGGCGGGGACTCAGAGCCACAGCTTTATTGCAGTCAGATTTGAAACCGGCCATATAACTGGACACAGCAAAGGGTGAAGGGTGAGGCAGGGGCACCAGGGACCAAGCGTCCCATGTAAGGTCACTCGTGGGCGGTTGGAGCAGACCCTTCCTTCCCCGCAAGAGACTGTATGGCAGACCTGAGCCCTGGGACCAGAGCCGCCAGGAAGGTGGTCAGTGCAGCAACGGGCTCTTGGCCGGGGCTTTCAACTGGAAGTGGGAAACTCCTCCCAACTTTCAGCTCCTGCCCTTGCACAAAGCACGTGTGTCTGGCTGTCCTGACCGCGCCCGAAGAAAGGGGCCAAGTGACACAGATGTGAGCTGGGAGGGAACACTCCCCTCTCCTCTGTGCCTCCCTCCTTCTTCAGAGAGAGTTCTAGGATGCAAGGGCCCCTGTGGACTCAGGGGCAAGTGGTTAAAGGTGGCAGGAACCTTGGGAATAAAGAGGGAACTCACTTTGGGGGCTTGAGTCCAGGTACAGGAGGAGGAGGCTGAGAGTTGGCTAGAGACACACATGCAGGAAGGGCTGAAAGGACGTCTCTGAGCCAGGGGCCCCTTCCCCAGCTACAACCTCCGTGTTCCTCTCCCCATCCCTCCACCACCCAGGGGACCAGGTTCCCGTCTCCTCTCAAGGTCTAAGGGGCAGCTGGCAAGGACAGGGAAGGGGCCCTGCCAGAAGCCCAGCTTCACTTCCACCAACCTCTGTTCCTTACAGGTAAGGAGACCACAGGTTGTCTAAACTTCCGTCTGGGCTCCAGGCTCAGCCCCAGCCAGAATGGCCAGTGAGGGCTCCTTGCCCTCTAGGAAGGCGACAATGCCCTGCTTTTAGCTCCAGAGGGCCAGCTGCAGGGGTGTGCAGCCTACCCCGTCCTGGGTGTCCAGCTGGGCACCGGCCTTGACCAGCACTCTGAGGATGGCCATGTTGCCCTTGAGGGCGGCCAGGTGGGCAGGCGTCCAGCCCACCTTGTTGCGGGCATGGACATCTGCACGGTGCTCCAGGAGGTTGATGACGCTCAGGAAGGCCCCCCTCTGGACTGCCAGGTGGAGGGGCGTCCAGCCTGACTGCTCGGGAGCATTGGGGTCAGCCCCACACTGCAGCAGTGCGGACACCACCACCTCCGCCCCGTGATGGGCAGCCAGGTGCAGGGGGGTCCAGTTCATGCCTCCGGGAGCCCCCACGTCTGCGTGGCTCTCAGCCAGCAGGTGGATGATCTCCAGGTGGCCCTTGAAGGCTGCTAGATGCAGGGGCTTCCAGCCCTGGTGGGTCGGCAGCTCGAGGCTGGCGCCGTACCTGAGCAGCATCTTGCCGATAAGGTGCTTGCCCCTGGTAGTGGCGATGTGCAGTGGGCTGTAGCCTCTCTGGTCAAGGGCATCAGCGGCCGCCCCACTCTTTAGCAGGTGTTGGATGGCCCTCACTTTGCCTCGCTCCACCGCCAGGTGCAGTGGCGTCCTCAGGTTTCTCTGCCGAGCATCCAGCTTGGCCCCCTGGCCTGTCAGCAGCTTGACCAGGCTGACATGGCCAAAGTAGGCGGCCACGTGGAGAGGGGTCTTGCCCTCAGCCTCCTGCAGGTTGGGGTCAGCTTGACGGGAGACCAGAAGCCGTGCCACATTCTCAAAGTTGTTCTGCACAGCCAGGTGGAGCGGGGTCCACCCCTCGTGCTCCTGGGCGTCCACACGGGCCCCGTGGTCCAGGAGGAGGCGGGCAGTGCGGTCGTCCCCATTCTGGGCTGCGAAGTGCAGCGGGGCCCAGCCGTCCTCGTCCGCCAGGTTGGCGTTGGCACCGTGCTTCAGGAGCAGGGCACAGAGGTCAGGGTGCTGGTCCTGGGTGGCGACGAGGAGGGGAGTGTAGCCACAGGCTGTCTGGCAGTCCACGTGGACCTCCTGGGCCAGCAGAAGCCTCACCCGCTCCAGGCAGCCCTGAGACACCAGGAAGTGGAGGGGGGTGACCTTGTTCTCACGGATGCGCAGCTGCTCATCGCTCAGGACCAGGCTCTCGCTGTCTGAGAGAGGCAGGACCCGCTTCAAGTAGTCTCCTGAGTCTGCTGGGAGGAAGGTGAGATTGAGAAGAGGACCTCTGACCTGTCCAGAGGTCATCTCGGCCATCCCCCTGCCTCCTGGAAGTACCAGCCAGGAACAAAGACCTAGGAGTGAGGACAACGTCTTTCCCGGTATCCCGGATCTCTATGCAGGCTCCACTGTCCTAGAGAACTGACTCTGGCAGTTCTTCCCGTAAGGATGAGGCAGAAAGAGGCCGGGGTGCAAATCCTCACTCTACCTCTTCGCATCACGTGCTCTCTGCCTCTTTGAGTTTCCAGCTCCTGATCCGTAAGGGGACACGAACAATGCCCAACCTCATGCTACCACTGGGAGGACAAATCATATCATGTAGGTAAGAACTTCCCCAGCAGTGCTTGGCACAAAGTAAATAAATGCAAATTGGAGATAAATTTGCAGCTGAGCTCTGAGATCTGAACTCCTCCTGAGCCATTAAGGACCCACTTCCTCCTGCTCTACCCAGTGGTGTATTAGAATTAAAAGCAACAATTTCCAAAACAAAAAAAACAAACAAATGAAAATCACTGCTCAGGCCAAACCCCCAGAGATTCTGACTGAATTATTCTAGGGTGGCTCAGGCATCGTATACTTTTTCATTCCCCAAGTAATTCTAATATGCAACCGGAGTTGAAAACTGATGCTCCTCCTTCCCGGCCAGGAAGGGAGGAGTCCGGCCTCAAAAGGACACAGACTGGAAGGGGAAGCAGAGCCAGGCCCCCGGGGGCATGTGCATTTCTGGAGCATAGGGCCGGGTGCCAGGAAAGGGAACACGGACTCCTGATTTGTGACAGGCCTGGGGAGGAGGGTGGGCCAGGGAGGATGGGGAAAGGATATGGTCTGAGTCCACTTTCTCCTCCGCTGTGGGGTCTCTGCTTCCAGCTGCGCACTCTGGACTCACCGCTGTCTGTTAGCTCCTGGCTGATCTCCTCACTGACCTGGGGAGGGGGAACCAGAAGACATGGGGCGGATCAGATGATCAGGGCAGTTCTGGCCTATGCCGGCCTCCACTCCTCCCTTCACCTGTCAGGACTCACATTTCACCCTGTGCTAGGAGACCCCCTCCTCTCTCATCCCTGCCACCAGCTGTGTCTAGGGGAGATCCCCGAGCAGAGGAGGCCCTGCCAGAAAGAGGTGGCCCAGGACCTTGACTTCCCCTTGGGCCACAGGGAAGGCAGGGCGGCCCTGTGGGTTCAGCCAGGAGCCCCATGGAAGCCCACAGCTGGTTCCCAGGTGAGGGAAAGGACAGCAGAGCCGGGAGGACGCTGACCCGTAGGGTGTGAGAGCCTGGGAGAGCCGAGGTCTCCCTCTGCAGGACAGGCTCTGTTTAATGTCACACATGTGAGGGACGGCATGTCCTTCTCAGAGGCTCTGAGCCACGGCTACCAGCAGCCCTTAGAGCATCTTCGAGCAAGGTAAGAAAAGGTGTCCCCGAGTGGCTGCCCGGCTTGGCCAGCAGAGCGTGCACTGGCTCCGGTCCCCACCTGCCCCTCAGCCAGGCAGCCTCGTGAGGAGGGACCTGTGCACGCACCCTCAGTGCCCGCCGGAGACCAGGCCCGCCCCACGCGCACTCACCTCCCGGGGCCGGCACAGACACGCTGTGCAGGACACCTTCCTGGCCAGGGCCTCGCTCTCTGGGTCAGCCACAGGACTCTGGAGCAGGGACAGCAGCATGTCTGTCTCCACTGCGATGTCTGCTCCGCGAAACAGAGAGAAAGCAGAAGAAGTGACAGGCTGGCCTGCAGTTCTTCCCCATTTTAAATACCCTAATATGTCCCATGTCCCCCCTCCCAAAACCCATCCCTGGGCTCGGGGGCATCCACACATGCGCACCAGGAGGCAGGCAAGCTAGGGTCCCGCCTTGGCTCAGTGGGGCCACATTTGGCAAGTCTCTGACCCTTTTGGAGGGTCAGACCTGTTCCATAAAGCAAGGGGGCAGGACTGGGCGATCGCTTAGATGCTCACGCTTACACACATGCATACATTTGCATAGTCCCTAAAGGAGTGGATGACCGCAAGATCCATCACGCCTGTGATCTCATGGTCTGGGAACATTTTACAAATGAGGACCCTGCAGCCTGAGAGGACGCAGGCTAACCGGAGTCTCAGAAGCAACAGAGCCGGGCCCAGATGCCTTCCAGCAATGGTTTTCTTTTCTACCTCCCACAGGGTTACACATTAACCCAAAGAGACACGACCGCGGTCCTCTTGCCACCGGCCCTCTGCCATGCACCCCCAGCCTCCCACCCCCTGCCAGCGCTGCCCTGTGGTACAGAGTCTGCCCTAGGGTCACGCAGGGCCCTCCCTGCAGCGCTCTCAGGAGTGGCCCGGGGCTTCAGCCACTGCTCCTGGCCCGCAGGCCCCCCAGCCCCACCCATCTCCCTCATCCTTGTGTACATCAGGCTGATGAGAACCTGGAAAGCAGGGCCTCTTCTTGGGGTCCTGGTCCCAACAGCGCCTCATCAGGTCCACCATCTGCTGGGCCTCAGCCGGCCACTCATCAGAGACAGGGTGCAGGGAGGGCCGCAGGCCTGCGGCCACTCGCACCATAATGGTCATCATGTTGAAGCCTGCAAGAGGGGGCCCAGGCTGTGCGGGTGCTGAGGCAGGGCCAGAGGGGCTGGGCAGGACATGGGGGCTCTGAGGACCCCGACAGGGCGGTGCACACAGCAGGGGCTCCATAAATGCACAGTGAGTTAATAACTAGATTGCAGGCTGACTTGAGGCTCAGATTTGAGCAGCTGGGTCTCTGGTCCAGCTCCAGCCCCTCCCAGGCCGAGACCGGCCATGGCCCCTCACTGCGGGCTTTTGCTGTCCAAAGACGGCAGGACTGACCAGCAGGCCTAGTTCCAGGCTCTGATTTTGAACTTTGCTCGATTATCCAAATTCCCTGACACTCTCTTTACCTGACACCTGGGTGGCAGGGCTGGGGGTGAGAGAGACAGGAGAGAACACTCTGAAGCAAAGGAACCAGAGGCAGAAAGTACGGTCTGGGCTGAGGGTTGCCCTTTCTTTCACGGTCATGTGAGCTCTAGAAAGCAGGGGGAGGAAGGAAGGAGGGTGAGGACGGGAACCCTTAAAGAGCAATACGGCCCCCAACAGAAACCTGCCGCCGGCCCCTGCCCCCACGAGCCCCCAGCCTCCCAGTCCCTTCCGGGGCCCCATCTGACGGTGCCACTGTCGCCTGCTACCTGAATACGGTTTCTTCTGAGTGAGGATCTGCCAGATGACAATCCCGAAGCTGCAGACAGGGGAAAGCGCCCCCTGAGCGGCTTTCTCGGATATCCAGCAGGGGGCGCCCCATGGACCACACAAACCCAGGCAATGCCTCTCCAGCCAGAATCCCCCCGCATCCCTCCTCCTCCCACGTGGGCAGGGAGGGGCCAGACCTCATCCTTGTCCTGCCCTGCCCTTTGGGCCTTGGGGTCCAGGCAGGGCGTTGACAACAAGCTACGCCCTGGGTATGTGGCCTGGAGCCCAGCCTCCATCTCACCTGTACACATTGTATTTGGGCCCTGGGCCCTTGTTACTCTCCAGGAACATCTCAGGGGGGATGTAGCTGAGGGTGCCCTGCAGAGCTGACCTCTTGATGTACTGCATCCGGGTCAACTGTTCCATCCACCGGGACAGGCCGAAGTCCGAAACCTGGGAGGAAGCCCGGATGGGGATGGGGGGCAATACAGTCTTGCCTCCAGAAAACTGCCTTGAGTTTCTCATCCCTCCCACTATCTTCGCTGCCAGTGCAGTGTAGCTGCTGAGACCATAAGCTCTCTCCCAGCACCACCATGTACCACAGGATGACCTTGAACAAGTTACTTATTTTCTCAGAGCCTCCATTTCCTCATCTATAAAAGGGAAACAAGACAAGTACTTAACTCACAGTGCTATTATGAGCATTAAACAAGGAAATATGCAAAAGGCACTTAGAACAGTGCCTGGCACATGGTAAGTACTTGGTAGGTGTGGCCATTACCCAAAGGGACTGTGGATAAAGTGGCATCTTTGGTGAGCTTCTGTTCATCCCACTTTCACGGGCCCTGAAGCATTGACACCATGTATATTTATCTCTGACTTTGCTTCCATCCATTGATTCATTCATACATCAATAAATGGACAATTCACTGAGTGCCAACTAGGCTGGATACTGAGGATCAGGCAGCAGATAAGAATGATGAAACCCTCGCACCCATTACTCTCCTAAGTGCTTATTCAAATAGGGGGTATAGTCACTAATGAAATAGTTTCACAAATGACTATATACTTAAAATTGGGGTTAGCAGTATGAAAAGAGAGGTACAGCGAGGGTATATAACAGGGGCCCACAGGGGTGGATCAGGGAAAACCTCCCTGAGGAGGTGCTGTTTAAGCTGAGACCTGAAAGATGTGTAGGCCTTTGCTGGATAAAGAGGGAGTGGGGGAACACTGTTCCTGGAAGTGGAAACAGCATGTGCAAAGGTCCTGGGGCAGAAATGAAAGCGGGGCGTGTTTTAGGAACTGAAAAAATGGCCATCATGACCTTTCTTAAGAACATCTCATTTACACTCATTCTCACTTGAAGCAAAGAATGGGATAGAGATTATTCTACCCACATTAGAAATGGAAGACTGACATCCAAAGAGGGTTTTTGCAGGCATCCTGATACCCAGTTTCGTGCACCAAATTTCATTGTGCATCTATCTGTTTTAGGTGTGATCCCTGCCTTTGGTATTTGTCCATGAAGGGAGCTGCTTAAATCTCTTGACAGGGGACTTCCCTGGTGGTTCAGTGGCTAAGACTCCACACTCCCAATGCAGGGAGCCCGGGTTTGATCCCTGGTCAGGGAACTGGATCCCACGTGCATGCCGCAACTAAAAAGATCCCGCATGCCGCAACTAAAGATCCCACATGCCGCAACGAAGATCTGCCACAGCCAAATAAATAAATAAATAAATATTAAAAACAACAACAACAACAACAGAAACTCTTGACCGGCTAGTCAGGCAGTAAATAATCCTGTTCATCTGGAGAAGGCTCTGGAGCGAAAGGGGGCAGAGGGGTTCACTAGGGTCCTTACCTTGACATGCATGTGGCTGTCCAGGAGGATGTTGCCTGGCTTGAGGTCCAGGTGGAACAGTGGTGGGTTAATGCTGTGGAGGAAGTTCATGGCCAAGCCGGTCTCATGGATGATGCGGAACTTGAGCTGCCAGCAGAGGCTGTGGGTGGGCAACATCTTCTCCAGGGAACCGTTGGCCATGAACTCCATCACAATACCCAGGGGCTGCTCGCATACCCCGTAGATGGACACGATGTGCTGAAACTTGATCTTCTCCATTTTGGTTGCTTCTTCAATGAGGCAATTCACATCAGAGCTATGGAGGGGCAGGAGCGAGAGATGGAAGGAGCTGATCCTTTAATTACAAGAGCAACTAGCAGGACACACAAACTAGACTTGATACCAGGCTGTGCAGACCCAGAGATGCCTTGGGAGCTTGCAAGGTAATGGAGGGGGAAAGAGAGACACAAGAGGATGCCCAGTGGATGCACAGATTAGGGTCCAGATGGCTCCAGCAACAAGACAGGAAGTAAAGGGGTCTGCAAATTTAGGAGCCAGCCCATTCTACAAAGGCGGCCACAAAAAGCCTGCCGTTTATTCTGGCCACTTCTATATGTCTACCTCCCCTAGGAGATCGCAAGCCCATGGAGGACCAAAATTATGCCTCCTGCTTCTCTTCTAAAACATGATTTATTGAGGAACCACCTCACAACGGTCAGAATGGCCATCATTAAAAAGTCTATAAATAACAAATCCTGGAGAGGATGTGGAAAAAAGGGAACTCTCCTACACTTTTGGTGGGAATGTAAATTGGTGCAGCCACTGTGGAAAACAGAAAACTAAAAACAGAGCTACCGTGTGATCCAGCAATCCCACTCCTCGGCATATATCCAGACAAAACTATAACTCAAAAAGATACATGTACCCCTATGTTCATAGCAGCACTATTCACAATAGCCAAGACATAGAAACAACCTAAATGCCCATCGACAGATGAGTGGATAAAGAAGATGTGGAACATATATGCAATGGAATACTACTCAGCCATAAAAAATGAAATAATGCCATGTGTAGCAACATGGATACAACTAGAGATTATCATACTAAATGAAGTAAGTCAGAAAGAGAAAGACAAATACCATATGATATCATTTATATGTGGAATCTAAAATACGACACAAATGAACCTATCTATGAAACAGAATCAAGGACACAGAACAGACTGGTGATTGCCAAGGGGCAGAGAGTTGGGGGAGGGATGGAGTGGGAGGTGGGGTTAGCAGATGTAAGCCTTTATATATAGAACGGATAAACAACAAGGTCCTACTGTAGAGCACAGAGAACTATATTCAATATCCTATGATAAACCATAATGGAAAAGAATATTTTTAAAAATAATGTATATATATATGTATATATATATATATGTATAACTGAATCACTTTGCTGTATAGCAGAAATTAACACAACATTGTAAATAAACTATATCTCAATAAAAAATATTGAAAAAATATGTCACATATTGCCTTTTTGATGATGAAAGTAATATACACACCTTGTAGAACATCTAGGGAATAGAAAAGAAAATTAGGGAATTCCCTGGCGGTCCAGTGGTTAGGACTCAGTGCTTTCACTGTGGGGCCTGGGTTCGATCCCTAGTCGGGGAACTAAGATTCCACAAGCCTCATGGCACAGCCAAAAAAATAATAATAATAATAATAGTAATAATAATTAAATCATCAGTAACCCAACCTTCCAGAGTTGGCCTCTGTTAATAATTTAGCGTATCCTTTTACAATACATTTCAAGGAACCTCTCTCCTTTTCTCCCTCCCTGTCACTCCTTTCTCCTCCACTCCCTCTTGCCATCACATAGTGTGGGCTGTTTTGCGATCTGCTTTTCCCTGTTGGTGTAGCGGAGCACTTCCTGCATCGTTATTCTCTCAAAGCAAGCTCGGTAACAGCTGCATGGGATTCCATTTTGGAGATGAAGTATAAGTTTTCATCTTTGTACTCCCCACAGCACATGGCCACGTACAGCACAAGGCATGTTTGTTGAACTGAACAGAAGTCAATACTGAAGGGAAAGCCTTACAAAATAAGCATTTGCAAACCTTTCACTCTTTTCACTGTACGTGCCACAAAACAGTAAATATGCAAATTGTTATAAATTGTTCTGGGATTGGAGGGATGAAGATTAAGGAGAAATGACATTTTTTAAAAGGCAGAGTATTTGCAAAGCTGCATTGGCACTGCAGTCGGAGGCTGCTGGAAATGTGCTCACAAGGCCTCCCTGGGAAGCCAGCCAGAGACTCCTCAGCTCCAGGAAAAAGCACCTGCTCTCCCTCGCATCTGGACAGGTTAGCTAGTCCTGGTTTCTGCCGTTCTTGTCTTTACTTCTCTACTGTTCAAGGGCTCTCCCCTCCACCTCTGCAATATTTTTTTTTTTATGTGTCTCCTCTTGTACTTTTGAAGTCACAAGAACTGAGAAGACATCTGTCATGAAGTGGAAAAAGCAAGGGATCTGGGATCGCATTGCCCTGCTTTCAAATCCCAATTTCACCTTATTCTCTGTATGACCTTGAAGAAGCAAACTCTCTGGGCCTCAGTTTCTTAACTGTAAAATGGGAACAACAGTAACTTGCACAACTCCCCTGGACATCCCGACTTCTTGAAAGTGTTTGCTACACCTGTTGTCTTTCTCTTTTCTTCATCTCCCCCCATCCCCTTTCATCTGGTTTCTGGTCTTAATACCTCACTGACAGGCTGTTGCTAATCACCAATGACCCCCATGTTGCTGTAGCCTACAAGCAATTTTCCGTTCTCAGTGTAGGGTCAGTGCCTACTTTGCAGGCTCCTATTGTGTTACCTGATCATTAGGCCCAGTCCCAGGCCCTCTTCTTTCCTCTTCTCATTCCGTACTCTGTCTCTAGGCAATCTCAGCATCTCCAACTGGGTATTCAACACTTTACGTGTCTAAAGCTGAACTCTTGATTCTCCCCTCAAACCCACTGCCTCGTCAGCCTTCCCCATCTCAGTGAACGGGGCGGGGCCTCCATCTCTCTAGTCCTCAAAGATCTTGCTTAACCTTGACTCCTCTCTTCCTCTCCCTCCCAGAAGCTGCCCCTCAGCACATTCCATCAGCTCTACCTTCAAAATATAGCAAGAATCTGACCACTGGTGACCACCTCTATCCATTGGCATCTTGGCCCAAGCCTCCTAACTGGTGCCTTTGCTTCTCTCTCTTCCCCTCCACCAGCAGCCAGAGTGGTACTTTTAAAATGTCAGTCAGAGCATGTCACTGCTCTGCTCAGGACTGCCCAGTGGCTCTCTTCTCATTCATAATAAAAGTTAAAGTTCTTACAACGGCCTACGAAGCCCTCTGTGACCTGCTCCACCATGTCAAGCTTGTTCCCTCCTCAGGACCTTTGCATTTGCTCGTCCCTCTGCCTAGAACACTAAGAGAGCCTGAGAGAGCCACATGGTTTGCTCTTTCTTTGCTTCAAATCTCTATTCTCAAACAGTACTTAATTAGTAAGGATTTCAAGCCTAGAGAAAATAGCAACCCTACTCCATCAATCCTTATCCCCCCCAGAAGAGGAGAATGAAGGAGGAGAAGATGAACACAAGGAAGAGGAGAAAAATGGTGAGGAGGAAGAGTCTGATGATGAAGAGGAAGATGCAGAAGGGGAAGGGGATGAAGATGAAGTCAAGGGAGGGAAGAATTTGGATGTGATGGAGAAGTTGATAAGAGGAAGACAATGAGGATGAGGATGAAGGGGAGGAAGAAAATGGGAAAGCTGAAAGAAAGACTCCAAATAACCCGCACAAAAAAACTACCTTGCTTTATTTTTTCTTGAGTTCCGTATTGTCTGGACTGCTCAAATGGAGTTGGCAGCTTTTTTTTTAAGGTAGCTGTGATACAAACCCTAGGACACCCACCCACGCAAAGAACCAAAGAAGAGTTCCTTTGACATTCTGCCTTCATCCATTTAGTCCCTCTTGGGAATCTACCACCAAGCATTATAACAAATTTATAAGCAACAACAAAATTATAAGCATTGTCAGAGTTTCGTGTAAGACTCCTGCGGTAGGGTGGAGAGCTGCGATTGGTAAGTCAACCACGTGTGGCTACCACTTACACTGAGATTGTAACAGCATTTTTACTTTCTGTACAACAAAGAGGCTTGGTAAATAAAATCTTAACATGTTGGGCAAAAAAGCCCACAAATTACTATTTTTTGGAAGATCAAAAATTTTTTTTGGAAGATCAGACTACTCAACTCTCCTTAGGTATTTTAATCAAAGAAAATGTCAGGTGGTTTGTAAGGGATATAGATAAAAATATTTATTTGTTTGTTTGTTTTCTGTCTTCCTCCATTAGATTATAAACTCCACAAGGGCAGGGACTTTGTTTTGTTCACTTAGTGCTTAGAATGAGTGAACATCATCTATGCCCTAGCTTCAAATACACCTATAACAAATGATTCACAAATTTTAGTACTGTTAGCTCAGAGCTTAACTCTGAAGTCTACTTGACAATTCTTCTTGGTTGTTTAAAGGCACCTTAAACTCAACATGGAAAGCTTTCCTCTCTTCACCCACTTAACTCAGACTCATCTTTCATATTTCAGCTCAAGTGTAATTTCCTCAGGGAAGCCTTTTCTGATCTCAAACTCCAATAATAAGCCTTCATGGAACCACAACTCTCTCCTTTCTTGCACCTCTCACAGCAGCACACTTACATTTACACATGGGGTTATCTGATTAATGCCTTTTCTCCCCTATCTGCAAGCTCCAGGAGAATATCTCCAGGGCCATATCTGTGGCATTCATCATTATATCTCAGGGTCCAGCACAGAGCCTGGCACATAGTAGGTGAGTAATAAACATTCATCAGGAGGACAAATGAATGAGATGACGGAAGGAGGATCCAGTGAAGTCATACTCATGAAACTCCTAGTATAGCACTCCACACGTGGCAGGCATTGATTACTGTAAATCCCTTAGTCCTTTCCACCCAAGGATTCCTGGAATTGGGAAGGGAATTGAGATGGGAGTTACTGTCAGTGTCTCATGAGTAGTCTTGTCAATGCCATCTGTTTCCTGTTGTTCTTTGCTTCAAAGGCTGTAAATGATTTGAATAGATCCTAGAATAACCTGACTCTACTCCCAAGCCAGGATGTTGAGGGAGGAAGGTGGGTGAGTCTGGGGCTATCTCACTTTGCCCTTATTCATTAATCAGGCGGGGGTCTGGGAGTGAGAGAAGGGACTTGTGTGTGTGGGACCGGAGGCTGTGTCTTGGGAGCTTGTATAGTGACCACAGAGAATGAGCAGAAAAGATGCCAATAGGAGTTGCTCCCTGCACCCCCAACGCCCTCTAGGTGATGTCCCAGGAGGCTTGGGAGGGGGACATGGTTATTATCTCAGACTTCACATCCAAGAGTCTCCATGGCTGCACGAGGGGCGAGGGCACAGCCAGTACCAGCAAAGATGGGTTGAAGCAATGGGAAGGCAGAGATGGGTGGAAGCAATGGGAAAGAGGTAGTAAGAGGGAATAGGAGGCCTGCCAGGGAGTGGTCATAGTACGTATAATGGGACCTGGGAGAAGCCAGAGACAAAAACAAGGACGGAGACAGCAGCATTCCAGGCTTGACCTGCTGGCAGTGCCGGTGTGAGGGCCGGCGAGTGAGTGTCCTGGACAGGCTCTCAGGCCAGCAGGCTGGGCCTGTGATTCCCCCCAGGTCACTGACCATCACTGAGCCAAGTGCCACAGGCTCTGGGCGAGCCCAGCCCTGCCCACCCTGCGAGTTAGGGGGTGGGTAGGAGGGTGGCAGAGGGTAATCCAGAGCAGTCATCACCAAGCTGACAACCGGAAGGAAGGAAGGTGAGGCTGGAAAGAAGGAGGCGGGACCAGTTTGGGAGGTTGGATGGAACAAAGGCATATTTGGAGGGTAGTTCCTGCTCACCTTTGACCTCTGTGGATTTCACACATAGGTTTGATTCCACAAACAGAGCCAAGTTTATTTCAGAGCCGGAAACAGTCAGGGCTGTGCCTGGGGAGCTCAGGCCACAGGACAGAGTTTAGAAAAGTGGAGAGGACAATCCTCAGCCTCAACTCGGCCGCCCCTCCCTCGGGAGCTCCCCGGGCCTCGGTTTTCCCTCCGCAAAAGGAGCGGGGGAGGCAGGCGGGTACCTGGTGGTGTCAGGCTGGAGGCAGCGGGAGCACTTGATGGCGTACTCGGTCCGCCAGCGCTTGTGCCGCGCCTGGAACACCTGGCTGAAGCCGCCGCTCGCCACTGGGCGCCAGGTGCCCTCGAAGTCGTCGCGGGTGAAGACGGGGAGGCCGCCCAGCCGCTGCTCCACGCCCGCGGCCATGGGGTCGGCGCGGCCCGGGCCCTCCAAGCCCCGCGCGCTCCCGGCCGGCCGGGCTGCACCCGCCGCTTCCTGCGCGGCAGGTCCCGGGAGGGTGGGGATGGGGAGGCGGGCGGCCCTCCCTCCTTCCCCTTGCGAGCGAGGAGGAACTGCTTCAGCCCTGCGAGGGCGGGGAAAGCCAGCCTGAGCCCTGAGGCCCCGGGCAGCGATGGGGGCCCGGACCTGAAAGAGGGTTCGTCTCGCCGCAGCACCCCAAAAGACCCTGCCCCGCCCCACTATCCTTCCTCAGTCTCGGCCTGTGATTTTTCCCCCCCAGCTTGATCCTGGGTAGGTGCTGGGAGTGGAAGATGTCCTGAAATTAGAAACAGGAGTCTGGCCAGAGCAGTTGGCCCCCTTTGATTTGGACCTAACTCTACGCGGAAGTAGATTCATTTATTCATGCAACTTATAAGTCCTGAGGGTTTATAAAAGGTTCAGGGCTCTGCCAGGGGTCTCCATTGTAGAGCTAGGGGCCTGGAACCCACCCTTCCATAGCAAGTCTGGAGTAAAAAAGTTGTAATGGGGATTTTCTGGTCTGAATCAGTTGGCTTGGCTGACTTAATGCTTTGTTGTTGATGGCTTTTGTTTGTTTCTTTTGTTTGTTTCAGTCTCTGCATGCAAAAGGCCACCAAGGAGGGGTCAGCAGGATCCATGTGGTGAGAGGCTGGACCTCTGTCTGCAGGGAGCTCCCCTTCTTGGCACTGCTTTTGGCCCCAACCTCAGAGGGATGAGTGCTGGGTCTGGGGTTGACCATGGGGGAGGTGAACTCCTTAGCCCAGTTACTGGGGTGGCTTGTTGCCAGGGGCCAGAGATGAGGCTCAGGGAACAGCTGGAGCATGACTGGGGCAGCCTGGGAGGAGACGAACACAGAGCAGGGTGGGGCTGTGGAAGAATCTGGTCAAGGGCTCAGTGCAGAGACTTGAGGCAGGAGGGGAGAAAATGCACCTGCAGAGGCAAACGTGGCTTCTGGACAGATGTGAAGCTGTCCTGGTGGGTAAAGTTAGCCAATGGCAGAGGGAAGGGAGGTGTCCTAGGGAAGCACATCTGGGTGGCCTCCCCTTCCTTTCTCCGAACTCCCTACTTCCTTCCTCTTTCCTGGCATCCACTGTGGGAGGACCCTTAGTCCTTGTCTGGGGATACAAGTGAGGATACAGGTAAGCTTCCTGGTGCTGAACCTGGGCGGGAGGGGCTGGGTGTCTCTGGGTTTTGGGTCCATGGACTTGCCTTCTCACCTGAGAGACCCCCAGAACAGAGAAAATTGTAAGTGCTTGAACAGGTGGCTTTCCCAGGGCCATTCCAGGGCAGGTGCTGCTGAAGGAACTGTCACAGAGCAGTGGAGGGTAGGTCACTTCTCACCTGCAGCTGGGCAGGTGAGCCAAAGTCCACAGGGAACCCCCAGAGTGACCATCCTCAAGTTTGAGGAGCCTGCCTACCAGAGGAGGACATGCCTTGCCTTTGGCCCTAACCTGTAGAGCCCTATATCCTGACTCCTACCAGACTCCTGGGGAGCAGCGTGGCCATGATAGGTGAGCAGGGACCCCAGGTGGGAGTTGGGGCACTTGCTCTTCCCATAACAATTTACCCGCCTTCCCCAGGATGAATTCTGGTGGGCAGAGTGAAAACTGAAGATTGGCCCGGAGACAGTGCCACTATTGAGCCTTAACTTTGTTCCAAGATCAGTAGTTCCTTTACCTACTGTACAAACTTTATAGATATGATCTTGTTTAAATCCACAACAACAGTATGAGGTTAATATCTCCCCATTTGTGAGGGATGGGGGAACCAGGCTTGAAGAAAGTAAGTAGTGAATGGCCACATAACTAGTAAGTGGGAGCTGAGATTCAAACCCAGGTCTGTTTGGTCCCTGTGGAAAGGGTTGGGCATAACAGGAGCCTTTAAAGGATATGGGGGAAAAGGAGGGAAAGGGGTCATGCTTCCTGGAAGAGGGTGGAGGCGATGGAAACTGTTCCAGAGCAGGAGACATACCCCAAAGACAATGTCAGAGGGAGGCCCTGGCTTGCTTTGGTTGGAGCAAGACAGGGCCCGACAGAACTTACTGCCCCTGGAGCAGCCCTGCCTACTCCTGACAAGTCTCAAACCCTCCCCCAGGGAAGCTTGGAAGATGACAGAGGATATTATTGTCAAGGAGAGCAGGAGACCAAGGAGAATGCTTCTCAGCTTCTGCTGGGTGGGTGAGCATGGAGATTGGGAAGGTGGCCCACTGGACCTAAGGAAGGTTGACTCTGATCTCTGACCCTCAATATGATCTATCTAGGCCACTGGGGGAAATACCAGGGTCAAATGGCCTGAATCCATTAAGGAAATTCCCCTTGGACCAGTTACACTTGAAGTGGCTCTCTAGGGAGAGCAAGAAACCAGAAGCTGCCATTGGCCCTCTGCAGAGACCATCACAGGAGTGCTGGAGAATCATCCCTGTGGGAGGAGATACCCAGGGCTCAAGGCAGGTGTCAGAATCCCGAATAAAACTCTTCTTCATTTCTTTACGGGGTGGGTGGAAAGACACGAAGGACCTGGCATGTGTTACTGTTGACCTATCTGTTCAAACAGCCAAGCTGAGGGTTCAGGCACCCCCGAGGCTTCTGCAGAATCTGGCAAAATAGATATGTGCGTATACCTATAACTACAAAATAGATATATACCTGTAGCTGTGCTCTCTAAAGTGGGCCAGGACAAAAGCCTAGTAGTCTTTGGAAAAACTCTGAGAGAAGTAAGGGGAGGGGCTCTTTCTGAATGTAAAGTCACAGAAGCAAAGAGTCCCTGGACCCCTCATTAATAGGTAGGGTGATACTTAGGGATCTGGGAAAGAACAAGGTCAATCTATAGACTGCTGATTTTTTTCCCAGTGGTCTGAATGCAGAAGTTCCTAGGTCCTGCCTGCCTAGGAAGTCCACAGCCAGTGGGTGGAGAGCAGAGAGCTGGAGAGGAAAGCTCCACCTTCACTGCCCTCCTACCCATGAACGGGAATGGGTGTGATGAATGGAAATGAACTACTAGGGTAGTCTGACCATGATCCAATCCCACCAGAAAGAGCAAGAAACATGGTCTAACCATAGGAATTTTGCTCCAAGATACTCCGAGTTCTTCCTATTGACTCTATCAATATATTTTACTTTGGCAGATCAGGGATGAAAATTTTCCAGACTCAGAATTATTAAATGAATTTTGGTGTCTGATTGTTCTGGGGGAGAGCCTGCCACCCCCAGACCAGTGAGTTGGTGGTGCAGCTCTGCAATACTTTGAAAGATGCTGAAATCCAATATGAGCCTTTCCCCAGACCGGAATGACAAGCTCTTTGCATACAGGGAAGTTCCCCAATCTGTCCCCATTCTCCACCCTGCAAACATGTCACAGAAGGACACCTGGACGAGTTGTGGCAGGCTCCAACGTCTGGTAGCCCATGAACCGAGGTGAGGGCAAGGTTAGTCAAGATTAAGGAATGTGTTCAAGAAACCAGGACACCTGCCCAGGAAGGAAGACTCTCCCAGAAAGAAAGGGAAGAAATGAGGCGGTGGCAGCAGGGCTTAAATGCAAGAGCATGTGAGTCAGGTAGACCTGCTTTCAAACTATGGCTTTTTTCCTACCACCTGTCAGCAGTCGGGCCTTGGTCACATTACCAAATCTCTCTAGGTTCCTCCATCTGTGAAATGGGATGATAATATAATACAATACTCATTTCAGATGGTTGCTGAAAGGATTAGCCTTTTTAAAATATACCTAAAAGGACACCCATAGGCAAAAATATGAACCAACCTCAACCTCACATTATCAAAAAATTATCTCAGAATGGATCATTGGCTTAAATGTAAAATGTAAAACTATAAAACTTTTAGAAAAAAGAATAGGTGAAAATATTCTGAACATAGGGTTAGGCAAAAAGTTCTTAGGCTTAACACCAAAAGCAGAACCCACAAAAGGAAGAGTTGAGAAATTGAACTTACTCAAAATTTAAAAGTTTCACAGTGTGAAAGATCCTGGGATGAGGATGAAAAGTCAAACTGCAGATGAAGAGAAAATATTTGCAAAGCACATATTTGACTAAGTGCTAATTTTCTAGATATATAAGGAACCCTCCAAATGCAATAGTAAAAACAAACAAACAAAAAAGCTATCCAATTAGAAAATGGAGAAAAGACATGAACAGACATTTCAATGAAGAGGATATACAGATGGTGTAACAGGGAAGAACAAACCAGACTCCATATTAGGTCTGTTTCTTTTACTGTAACGTTTGTATTCTATTGGTTTTGCTTCAAGTTTAGAATGTTGCCTGTAGACTGAAATATACAGGATAGCCCATTCTCAAGTCTCTGACATTTAAGGGTATAACACTTTTCCATTCAAATAGAGATGAAAAGTGCAGAACAGAGAATAACATTTGTCTTGTTGGAGGTTTACAGGAACATCGTGACCTGACCTAGGTAGACAGCTGCAAGAACAAAGGATTCCTACACCAAGAAGTGTGCAACAAGCAACCATGCCCCTCCCTCATCTGGCCTTTAACAATGCTTTGCTGACTATTTACAATAGCCAGGACATGGAAGCAACCTATGTGTCCATTGACAGATGAATGGATAAAGAAGATGTGGCACATATGTACAATGGAATATTACTCAGCCATAAAAAGAAACGAAATTGAGTTATTTGTAGTGAGGTGGATGGACCTAGAGTCCGTCATATGGAGTGAAGTAAGTCAGAAAGAGAAAAACAAACACCGTATGCTAACACATATATATGGAATCTAAAAAAAAAAAAAAAGGTTCTGAAGAACCTAGGGGCAAGGGCAGGACAGGAATAATAAAGATGCAGATGTAGAGAATGGACTTGAGGACACAGGGAGGGGGAAGGGTAAGTGAGAGAGTGGCATGGACATATATACACTACCAAATGTAAAATAGAGAGCAAGGAAGCAGCCGCATAGCACAGGGAGATCAGCTCAGTGCTTTGTGACCACCTAGAGGGGTGGGATAGGGTGGGAGGGAGGGAGACACAAAAGGGAAGGGATATGGGGATATATGTACACGTATAGCTGATTCACTTTGTTATACAGCAGAAACCAACACAAACATTACAACATTTTAAAGCAATTACACTCCAATAAAGATGTAAAGAAAAAAATGCTTTGCTGAAAACTTTCAGGGAGTTTGGGTTTTTTTGGGCATGAGCCACCCATCTCCTTGCGTGGCCCTCCAATAAACCTTTCTCTGCTCCACCCTTCGACGTTTTGGTTTGTTTAGCCTCACTGTGTGTCTGGTGCATGAACTTGCATTCAGTAACAATGGCTAATAAGTGCATGAAACGATGTTAACATTAGCCATTAAGGAAATGCAAACTGCATCACTACACACCTATGAGATTGACTCAAATTAAAAAGAGACATCACCAAATGCAAGTGAGGATCACTGACATGTTGCTGGTAGGAATGGAAAACTGTACAGCCACTCTAGAAGTTTCTTATAAAACTAAACATACAGTTACCATACAACCTAGCAAAAGCACGTTGGGCATCTGTCCTAGAGAAACGAAAACATGTGTTCACACAAAAACCTTAACCTCAATTTTCATAGCAGCTTTATTTGTAGCTGCTGAAAACAGCCTAGCTATCCTTCAACAGGTGAATGTTAAACAAACTGGGATATGGATACTGTGGAATACTACTCAGCAATAAAAAAGAAGGAACTAGCCATGCACATAACAACGTGACGAATCTCCAGGGGATTCTGTTGAGTGAAAAAAGCCAATCCCAAAAGATTACATTTATATTAGATTTTTGGAATGACAAATTTCTAGAGATAGAGAACAGCTTAGTGGTTGTCAGAGGTGGGGGGTGGAGTGGAGGTGGCTATAAAAGGGCAGCACAAGGTACTGTCTGTATCTTGACAGTAGTGGTGGTCACAAGAATTACACAAGTGATAAAACTGCAATGAACTCAACACACACACACAAACACACACACGAGTGCATTAAAACTGGTGAAATTTTGAATAAGATTTGTGGATTGTATCATTGTCAATTTCCTGGTTGTGATACTGTGCTATAGTTATGTAAGGTGTTACCATTTGCTTGGTGAAAGGTGCAAGGGATCTCTGCATTATTTCTTACAATTGCATGTTTATCTATAATTATCTCAAAACAAAAAGTTTTAACAATACCTGTAAAGCCCTCTTCCTCCATCTTGTCCTCTAATTTCCCTCTATCTTCTTCATCCTCCTCCCATTTCCCCTCCTCCTCCTCCTCTTTCTTTCCTCCTCCTTTTATTCCCCCTCCCCTCCCCCTCCTCCCCCTCTCTCCTCCTCTCCCTCCTCCTCCTCTTTCTCCTTGTTATTTCCAGGCAACATTACATTCTCAGAAGAAAAATCTTTCCATTACAGCGGAAAGAGAGTGAGTAATCTAACATTTACCACGGAAAGCCTGGAAAATACCTGGCCGCCCGTGGACACACAGAAGCCCTAAAGAGGGAGAGCAAAGGCCACTGTGTTAAAATGTCTGAGGCAGGAGAGGATGGTGGGAGGAAGCCATCCAGTTCCTTCTAAAACTCAATACTCTCACCCAGGTGATTTGGTCAGATAAGCTGGAACTTCTGGATAAAACCAGAATTACATCCGATAAATCAAATTTGAGATAGTCATTCAGAGAAAGACAGAAAAAAGATCTACTTACCATTCTCAGCATTATTTCAGTGCTCTCTCTATTCAGCATACCTCACCGAGGCTTGTGAGATTGTGGTCCAGCAGTTGAGATGTGCAGGCATCAGGTGTGGGCTGGGCTGCAAAGCCAGGGACGCCAGCATGGCTTCACGGGGGCCACAGGATGTCCCCACCTGGCCTGCTGCTAGTCAGGGGGGCCTGATGGTGAGGGGCTGGCATATATGTCTGCTGGGTTTGTTTCCACCCAGGCTGATGGTCTTATTTCTTCAGAAAAAGAGCCCGTCTTAGGACCAAAATGAGTACAGAAGCAGGAGTGAGAATGGGATAAACCAAGGATGGAGTACAAGCATTTCTGGATTTGGCAGGATATCCATTCTTTCCCCCTGATATAAAACACCAGGCTCCCCTTAGACCGGCTTTTGATAAAAACTATTTTAAGTGTCAAGAAGGCAGAAATGGAAACCCTGTGTTTCAGGAAAGACAGTTCTCATTATCATAATTATGACCACAGGTTCTTTGTAGCCTTGGGGGCTTGTGATCCTGGTTGGGTCCATATCAAAATAAGAAACAAATATCCCAAGAACCCTGCCACCTCAATCAGCTTAGAAGAAACGCTTGGCCATGGCCAGGGCTTTAGAGAACTTCGGTCTTACGCTGGGCCTCCTCAGGCTTAGAGCTCCACACCGGATCCAAGAGATCATGGTCAATATCTTCTCTAGGAGTTACAAAGGGGCTTTGAATTTAAATGTGAATGCTTTTAATTTAATAACAAGTCAGGTAGGGAGATGTGAAGAAAGGAACTGAGACTCCCTTTAGCAGGGACCCTGGAGGGAAAATACCCCCCAGACATCAACCTTGAGAATGATCGGGGCTGGATTGTCTGCCTGGGCATCAGCCAGCCTCCTCTTTCCTCTGGGCCCTTCCAGGGTTGGCGGGAGCCAGGAAGAGTGGGACCAGAGAGAGAGCCAATTGCTAAAAGGTGGCTTTCTCAGGTTGTACCGAGACAGGCTGGGACCTGGGACCTGGGGCCTTTGCTGCAGTGCTTGCACATAGACAAACATCTCCTCGAGCAACAGAATACAAAGAAACTATAGGGACTAAAATATCTGTGTGCATGCGCAGTTGGGGCAAATTATGAACAAGATACAGAAAGGCCAAACCCAACTGCCCTTCCAAGGTGCCGAGGTGCCGGGAGCAAAAGCAGGGTACTGCTCATGATCTCTGCACACAGCACCACCAAGGGGGTGGGCAGACCACCTCAGCCACCCCTCCCACCCAACACACAGATCCATCTCCACCCTCACCCTGTTTGAGGGATCGAGCTAGGGCACCTGTCGCTTGTTCTCGCTCTCTCATGCTGCAGCACGGGCCCCAGTAAAGCCTTGCCTGAATTCCTCATGTGGCCTCTTATCAATTCCTCTTGATTAAAGAGTCCAAGAACCCAGGTAGGTAACAGTACAGTAGGAAGCGCTGGAAGCTTGCTGGCTCTGAAGGACAAGAGAAGGACTTCTAAGATGCAACTGATTTCATGCCTCTTGTATTGTGTTTCCTTTTTGTTTACCTTACTGTTTAGTAAAGGTCTTTCTTCCTTTTTTTTTTTTTTAAGGTTAGGAAAATTAGACTACTTTGGGCACACTAAAAGAAACCAAAAAAAGATTTTGTTTGTTTGTTTGTTCGCCATCTGGTTTAGGTGATTGTGAAGAACACAACTCTTAAAAGTCAAACCTCAAATAGACTAGTAGAATGTAAGCTCCTGGACAGGAATTGTGGTGTGTCTTGTTCACTGCTGTGTTCTCAGCATATGGCATATAGCTTGGAGGGAGCTCAAGTCATATCTGATAGTGAATGAATGAATGAAGGAAGGAAGGAATAAATGGAAAAGTGAAGCTCAGGGATAGAGGCTGACTTTTGGGGTCCCTCCGACACTTCTCCAGGGTCCTCTCTTTTCCCAGTGAGTTCCTCCTCCTGTTACAGTTTCCACTTCTGCCCACACCCCAGGGCCAAGCTGCAGGAGCACATAACATTTACACTGACATTTTTAGGGTAAGTAGATCTTAAGCAAGGTAAAGGGGACAAGGGGAATCAGCTGGAGGGTATCGATAAGGGCTCTTTTGGTAACAGTGACAATTCAAACTGGCTGAAGCAAAAGGGGGACTTGTTATCTCACATAACTGGGAAGCCCAATGATAGCCTCAGGCACAGCTGGATCTGGGGGCTCCAACAATGATGTCAGGGCTCTCTTTAACTCCATCTGTTGGTTCTGCTTTCCTCTATGATGACTCCATTCTCAGTGAAGGCCTTCTCAAGGATGGTAAAATCTCCACCAGCACAGCTCCAAACTCAGGTCCTAGTCCTCTGAGCAACCTCAGTGAAAGTAAGAGCTCCTCTCTTTCCTTTGTTCTCCATGTCTGGGCTGAGCTCTGATTGGCCCTCTTCAGGTCACATGACCGCCTCTGAACCAATCACTATGATGAAAGGGATGTACAATGCTATGATTGGCTTGCATTCCATGCCCATCTCTGGAACCAGGGTTAAAATCAGCTCCACCTAAATCATGTGGTCCATGCATGGGGAGGAGTGGTTCTCCAAGGAAGATTGAGGTGTCATTTGTACAACACGGGGAATGGGTGCTGGGCAAGCAAATCAACTGCCCAGTCTACAAGGAAATAGCAAGTCAAAGGCCCTGACCCAGAGAAGTGAGCTGGTCAGTCTGAGGTCATAAACATGACTAGGGCAGAGCTGAGCCTCAGGCTCTTGGTCCATGCTGGTCCCAGAGTGCCTTCAGAAAGAACCCACTGGGGCCCCCTTGGTTGGCCTCCTGCTGCTGAACAAACAGTGTTCCCTGGCCACCCCTGCAGATGCTGATCTTCTTTTCTCAATGACTCTGGTTACAGCAGCAAACAGCCCAACTATTTGAAAGTCTTTATTTCAAAAACACCATTCCTGCTTCAGTTCCTGACCTGAATTTGATTCCACTAGTTCTGAGAAGAAAAAAAAAAAAAAAAGGCACTTTTTTTTAAATTGCATTTTTAATGATCCAGAGCCTCAGATGTGTGGTCCAACAAGGACTAGAGATCCTAAACACATAGTACTTTCATGGAGGAGGTTGTTCCCAGCAAACGTCTAAGGGAAAGATGAGACCAAGTCTAGCTCTAGTTATCAGAGTTTATTCACTGGTGCTCAGAGGGGGTCATGCCTTCCACTGATTGGGTAAAGAGGGCAGACCACATTTCTCCTGGTGCACTTCCAAACTGCCCTTGGGAGAAAAAGTCACAGCTGAGTTCAGTAGGAATAAAGACCATATAGGAGAGGATCTGTTTCATCAGACATATGATCCCTCCATTTATAAACTGTAATACTGACAGCACTCCCACAGAAGTCTGAAGTCTTCTAAATGTTTCCTTTTGCTTGAAGGACACCAGGCACCTTGCCATACCTGGACTTTGGAGTGATAACCACTGTAATCCAAGGGCTGGGGTTTGGAGGATCCTTGCCCTCAGTGGATGTTCCTCTAACCCTTGAGGTCAGGTGCATGGATCAGAGGCCAAGATCACATTAGCTCCAAGGAGAGTTTTTGCTTGTGTCTGATTTGTTTGTCACCCCAATAATGCCCTGTTATAATTATCATAGCAGTGGATGAGGAAATATCATCCATTTCACCCAGAGTCATTTTATAGTATCCAGCACAGTGCTTGGCACATAGTAGGTGCTTATTGAATGAATAAGGAGCTTATTCAGGATCAATCTGTCATTTAAGTTACCTTGGCTGAGGAGTTGCTTGGACAGACCCTGGGCTCCCCCACCCCATCTGAGGGGGGACAGCAGTGTCTGGAAATCTGAGCACCTCCACTTCTCAGAGAAAGTGCCCCAGCTTCCACGCTCATGCCACCTCACACCTCCTCTAACGTGTTTGGGAATCCGTTGGGAGGGTACTCCTTAGTGGTGGGGAGATTTAAGCTGCTATCTAACAGACTGCTGATGGATTAGCAAGGCTTTCAGATAAAACCTTAAAGGGGTTAGAGTTTCATTTTTCCCCCATGCTCAGGGGGAAGAACTCCTGCTTCACTGTTGCCGTAGTTTGGGACCGACAATGAATGAGAGGGGAGTCAGGGCTGGGCGGTGGGCAACAAGGTTCAAGGGAAAGGCCAGATTCTGGTTCCGGCCCAGCCATGGTTTCCTCGGGAAATTCTGGACAAGACATTGAATCTCTGGGCTTCTCTTTCCTTAGCTTCAAATGGGAAATAATAATACCTACCTGACAGGGGTATTGTACACATGAAATGAGAGCAGTGACATGAAAGCCCTTTAAAGAAGTTAAAAGTACTTCCCTGTGTGAGGCTATTATTTTCCTGCCACAGGAAACAGACTGCAGGGCTGAAGCCTCTGCTTGAGACACCAGAACTGTTGGGTGGGACTTTTGAATAAGGCTCTTTGGCTTACATTTGCCCAGAGTGTAACAGGGAAGAACATATCTGACTCCGTATTGGATCTGTTCCTTTTGGTTTAACCTTTGTATTCTATTGCTTTTGAGACAAGTTAACCACTAAAGGGATGTTGCCAAAAGCTTAAAATATACATAATCTCTGGGAACCCTGCCCCCCATGCCCGAGCATTGAGCTAAAATACCTTTGTTTAGTTTACAGGAAACATCCTGACCAGGCCCACCCAGGAATGGCTGCAGGAAAGAAGAAATTAACACATCCCCACCGGAGTCTGACTGGAACCAGGAAATAATGGCAACAACTTATTGCCTTTTAAACTTTACTTTCTCACCTCCTCCTCTTTGTTCCATAAAAGAAACTAACATCCAAAGCTGGGCAAAATGGTTCTTTGGGACACTAGTCCACCATCTTCTCAGTCTGCTGGCTTTCCAAATAAAGTCCCTATTCCCTGCCCCAACACCTCGTCTCTCAATTTATTGGCCTGTCATGTGGACAGGAGTATGAGCTTGGACTTGGTAACAAGAGGAAACACAAAGGGGGACCATCTCATTCCATGTCCTGTGGATATTATGACGAAGAAATGTGCAGCAGCCACATACTCCTCTGAGGAGTGCGGGACCCAGTGGCTTGGGATCCAGACAAGATAATGTCATGACCGAGAGGGAAGCCACTGTCACTACTGGTGACTCACCCACATGCTCTTGAGGACAGAGCCAAGCACATACTCAAGGATGTGCCCTCCAGATGACATAGCCTTTGAATAAGGTTATTAAACTCCTTCTGTTTACACCTAACTCTCTTTTTCTTGTTCACAAGACTTGTCATGGGAGAAATCTTCCAGGTCCTCCAACTAGAATTTACATTGTAGTTGTAAAGAAAAAATAAAGACACAGAAAAGAATTTCACATCGAAGTATTTAAAAGTGCAGCACACTGAGACAGGAATTCAGAGGAAGGACAAAAAAGTGTGGGCTGGAAAGGGCTTGGTGCAAATGTATGAGTGCCTGGAAGGACCCAGGGTGTTACCAAAACAAACCTGGGTCCACTCACCTGAGTGCGAATCTACTGACAATTGGGTTGTAGTGAAGGAAAAGTACAGAGTTTATTGCAGGGCGCCAAGCAAGGAGAATGGGCAGCTCATGCTCAAAAACCCAAACTCCCCGATGGCTTTCAGAGAAGGGGTTTTAAAGGCAGTGTGAGGGAGGAGGCTGCAGGGTGAGCGATCAGCTTGTGCACAATTCCCGGATTGGTTGGCATCAAGGTGAAGTTTCAAGCATCATCAACCTTCTGGTTTCAACCAGTCTGGTGTCTATGTGCTTGCAGTCAGCAGTTTCCAGCTGGTGGGGTCTGCTTCCTGTAAAAACAACTTAGGAACGTGTGTCAGGCCTTTGTCTGCATCTTTCAGGGAACTGGGAGTTCAGTGGTTCTACTGTGTGGTGGATTTATAGTCTAAATTGTTACCACTTTCCCAGCCCAACAGCTGCCCTTTGTTTCTACATCTTCACATTTCCTAATCATTAACTCTTGAGCCAGCCTTTTGAGACTCAAGGGAGGCCTGGCAGACTAAAGCAAAAGCCTTTAACTTCAAAGGACAGGGACACAGGGGTTTGTATAGGTTTCAATCCCCCCTTTTCTTTGACACTACTCAATCTTGAGGGGAACAGATTCAGGAAAAGAAAGGGAGTAAAGTTCTGGATAGAAAGGTTAATCATAAACTCAGCAGAGGAACTCAGATTTAGGGGCACTCAGTTTCAGGGACCAATCTTCCACAAGTTGCTTCACCCCTTCATGCCTTAGTTTCCTCCCTGTAAAGAGAGAATAATTATAGTACCCACCTCATTAGTCAGGATCTGAAACCTAGTATTTAATGAAAGGTACCTGCCATTTTTATTACGTGAGGGCTTTGAGGATGTGTAAGATTTAAGGAAAGGGAAGAAGGTCTTTTGAGTTGGGGGAACAGTAGAAGCAGAATCAAGAGGATGGGAATAAGCAGAATATATGCAGACAAAACACATTGCGGAGCTGGCCTAAGAGAAAAGAGGGCATGGTGGGGCACTGCCACTCAGCAAATCTTCCTCAGGCTTCCTTGAGGTGCTGGAGCACCATGATGAACCACAAAGACGTGGGAGCCAGGGTCAGTACTGTAACCCAGCAGGACCCTATGGGACCTTCCTGGGAAAGACCTCCCCCCACCCATGTCCTCTGCCTGCCTCTTGTCTGCAGAAAAACTTTAGCCTCCTAAGCCTTCCCTGATTTCCAAAGAATAAATTTAATCAGAAAAGTGAGAAAATGCAGAAAAGGAAACAGTCAAGCAAGACAAAATAATAATAGTTTAGCCATTAAACAAAGTCAAGGACCTTTAGTTCCTCCTCTGAGGCCATATTCTGAGCCATATCCTTTGAGCTGTTTTACAGAGACTGAAATCCCTTCTGGGTGGAAGAAATTAACTGCATGCTGACCACAAGCAGGTAGACCCCAGACTGGTTGGAACCAGAAGGTTGATGATGTTGATTCCGATTACCTCACCACTAACCAATCAGAAGAATGTCCATGAGCTGATCATGAACCTCACAACACCCCCCAACCCTGTCTTTAAAAACCTTTCCCTGAAAACCACTGGGGAGTTTGGGTCTTTTGAGCATGAGCAGCCTGGACTCCTTGCTTGACACCTGCAGTAAATGCTACACTTTCCTTCACCACAACCCAGTGTCAGTAGATTGGCTTTACTGTGCGCAGGCAAGTGGACCCAAGTTTGGTTTGGTAACAATACCAGAATATGACCCTAAAACTAAGCCAACTCCAAGACTCAGTGAGATCACACTGGATGGGTCATGTGCTAAGGCCATGTGTAATTTTGGTAATATTTAAGGGGTAATAATAGATATGCTTATTTTAAATTGTACCTAAAACTTATGAATCATAGCTCTTACTCATATCCAGTATAAGGAATATATACAAATCTTACAGTAGTTTAAGTGAAATAATGTGAGTGCTTTATCAGCAAAATTTCAGAAAATTGAAAAAGCATTCTTCTTCCCCCTTTATTCATATACACACATGCACAGACAGGGGGCATCTACAGAGGCAGTTGACTCCAGTATAATGACAACAATAGTAGCTACCATTTCCCGAGGGCTTACTGTGTGCCCAGCATGATGCTGAGAACTTTACAGAAATCATCTCATTTAATCCTGAAATAGCTGTCATACCTCCCCCACTTTTTACAGACAAGGCAATTGAAGGTATGAAATTGTAAGAGGTGAAGCTGGGCTTTGAACCCAGGCATCAGGATGCGGGGCACTTGCACTCCAGCCACTGCATTTACTGCTTCCCAGCGGCCCCCTTGGGTCCCTGCCCTTCTCTGCACCTTGATTCAGAGGCTTCTCATACATGGAGGACGGCTCACCTGGCCTTTTGGAATCT
The DNA here is from genome assembly GCF_965194805.1 of Balaenoptera borealis. Taxonomy (NCBI): domain Eukaryota; kingdom Metazoa; phylum Chordata; class Mammalia; order Artiodactyla; family Balaenopteridae; genus Balaenoptera; species Balaenoptera borealis. Next base: position 93,472,998 of record NC_138868.1, on the reverse strand, counting down.
TGATTTCCTTATTTGTAAAATGGGGGAGCGTGGCCTGGGTGACACATTTTTGAGCAGGGAATTGTATTTACCAATTGAAATCAGATGGCTTCCAATAAAGCTGATAGTGGAGTAGATGGTCCCTGAATTACTTTCAGCTTGGACATTCTAGGAGCCTTTGTCCTCATCACTCATTCCAACATTTCTCACTTTCTTGCCGTGCCTTTGATCTAGCCTAAATCCCCATTGCATGTGAACTCATCCATTTTTACATGGAAATTCATCTCTCGGCTGCAGAGAGATGAAGTCTGCCTGTGCGTGCGTGTGTCTGGGTGGACTTGTGGCTTGAGGGGACGTGAGGGATCTAAATGAGCAGACAGAGCTGCTGAAGATTAAAAGTGCAAATGTGAAGCTGGAGACCGACATGTGACGGGGGAGGGACGTTCAGGCCGAGCGCAATCAGGCACAGCTGGCAGATGGCCACGCTCACGCGGGGATGGGAGTCCATCTCCGGAACCGGGCCGACCTGAGGCTGGGGTGGCCGTCAGGGCGCATCAGCAGTCACTGCTCCCACGCTCAGCTGGCGCCCAAGGCCCTCTCCCCACCCCCTGCCAGAGCTGAGACCAGAGAGCTGCCAGAGAAATGGGATCCCGGCCTCAGGGCCAAATCAGACCAAGGGGCAGACTGGCTCCAGGGAGAACCCATTCTTCATTTCGCCTTTTTGAAATGGAGATCAAATTTGAGGTCTTGTTAAAATAGAAGGTCATCCAGCAGGCTTCAGATCACAGAAGCCCAGCTCTTCACTGGCACATGGCAGCAGCAACAGGAGTGGGAGCTGTCCCCTATGGGTCCTTCTGTGACCCACACCTCCTTTCCAGGGCACTCAGGGCTTGGGCTTGAGGGAAAAAGAACTATCAATATCCTGATGAGTGGGTGCTGGAGGCACAGTCCTTGGAATCAATAGGTTTTCTTGATTCTAAACTGAGGTCAAATAGCAAGTGACAGGGAGCATCTGTTTGGGGAGGGGACTTTGGGGCATTGATCCCAGCACCTATGGCCCTTCCTGCATAGGGCTCCCAGCCCACTGCACACTGGGTCCTGCTGGTGTAAATGCAGCCCGGCCCTAGGTCTTGGAAGTCCCCAGGTCTTGGAAGGCCCCAGTCACACTGCTGCTGGCAAGGAGCACTGTCGAGCTGCGGTGATCTCTACTCAGAACCCCACCCGGCCCAGGCCTGGGGCTTTCAGACCTCCCTGCCTCCGAGGTAGTATAAGAAGGCAGGTCGGCAGCCGAGTCTTGAGGGATCCTCATGTTTGCCGTCAGGCATAGGAGGGAGAGAAAAGCAAACATAAGGGCCACACAGCTGCTTGCCTGCCTTGAGATGAGTACCTAGGAGGATGAGCAGGTTGGTGAGGGTGGAAGGGGGCAGATAATGTGATCACGGTAATTTCAGGCTTCAAAATAATAGTCACTCTTCAGGAAATGCCTTCTCTTTTCCAGTCACCTGTGCCAGGCACCGCATATATGTTATATCCAAACCCAAGAACTCTGTAAGTAGGGACCGTTCCTCCAATTTTACAGAGAGGAAACTGAGGTTTGGAGAAACTAGATAATTTTCCTTCAAACCACGTTGAGTAAGTGGAGGCGTGTTTTTAATGTAGAAGGTGTTAAAATCCAGGCTGGGGTCAAATTCTGACTCCCTAACCTACCTGCTAGGTGATCCTGGGTAAGAAGTACTTACTGTCTTCACATTTTAGTTTCTTTACCCATAAAGTGGAGCTAATGCCCACCTCACTGGGTCTTCGTGAGGCTTATATGGGCTGGATCTTCAGGCACTTGTTACGGTGCCTGGTGCAGAGCAGGCTGGCCGGTCGCCGCCCAGGAGGACCAAGAGCCTCTCGCCTTGGGAAAGGGAGTGACTTGTAACTGTTTTCCTCACCTCCAAATACTCTCTCCGCTTACTGGGCCCTCTGAAGAGCCCGTATTTTCAAGGCATTTAGAAAATGAGAACTTTTGCTGGAAGAAGTCATGGAGGAGTAAACGTCACCTGGCCTCAGGATACTTCAGGTGGTACTCTCTTCCTTCGGGTCTCCAAGCCAGGAAGGTCTTGTCCCAACAGACCCTCAGGAAAGTGCCTACAGTAGCACGTCCTACCCTTTCCTATCATTTCCTCCCAGTATCTAACCTCAATCCTGCCTTGCTGCCCTGTAGAAGAGCCGGTGTCACCTAATCTAGGACAGGTGTTCACCATCCGTGACCTGACACCTCTGCTGTGGCTTCAGGATGGTTATTAAGTTCCATCTCGGTCACATCTCTTTAGGATGGACAATCCCACTGCCCGTGGAACCAACAGACTGCCTTCTCGGAATAAGCCACCATCCTGAGGGTGGTTAGGACGGTGCCAGGGGCTCCAGTCACGAGGAGAGGAGCCCCTTCTTCAACACGTAGGTAGTTTTTTCCAGGCTGCCTGGGAGCCCTGTATGGTAGCACGTGTTAGAGGTGACGAGGCTAGGGCGGGTTGGCTCCGCAGGGAGACGGAGACACCGGTGTGTAAAACATCTCTCTCCACCTGCGAGAGGAGGGCGATCCTCAGGTGCAGCCAGACCCTCCTCCAAAGCAGAGGGATGGCTGCGCTTGGCAGGCTCTCTGAGGCAAAGATAATAATATGATTTGACTTTCCCCACTCTTCGGGGAAGAGATTACACATATAATAGCCATTTTCATGAGCTGGGGAGGAGTGCAGCCAAAGAGAGGGAGTAGGAGGGGGTCAGAACTTCAAATCGGAGGAGACAAGCCTGCTGGTTACGTACACAGGCAGGCTTTCCCATTTTTAAAGCTCCACTGAATTCTCTCCAAAACCAGCAAATTTTGCAGCCTCTAATTTTCTTCTCTGTGCTCTATTTAGCACCAAGCCGTCTCCCTCTGCAATTCAGTAGCCTCTTGAAGTGTGTTTGTTTGCATGATGGGACTGAGTGGGCAAGTCCCAGCCTCTCTAATGTGGCCTGTCACTTGCCTGCCACCCAGGGACAGTAAGGCACCAACACAGGGTACTCCAGTGAGCTTGATCCCAGAGTGAGACTCTCAGGGCTACTGATTTCCTTCCAGCCCCCCAAAGTGACAATGATCTCTCTTGGTTTCCAAGGGCTATCTCACTTGCGAAGACCCATTTGTTTGGGTGTGCTGAAAAAAATCTCTCAGGAGGAGGATTTCCTTTCTTACGTGGTCCAAAAACATCCAGTTCTGATTCCTTAAAGGACGTGTGCTTACCTTTTCCCAGCCCCCTTAAATTTAACTCAGATGACATCAAAGTCAACCCCCTCAATCTCAAGATGGAGCCTAGAAATCTCTTATATTTGTGTAGCATTTTGCAATTCCTCATGGCTTTACCTCCAAAACTTCATTCAATCTTCACAGTAATGTTGGAGATAGGTTGGACAGGACAGGTATGACTCTAGCTTTTCCAAAAGTGGCAACCAAAGCTCAGAGAGGTTGAGTGTCTTGCCCAAAGTCACACAGCTGCCAGGTAGCAGGGTAAGTAGGACCACAGGCCTTTGGAACTTTGGTCTGGGACACTTGGCATTCACTCTACCATGCAGGTCCCGCCTCCTACCCTAAAACAGTCAAGTGATGGTACTGAGAAGTGGAAGAGTGGTGGCACTTATTGGACTTTTTGCTTAGGGGCTTGGGGTCCAAAGGTGACCCTGTCAGTTTCAGAGTGGACTGAGGGCAACTGTAAGGGAGCAGCGCCTTTTGGGGATGGGGTGGGAGAGCAAGGTGGGTTAGAGAAATAGATTATGTCTGGATTTGTGAGAGTTCAGGAGAGAAACAGATTCCCCCCCCGGCACTGGGAGCAGAAGACAATCTAAGGGAAGGGGGTGTCACAGCATCCTTGCATGGGGCGGAGGAAGGCAGCGGGTGGTGCTTCCAGGACTGACTCCCCTGGACCTTACAGAACTCCCTGCTGGGGGGCCACGCCCACCACTCAACCCACTGAATTCAAGACCGTGCGCCACAGCCAGGTCTGAGACCATGCAGACGCCGCTGCAGCTGTGTCTTGGCACTTCAGAGCTGGAAAACAGAGGCCAAAACGCCACTCCTGAAATACCTGATGGTTCTAGCGTGTTGCCAGCAGAAAACAGCAAGAGGGGCAGGTGGGGTGTTAGGCGGAATCCAGTTCCTATCTAGAACCGCTGCTTACCAGAGAGTCTGGGAAAGTCTTGTGACCAGTGAAAACCAACAGGCGAGCACTCTGAAGATCAGTATTCAGGTCTGGAGTGGATATTCAGAAAGTCTTTATTGGCACAGGAAACGAGCCAGAGCTCACACGGACGCCACGTCTCTCAAGAATTGTCCATGTACTTCATGGTAGAGTTGAGAATCTCCATCCCGTGAAGCTCTCTCAGTAGAGCAGCAAACCTGTCATAATCAGAACACAAACTCCAGGACATAAATGCCAGGGTGCAGACACCTGGCCCCCAGAGGCATCCCCCCACCTCAGGCAGAAGCCGGCTGGGAAGGCAGGACAGGGCAGCTGCTGCTGCCCTGGGGAGCCCTAAAGATCAAAGCGGGGAGACCCTCAGGAGGCCCACAAAACACGGCAACACTCGCCGTGTGAGTGGCAGATGTGACAGGGACCTGCGGGACCTGCTCTCGGGAGCTCCCCAGCAGGTTGCCACAGCGAGCCCATCCTAGCTGATGTGCTTTGCTTTCTGTAGAAGAAAGATTTTATCCATTCTTTCCATTTGAGCAATCAGACAGAACTCGAAAAGACCGTAGACGTCATCCAGGCCCACCCTCTCATTCTCCAGAGGAGGGGTGGGAGGGGGAGGCTGTGTGAGAAGGAAGCAGGCAGGCCAGAGGCCCTCCCCACCATGGAAGGCACCCCCTCCTGTGCCAGGGCACCACGCTCAGCCACAGGTGGGCACCTTCCAGGAACACGAGGACCAGGCGTTCCAGCGCCTCAGATCGGGGCAGAGCGGGGCGGAAGCCTGAGCTGAGAGAGGCACGATACCCGGGTCAAGCACAGGCTCCTGTCCGAGCTTGTTGGGTGGCCTTAATCATGCCGCTCCCCAACCTCGTCTGTTTTTTCCAGCGCAAGAGCTTACCCTACAGGACATTCTCCCATACACTTAGGTCCCAAGCAAAAAAAAAAAAAAAAATGAAGCGGGGGAGGTCTGTTTCTGGAAAAGCAGAGGAGAGAGAAAGGAGACAGAGAGAAGGGGAGATGGTGTGAGAGGGAGAGGGAAGAGGGGTAGAAAGAGGAGAGGCTGGAGGAGACCGCGGGAATGGAACAGAGAGAAGGCGACGGCCGTCGGTGCCCGGAAAGATCCCTGTCCCATAACCGTGTTCCCTCTCCGGCTGCAGCCTGAGCTCTCCCCAGTGCCCTGGGGGTGGGGGGGCTTCCTCCAGAGAAGCAGCTGGGCTCCCTGCCGCGCCGTGCACCTGGGCTCGGCCGTGCACAGCTTCCCCAGGGCGATGCCCGCGTTCAGCTGCACGGCCGTCTTCTGCGCGTCGCCGCCCGCGAGCTTCAGCAAGACCGGCACGATGTCCGTGGTCAGCAGGGACGAGGCCACGTGTGGCACCTCCACGCAGTTCCCCAGGCAGAGGGTGGCGTTGCCCACCAGAATCTCATCCTCCGAGCCCAGCAGCTGCATCAGGACGCCGAGCTCTACAGGGTGGAGAACAAGCGGGAGGCTGGCAGTGGAACATGGGGGGCACAGGGAGGTGGCAGCGGATGGACATGTCACCTGCTCGGCAAATCCCTATTGAGTGCTCTGAAGCTCTCTGGCTCCTGGCTGTGTCTCTGAGGGACCTCAGGAGCCCAGGGCAGAGCCTGCCAGGACTCAGCTGTCCCGGGAATGAAGGCTATGCATCGGACAGGTCCATTCTCTCTACATCCCCAATCTGAACCTCTCAGCTCTACCTGACAGCCCCCGCCTGAGTGGCAGGCCATGGGCTGGCACCCTGTACCTGTGGGGCCAGGAACAGGTTCCACAGGAAAGGTTCCTGCTCCCCACTCAGTGGGGACCCCATCAGTTCACGCCTGTGCGGCCCAGAGGAGGTGGGAAGGAGAGCGTTAGCAGGACCCCTGCCCCGCATGACAGGGCAGTGACTGGACTAAAGCCAGGCTCAGCCTCTGCCATTCTCCTTGGTCACTAAGGTGTTTCCCCTGGGAAGGAAGAGGACCCGTGTTAGGTCAGTCTAAGCAGAATGCTTTACAAACAAGCTCAATTCACTTGGAGTGGGGAGGTAGCTCCCACCTTTGATTCTGTTATCTTTGAGCTGCTTCCCAGCTGAGTCTTCCAGCAAGGATGTGGTACCTGTGCGCGGCCGAATGCTAATTAAGAGCTTTCAGAGCTGGAGGTGAGGTGACGTCATCTTCGTACACACTGCCTGAGTCCGGGGAGCGGGTGACGCCATCATCCTCAGTCTTTCCTCCCTCCTCACCGGCAGTTCCCTTTGCAGCTTCCTGGCTTGATTAACCTCTGGGTTAATGTGGGCTCCACTTAAAGAAACTATCACTTACTTTTATCCAGTCTTATCAGCTCTTCTCGCGCTTCGTGATAACTATTAGTGCAGATGGCGAGTATCTTTACCGCATAACGTGACGCAGTCTGGCCTCCTGCCTTGATTTAAGAGTGAAATTAGGAAAAGAAAATCAATGCCATGGTTGTTCTCGGCCAGAAACTACAGTCAGCAGCTGTGATTGTGCTCGTGGCTTCCTAGACTTCTGAGACAGAGCTCTGCTGACAATAGCGTGTGCTTCCTGGCGAGTGGGTCTGGTCCCTGCTGGGATGCAGTGTCACTCACATCCTCCCTAACGTGGCCCTCACCCCCGCTATGAACGTAGGCCTGTCATGTACACCTGAGTAATTACCTGTGGAAGGCTTAGGAGTGAGTGGCTGAGAAGAGAATGGTGTTGTCGACTGGCAGATCTACCAAAAAAGGGAGGAAAAGGCCCTCCCATGTCATTTCACCATTTGAGAATGAGGGTTGACTTGAGAAGGCTGTCAGGCTGACAGGCCTGCATGGAGAACATTACGAAGCTAGATCATTTTAAGAGGTGACAACTGTCGAATCATAACCCTTAAAATCACCCTATGTGGGGTCTTTAAAATGCATGTGTGTGTGAAGGTATGCATCATGCACACGCGTGTGCATGCAACCAGCAGGCTCCGGTGGGGTGTGCAAGAGTTATACAGAGTGAATGACGGTCATCATCCACGTGGCTGCCTAAACTCAGACCCACCACCCTGCCCCCTCAATATCGCCCCTGCCCCAGAAGCAGCCCCCCGACAGAGCACGCTTCCTGGTGCCACTCAGCCTGGGTTTTATGAGTAAGTCTCCCATGGGGTCACCACAGTAACATGGGGGCGTGACCCTCACTGGGCACATGCATCGCTGGCGGGACCCAGAGATGCAACCTAGTAACTCACCTCCCACTTCAGGAGAATCTAGTTAACTCTTGTACTGACTCACACAGATTCACTGCACTCATACTGCGGGGAAAATCTGAACATCCTTTTAAAAGCCACACGGTTACTCTGCAGCCGACATATCTCATAAATGGAGTTATCTCCAACCTTCTCCAGGTAACTGGATAAAGCGTCACGAGCAGGAAACCATGAACAAAACCAGGACCCGAGAAACCTTGTTGAAGCCACTCAGACCATCTTTTTCGAGGACAGAGGCCATACATTTTTAAAGTTAGGTTTAAGTGGTAAGCAGTTTTTATGGATGTTATCTAATGAACAATTATTTGTTCAACAATCTTACATTGCTGGTCAGAGCAGAGTCTGGGGGGACAGGCAGAAGGGAATCTCCATTCGAGAAGGTTAGAAGCTAGCAGGGGGGAAATAGAGGAACCTTAACTGAACAAAGCCCTCCTTAATTCTGTTCCCCAAATAAAATATGACACTCCCGGAAATTCAGGAGGTTGTAACCAATGAAGTTATTTTACCTTCAGGAATTTAATCATTTTCTTCACCACTCCTGCTCTGAGGGCCTCCTCAACAATTTTCAGAGAGGAAGAAAGGGTGCGGCTAAGAATGCCAGCAGCTCTCTGAGTGAAGCAGAAAGAAAGGCTGATTAAACGTTCCTAAGTGGGGAGGGGCAAGAAAGGGGTAAGGGGTTAAGGCTACAAACTACGATGCATAAAATAAATAAGCTACAAGGATATATTGTACAGCACAGGGAATATAGCCAATATTTTATCATAACTATAAATGGAGCAGAACCTTTAAAAATTGTGAATCACTGTGTTGTACACCTGAAACATATAATATTGTACACCCACTATACCTCAATAGAAATTTTTTTCTTAAAATGTTGATGACCTTTTAAAGTCAACAAGCAGTTTGATGAGGCAAAAACAATCATTAGTATTAGATGCAAAATAATATCTTGACTTTAAAAATACAGTGGCCAAGGAATTGATAGCAAGTCAAGTACTGTTCTTTGTAATAAAGCTGCTGGGTAGGCAATTCTAAGGGCTGCCAACATTGCCCCCGGGTGCACAGAGGCCCAGCTTATTCCAGCTTCACACAGGACCAGCGTTCAACCCTTGGCAAGAAAGTCCTGCCCTGTATCACCCGTGGGGCTCTGATACCAACAGGGCCCTTATTAGATGGTGGACTTCCTGGATGGATCCTCTGGGACTTTCAGCTTTTCCTTTCTCTTTTCTAAATCTTTGTCTTTTTATTCTATTTTCTGGGAGACTTCATTGATTTTATTTGTCAGTTCTGATTTTTAAAAACATAGTTCTGTTACTATTTTATGGCCATAACACTATCTTGAATCTTTCTGAAGATACGAGTGATAGTTATTAATTTTTTCTTCTGTTTTCTACTTCATCTCTATTTTTTGAGAGTCAAATTTTCTGCTTACCTTGCTTTGTCTATTTATTTGTATGGCTTTCCTGATATGCCTGGTGAGAGCTACCCTTAGCTCTCCAGTCACATTTATGAAAAAAGCAGTATGTTTGAGTACACTATGTTTATGGGAAGTTTGTCCACTGACAGGTGGAGAGGTGGCACTCTCAAATACCAGAAAGCAAAAATTTTTTCTCCGGTCTTTCAATTCCTTTAGGAAAAAAAGGCTCATTTTATGCCTGAGGAATAGATGCCTGGCTGCCAAATGCAGTCCCCCCATCTCTTACTTCTGTCCTCTGCTGTAGCTGGCAGTCTGAATTCTCGATCTTCTCCATGGAACTGCAAGACAGACCTGCTACCTCCCAGCTGGGCTCCCCTCATCTGTCCTCTACACGAAGGCTTCTTTAGCCCTGCCTCATTAATTACCAGTCTGGCAGCTGTTCTCCATCTTCCAGAAACTAGCTAAAATAACTTACCCTTTGGCGACCTCTTGCCTGTTCACTTTGTCAGTGTGGGTTTCTGCCTTTTTTTTCCCCTAATGTCTTTAGTCTCATTTTAATGAAGTCTCCAGAGCAAGAATGGACAAGCTCGTGTATTATCCTATTACCTATCTTGTTTCCCTAATCTGCTTCCTGCAGGGGCTAGGATGTGACTACAGTTGACAGTACAGCTCTCTTTTCAGGCCCAAGGCGGGAGAGAGAGCACCGTATTAAAGGACCGGGTTCCCTGCTAAGGCTACTGCCCTGCTCAACAAGCTGGTCAGCACCCACCTAGCTGTGGCCAAGCAGAGTCCTGGGGACATCTGGCCCAGAGTCCTTGAAGGGCCAGTGTGGAACTAGTGCAGGCCCAGCTTTAGACCCACCAGCCAGAAAACCCCAAGTACCCAAGAACAGTGGTGCTTACCACTTTTGGGGTCGTGTACCATTTCTGAGGATCTGATGAAAGCTGTGGTGGCCTCCAGTCCCATGAAAATGCACACACACTCAGAATTTTCTGTACAATTGCTGGGGGTTCCAGGGAACCTGAAGACCTACCACATCTTCCTGGAGCCCAGGTTAAGCAGCTTTGCCCTGTAAGTCTGGATTGACTTCAGGGAAGCTGTGGGCTTGCTGGCCACAAACAGGATATGCTGGATCTACTTGGACGGTTTTTACAACCCTGAAACCAGTCCCCCCGCTGTGATCCTTTTTTTTTTTTTTCAAAAAAACCTTTTTTTAATACAGCAGGTTCTCATTAGTTATCTATTTTATACATGTTAGTGTATATACGTCAATCCCAATTTCCCAATTCAGCCCACCACCATCCCCCCTTCACGTCCCCCCCCTTGGTGTCCATACTTTTGTTCTCTACATCTGTGTCTCTATTTCTGCCTTGCAAACCGGTTCTCCTGTACCATTTTTCTAGATTCCACATATATGTGTCAATACACGATATTTGTTTTTCTCTTTCTGACTTACTTCAATCTGCATAACAGTCTCTAGATCCATCCACGTCTCTACAAATGACCCAATTTCGTTCCTTTTTATGGCTGAGTGATATTCCATTGTATATATGTACCACCACTTCTTTATCCATTCATCTGTCGATGGGCATTTAGGTTGCTTCCATGACCTGACTATTGTAAATAATGCTGCAATGAACTTTGGGGTGCATGTGTCTTTTTGAATTATGGTTTTCTAAGGGTATATGCCCAGTAGTGGGATTGCTGGGTCATACGGTAATTCTATTTTTAGTTTTTTAAGGAACCTCCATACTGTTCTCCATAGTAGCTGTATCAATTTACATTCCCACCAACAGTGCAAGAGGGTTCCCTTTTCTCCACACCCTCTCCAGCATTTGTTGTTTGTAGATTTTCTGATGATGCCCATTCTAACTGGTGTGAGGTGATGCCTCATTGTAGTTTTGATTTGCATTTTTCTAATAATTAGTGATGTTGAGCAGCTTTTCATGTGCCTCTTGGCCATCTGTATGTCTTCTTTGGAGAGATGTCTGTCTATTCAGGTCTTCTGCCCATTTGTTGATTGGGTTGTTTGTTTTTTTCATATTGAGCTGCATGAGCTGTTGATATTTTTTTTTGAGATTAATCCTTTGTCCGTTGATTCGTTTGCAAATATTTTCTCCCATTCAGAGGGTTGTCTTTTCGTTTTGTTTATAGTTTCCTTTGATGTGCAAAAGATTTTATTAGGTCCTATTAGGTCCAATTTATTTTTGTTTTTATTTCTATTACTCTAGGAGGTGGGTCAAAAAAGATCTTGCTGTGATTTATGTCAAAGAGTGTTCTTCCTATGTTTTCCTCTAAGAGTTTTATAGTGTCCGGTCTTACATTTAGGTATTTAATCCATTTTGAGTTTATATTTGTGTAGGGTGTTAGGGAGTGCTCTAATTTCATTCTTTTACATGTAGCTGTCCAGTTTTGCCAGCACCACTTACTGAAGAGACTGTCTTTTTTCCACTGTATATTCTTGCCTCCTTTGTCATAAATTAGGTGACCATAGGTACATGGGTTTATCTCTGGACTTTCTATCCTGTTCCATTGATCTATATTTCTGTTTCTGTACCGGTACCATATTGTCTTGACTACTGTAGCTCTGTAGTATAATCTGAAGTCAGGGAGTCTGATTCCTCCAGCTCCGTTTTTCCCCCCAACACTGCTTTGGCTATTCAGGGTCTTTTGTGTCTCCATACAAATTTTAAGATTTTTTGTTCTAGTTCTGTAAAAAATGCCACTGGTAATTTGATAGGGATTGCATTGAATCTCTAGACTGCTTTGCATAGTATAGTCATTTTCAATATATTGAGTCTTCCAATCCAAGAACATGGTATATCTCTCCATCTGTTTGTGTCATCTTTGATTTATTTCATCAGTGTTTTATAGTGTTCTCAGTACATGTCTTTTACCTCCTTAGGTAGGTTTATTGCTAGGTATTTTATTCTTTTTGTTGCAATGGTGAATGGGATTGTTTCCTTAATTTCTCTTTCTGATCTTTCATTGTCAGTGTATAGGAATGCAAGAGATTTCTGTGCATTAATTTTGTATCCTGCAACTTTACCAAATTCATTGATTAGCTCTAGTAGTTTTGTGGTGGCATCTTTAGGATTCTTTATGTATAGTATCATGTCATCTGCAAACAGTGACAGTTTTTCTTCTTGTTTTCCAATTTGTATTCCTTTTCTTTTACTTCTCTGATTGCTGTTGCTAAGACTTCCAAAACTATGTTGAATAATAGTGGCAAGAGTGGACATCCTTGTCTTGTTCGTGATCTTAGAGGAAATGCTTTCACTTTTTCACCATTGAGAATGATGTTTGCTGTGGGTTTGACATATATGGCCTTTATTATGTTGAGGTAGATTCCCTCTATGCCCACTTTCTGGAGAGTCTTTATCATAAATGGGTGTTGAATTTTGTCAAAAGCTTTTTCTGTATCTATTGAGATGATCATATGTTTTTATTCTTCAGTTTGTTAATATGGTGTATCACATTGATTGATTTGTGTATACTGAAGAAACCTTGCATCCCTGGGATAAACCCCTCTTGATCATGGTGTATGATCCTTTTAATGTGTTGTTGGATTCTGTTTGCTAGCATTTTGTTGAGGATTTTTGCATCTATATTCATCACTGATATTGGTCTGTAACTTTTTTTTGTAGTATCTCTGTCTGGTTTTGGTATCAGGGTGATGGTGGCCTCATAAATGAGTTTGGGAGTGTTCCTTCCTCTGCAGTTTTTTGGAAGAGTTTGAGAAGGATGGGTGTTAGCTCTTCTCTAAATGTTTGATAGAATTCACCTGTGAAGCCATCTGGTCCTGGACTTTTCTTTGTTGGAAGATTTTTAATCACAGTTTCAATTTCATTACTTGTGATTGGTCTCTTCATATTTTCTATTTCTTCCTGGTTCAGTCTTGGAAGGTTATACCTTTCTAAGAATTTGTCCATTTCTTTGTGGTTGTCCATTTTATTGGCATAGACTTGCTTGTAGTAGTCTCTTAGGATGCTTTGTATTTCTGCAGTGTCTGTTGTAACTTCTCCTTTTTCATTTCTAATTTTATTGATTTGAGTCCTCTCCCTCTTTTTCTTGATGAGTCTGGCTAATGGTTTATCAATTTTGTTTCTCTTCTCAAAGAACCAGCTTTTAGTTTTATTGATCTTTGCTATTGTTTTCTTTGTTTCTATTTCATTTATTTCTGCTCTGATCTTTATGATTTCTTTCCTTCTGCTAACTTTGGGTTTTGTTTGTTTGTCTTTCTCTAGTTCCTTTAGGTGTAAGGTTAGATTGTTTATTTGAGATGTTTCTTGAGGTAGGATTGTATTGCTATAAACTTCCCTCTTAGAACTGCTTTTGCTGCATCGCATAGGTTTTGGAGTGTGTTTTCATTGTAATTTGTCTCTAGGTATTTTTTGATTTCCTCCTTGATTTCTTCAGTGACCTCTTGGTTATTTAGTAGTGTATTGTTTAGCCTCCATGTGTTTGTATTTTTTACAGATTTTTTCCTGTAATTGATATCTAGTTTCATAGCATTGTGGACAGAAAAGATACTTGATACAATTTCAATTTTCTTAAATTTACTGAGGCTTGATTTGTGACCCAAGATGTGATTTATCCTGAAGAATTTTCTGTGTGCACTTGAGAAGAAACTGTAATCTACTGTTTTTGGATGGAATGTCCTATAAATATTAATTAAATGTATCTGGTCTATTGTGTCATTTAAAACTTGTGTTTCCTTATTAATTTTCTTTCTGGATGATCTGTCCATTGGTTTAAGTAGGGTGTTAATGTCCCCCACTATTACTGTGTTACTGTCGATTTCCTCTTTTATAGCTGTTAGCAGTTGCCTTATGTATTGAGGTGCTCCTATGTTGGGTGAATATATATTTATAATTGTTACATCTTCTTCTTGGATTGATCCCTTGATCATTATGTAGTGTCCTTCCTTGTCTCTTGTAACATTCTTTATTTTAAAGTCTATTTTATCTGATATGAGTATTGTTACTGCAGCTTTCTTTTGATTTCCATTTGCATGGAATATCTTTTTCTATCCCCTCACTTTCAGTCTGTATGTGTCCCTAGGTCTGAAGTGGGTCTCCTGTAGACAGCATATATATGGGTCTTTTTGTATCCATTCAGCGAGCTTGTGTCTTTTGGTTGGAGCATTTAATCCATTCATGTTTAAGGTAATTATCGATATGTATGTTCCTATTACCATTTTTTTAATTGTTATGGGGTTTTTTCATAGGTCCTTTTCTCCTCTTGTGTTTCCCACTTAGAGAAGTTCCTTTAGTATTTGTTGTAGAGCTGGTTTGGTGGTGCTGAATTCTCTTAGCTTTTGCTTGTCTGTAAAGCTTTTGATTTCTCCATCAAATCTGAATGAGATCCTTGCTGGGTAGAGTAATCTTGGTTGTAGGTTCTTCCCTTTCATCACTTTAAATATATCATGCCACTCCCTTCTGGCTTGTAGAGTTTCTGCTGAGAAATCAGCTGTTAATCTTATGGGAGTTCCCTTGTATGTTATTTGTCGTTTTTCCCTTGTTGCTTTCAATAGTTTTTCTTTGTCTTTAATTTTTGTCAATTTGATTACTATGTGTCTTGACGTGTTTCTCCTTGGGTTTATCCTACCTGGGACTCTCTGCGCTTCCTGGACTTGGGTGGCTATTTCCTTTCCCACATTAGGGAAGTTTTCGAGTATAATCTCTTCAAATATTTTCTCAGGTCCTCTCTTCTCCTTCTGGGACCCCTATAATGCGAATGTTGGTGCGTTGAATGTTGTCCCAGAGGTCTCTTAGGATGTCTTCATTTTTTTTCATTCTTTTTCTTTATTTTGTTCCGTGGCAGTGAATTCCACCATTCTGTCTTCCAGGTCACTTATCCGTTCTTCTGCCTCAGTTATTCTGCTATTGATTCCTTCTAGTGTATTTTTCATTTCAGTTATTGTATTGTTCATCTCTGTTTGTTCTTTAATTCTTCTAGTGTTTCTTCCTTAATTCTTCTAGGTCTTTGTTAAACATTTCTTGCATCTTCTTGATCTTTGCCTCCATTCTTTTTGCAAGGTCCTGGATCATCCTATCATTATTCTGATTTCATTTTCTGGAAGGTTGCCTATCTCCACTTCATTTAGTTGTTTTTCTGGGGTTTCATCTCGTTCCTTCATCTGGTACATAGTCCTCTGCCTTTTCATTTTGTCTATCTTTCTGTGAATGTGGTTTTCATTCCACAGGCTGCAGAACCATAGGTCTTCTTGCTTCTGCTGTCTGCCCTCTGGTGGATGAGGCTATCTAAGAGGCTTGTGCCCAGGCTGTGATCCTTGAAGGGCTGGTTTCCCAGACCTGCCCTGGATGTGACGCCAATTGTTTCTCTAGGTTTAGGGCCCTGACCTAATAGGCATAAAAGTTGGGGTGATTCCTAATGTGAGTGAAGAACACATCCCATGATAACAGCAAACAGCCTCTTGAATCATATCAACATTCTCCTCCTGATACACTATGCTAACCATAGGCCTTCTCAATTTTCTTAGCCAAATGTCAGAAACAGAAGAAAGCCATTCCAGCATATATCTCTAAGGGGGCTAAAACCATTATGCATAAACAGCATCCAGAATCAGTGGCTTCAAATTATGTGTCTGGCTTTTTTGACTATGGAAGAAAGATTCCAAATAAAATCATTTGGCCTGTCCAATTTGCACAGAGATGGCTTGATATAGGACAAATCAGATAGATTACCTTGGATAAGTTGTTAAGTGCCACAGTTTACAGAAAAGGGATTCTTAACTGGGGTTCCTGGACTCTAGGGCCTCCACAGATGGGCACTGGTGGGGGGTGTCACCAAATCCCCTGAAACCATAGGCAAATTCGGTATTTATGTGCTATGGGCATCATTTTGAGGAGTATATAATCTGCCCCATATCTCAGAGAATCAGTAGAATCTGAAAGGTGTGGTGACTTCAAAACAAAACAAAACAAAAGGAGAACAACAAAGGAAGCTGTTTCTGGATTTCCCTGGGAGAAGCTTACTGTGAGGATTCCTCCATCCTGGCTGTTCAGTAGAGACAGGCACTTCCTGCTCACCTCCATGGCCCAAACCTACAACAACAGGGAGCGGGAGAAGGAGTTTGCCTGTCCTGGTCATGGTCCTCTGCCTCTTCCTTCTGAGCGCTCAAGTAGAACAGAACACTCTCCACTCCCTCCCTCTCGCCACCACCATGTCTGTCCATGTTTCCTTCACAACATCTTCTTCTATTGCTCTCATTTCTTCCCACATCCAACTCCCCTGACTACAGGGTGACACCTTGAGAGCAGGAACCACGTCGTATTTGACTTTGTAAATGCAGAACCTAGCACCGTGCTCAGTGCCCTGGATACTCAACTGGTTTTCAGAATCAATACCTGACAGAGCGACTCATCCATCCCTCGGCAGCGCAGGGACAGAGTGTCCGCCCAGCTTTCCCCATTCCCACTGCCAGTGTAGGAGCACTGCAGGATAGTGCTTCTATCCTCTTTGCAGAAATGAGAACAGTTCTATGCAACAGAACGGGTTAAGGTAGGGAGAAAAGAATGCGGTACCTCAGAGACAAAGGGGGACTGAAGACACAAGTTCATCATGAGTCCCAGGAGGGTATACATGACCTCTCTGAACAGGTCCACATCCTCCTCACACTTGGCCTTTGGAAACAAAACAAGGTGATCAATGATCTTCCTGCAGCTTGTCATGGTCACCTGTTCCCCTTGGTGATGGTCTCGGTATCACTCACACTCCCTAAAATTGTCAGTGTCATGAACCTAAGTGATGTGGGAAGATCTGAGACCGGTTTACAGCACAGAGTGTGTGGCGCCTCATGTCGTATGTCATATGTTGTATGCCCTGGGTTCAAACTGCAGATGGAGCTGCTGAAATGGGTGCTCAAGGCAGCTCCACAGAAAACCCTTCAAACATCTCCGGGGTGGAAGAGACTTGATCTGGAGGACTCTGTAAGGCCAGCTGCCCATCAAACCTACTGTTACAGAAGGGGTAAGCCACTGGCCCCAGCACCCTCAAACAGAATTTTTGGCAAAGCCAGATAACGAAGAAGAAGCCAATGCCCTCAAAGGAGGTAAAAGACCAACTTTGACTAGAAAAGCTGAAATACCATGAGGCCCAAGCAGGCATCCCTGAATTCTTCAGAGGCAGACATCTGTCTTCGGGTGGCAGCCTCAGCGCTGAGGTTTCCCATAATGGCAATACACTGGCAGAGAGCTGAGGTGTTGGTGACCTTAGGATCTCTCTTCTAAAAGGGGATGAAGAGAAAGCGAATCTGCAGAGAGCAGGCAAATGATGCCAGAATAATCTCTAGGGGCATCCCTCACTCACCAAAATGTCTGGGAACCAGATAGCATTATGCCACGTGGGGACATCGGTGGGGTCACGCTGGCGGAAAGGAAGAAGGCACACAGAGGGGGAGACCCCAAATCACCTTGGCCTAGAATAGGGAGGCCTAGGGCTTAATCCCAGTCACTCCATCAACCAGCTGGGGGCACTGGGACAAGTCCTGTCCCTTCTCAGACCTTCCATTTCCACATCTGTGAAATACTGGGGTGTCAGTATGCCCTCTAAGGTCCCCTGAAACTTCTATGGTTCCCTGGGGACAGGTCTAGTCACAGCATGCTCTCCTGGAGGACTCCCCGCCTGGCAATTTTCTCCCTCATCAGCTCCAACCACCACACCTGCCCTCCTGACCGAGATGACTGCCATTCAGGGGACAGGGTTGCAGGTGGTACTTATGACGGGACTTGGCTCAGAAGAAGACTGATGGAGACCGACAGACTCTCTGCCTTCACCTACTGCGGCCCCCAGGCAGGCTTTCCTCCCCTGTAACCAGCTCTGCCCGTATGCCATCTCCACCTGCCCCCACTGCAGCTGTTTCAACAACCAAGACTTGCATAAATTCCAGCTGTGAATAAATGATTAATCAACCTGAGAGGCAACAGGAGTTCTGGGGGGTAAACTGTGTTGAAACAGCCCTGCTCATGCTCCCAAAAGGGTCTGTCACAGGTGATAAAATGAGGGCTTACTCACCAGCACGCCCGTCAGTGCCAGGAGAACATCCGGAAGGCTGGCCTGGAACCAGACTTGGAATCTGTCGAGAGAACATCAGCCATGATTTATTTCTACCCCGTGCAAACTAAAACATAAATAGAGCATCTTGGGTGATGCAGCAGACCGTCCAGCCCTGGGCCCGTGTGATCTGCCCCTGCATGGATGATTCATTCGGAACCAAAAATGGTCATCACTGGGCAGGTAATGTGGCTTTACTTTTTCTAAGCCTGGAGACTTGCCTTTGATGTTAAACAACAGATCTCAGAGGGCGGCTCTCTTATGCAGAAGCTGCTGGAATCCCTAGGTTTCTGCCGAACTGACTTAGCACCACCCCTGCCCTCCCCTTGCTTTGAGTCTACACGCTGTGTGCCGTGCAAACAGGAGACACGGTGTAAGCATGTTCACGTGTCACAGCCTTGAGGAGGGCCCCGAGGCACACACACGTCCACCAGCTAGAGAGGCGAGTGCACCCTCCCAGCGCGTGCTGATGGCCGGCTTCCAGCACAAGCAGCTCTCTCGCATCGTATGACCGTTCCTAAGTAAGACGCCCTAAAGTTGATGAGGAAATTAAAAACAAGATGCAGTTTTTAAAAAACTGAAAAGTTATGAAAATCTAAGACCTTTACTGTCTTCCCCAGCAGCAGCTAAACAAAGAAAAAAAAGCGCAGGGGGGATGGTTACCCATACTGCCACTGGCGGCCCGGGAGGGCTCTACTTTGTCACTGTGTTTCTCCTCCCTCCCCCTCCCTCTCTCCCTCTCTTTCTCTCCCATTTAATCAACACATGTCTGCCAGGCAGTTCCTATTAGGCACTGATTAGGGGAAGAAGCCTCACCGCATAGCAGATTTGCTTGTTGGGAGAGTTACTCTTCTAAGTATGTTACTGCTTCCAAGCTCACTGAGGGCCGGGTCGCCCCCCGCACCTAGAGGGACTGGGACGGGAGTGGCTGACCACAGCCCCTGAAGACATCAGCTCTCCTACGCAGTGAATCTTGCGATGCTCAGTTGGTCCAGCCTCCCGTGTGCCGCACGCTTTAGAAGATCAGACAGTTCAACAAAGGTTGCAGAAAAAATGTCAGTTTCTGGAAATAAAAATTACCTTTCTTCCAGAGCCAAGTCTGTGAGCAGTCCCATGGCTGAGTTGGCCTTTTTATCTGAGAAATCAAGAAACGACACGAGGGCTTCCAACAACCTGCAAAAATCCATAACACCTTCAAGGTGGGCTGACCTCCAGCTGACAGCGTCCCCAACAAGGAGGCTTCGCGTGGAGGCCAGGAAGGAGTCAGCACCTGAGTGAAATAAGCTGAAAGGGCCTTGCCGTTCCTACCAGGAAGCCCAGCCCCTGCCCGCCCCAATGAGGCAGACACTCTCCCATGGGAATGGCTCTACCGCTTAACGTGAGGGCTCAGGGGAATTAACAGTTTTAACCAAAGTTCACTGATTATCAGATGCTGACTTGGAAGGAATCTCTGGTGCCTCTGCCCTGGGACTCTGGCTTGGCCAAGTTGAATCACACAAATGACATCTAAATGGCACGCTTACTAATCTGCTGATGACTAAGTGGGAAGGCCCTCTAATGAAGTGAGGGATGGAATCAAGATTTAACAAGATTTTGACAGGTTGCTGAATATATCAGATGAAATCTCAGAGAGTTAAACTCAAAGTCTTTCACTTAGAGCTGGAAATTCTGTTTAAGTAACAGAATTGGGAGTCCTGGTTTATACCTGACTCATGTGAAAAAAACTTACAAATTTTTAGCCAGTGGCAAACCTGGTATATGAGCAAACAGTCTGGAGCAGCTGCCAAAAAGCTAATGCAGTCTCAGGCTGCCTTAACAGACTGACCGGCACCAGGACAATGAGAGCAGAAGTCATTTGTCCATCCAGCAAACCCACACCAAGCACCTACAGCGTGCTGGGTGTCGTGCTCAGTGCTGGGACACAGTACTGAGCTCCTGGCCTCGTACAGGGACGTGTGTCAGATGATAGGTGAGAAACAGACACATGTCAAGTGGGCACAGAGTCCACCTGGCAAGAGCTGTGGGAGGATGGAGATGAGGATGACATTCCCGCATCACTTGAAAGTGGAGCGTTGGCTACTTGGACCTTTGTCCGTTCAGTCAACAGCACTTACTGGCACTATGTGCCAGGTGATGTGGTAGGTTCTGGAGCCACAGGGATGAAACAAGACAAGGCCCCAGCTCCAAGGAGCTTGTAGGCCAGTGTCAGGCACGTGAGAACAGGAGCAGAGCATCGGAGGCAGAGCACACAGCAGTCACAAAGATGATGAGGCATAAAATCGCAGAGGCACACTTGGGGACTGCGGGCGGTTCCTCACAGCTAGTGCTTAGGGTGTGGGGAGGGCAGGGAGCAGCGAGGCTGGGGAGCTGGGCAGAGCCAGCCTGGGTCACGTGGGCCTTCTGGAATGTCTGTACTTTCCCCTGTTAGCCTGTGTCCCAAGTATGGGCAGTGGATGACTTGCTTGGTGGGGGTGTATGGGGAGGGCTGCAGGCTCTTGAGCTCCTCTCAGTCTCTGAGCTAGAGAAGGCTCCAGGAAGCTGTATTGTAATAAAGCCCCCAGGTGATTCCTAAGCACGGTATTTCTCAGAAATTCAAGAACTAGTCTTAGAGGCAGTAGAGTAATTTTGGCATTTTAAGCAGGAAAGTAACAGGACAGATGTGCATTTGGGACAAATCCCTTTGGTGGTGTGCTGCAGGTGGATCAGGGCAGGTAGTACAGGAGCCAGGGAACCCAACAGGGGGAGAACTGGGATTTTCCAGACAATAAAGGTTAAGGGACTGAGCTGAGACGGGGCAGAGTAAGAAGTACAGTTGAGAAGAAAGAGGCCTCACAATGACCTAGAAGTGATGATGGGAGACATTGCAGGAGATCCAGAGGAAATGAATCCAGGAGATGCAGAGGAGATAGGACTGACAAGTACCAGTTTCTCAGGGATGTGGGGAGGAGCCAACCAGGGAGCCCTCAGGATTCTGGCCTCGGCAACGGGGCGGATGGAAACGCTATCTATGAAGACAGAAAATTCAGCTAGAGGGTCTGGTTTGAAGAACCGCTCTTTTGAAGTACTAAGTTTATGATACTTGTGACATTGCGATGAAGGTGCCAAGTTGCAGAAGGATGTTTCCTTGTAACATCTGAGAGAGAGACTTAGACATGATAATTAGGGCCATGGACAAGAAGAGGGCCAAGGGTAGGATCTTGCGGCCCCTGACTTGGAAAGATGACGGCATGCAGGGGGCTTGCAAAGGGAGCCGAGAAGGAATAGCAGGGAGTAGGAGGAGGGCCAGGAAGAATGATGTCAGTAGGACCAGATGCCATCAGGCTGTAACAGGAGATAAAGACTGAAAAGAGCCCATCAAACTGGGCTCTTATATTCAGGAGTACGGCCTCCAGTCACCCATATTTATGGTACTACGTTTATTCAGCAGCTTGTTCTGGGAGGGGTCTGGAAGTCGAACCACCTGAGGAGTGGTTGAGGAAACTAGGATGCCTGACCTGGAAAACACCAATGTCTTCAGACACGTCAAACACTGGGATGTGGGAGAGTTGCATTCTATCCTGCCTGCCTCTACCACAGAAGCTGGAACCATCTTCCCCCCACCAGGGTGGCATGTGACACAATTCTGACCAAAGAGAAACAAAAGCAGTAGCTCCTCTTGATAAAAGGGACAGACCTAGTTGGTGCTAACCTGTCTTAAAGAGGGATGTGATGCTTGGAGTTGCAGCAGCCTTATGTGACCATGAGGGAAAGGTCAAGGGAAGGACAGAGACCTTGACCCTGCCATCGTTAAACCACCAAACCAGCTGTTACCATCTTTAGTCTTTTTGTTATGTGAGAAAAATGAGACCAGTTCTCTTGGCCAAGTCATCTGTCAAATGCAGCAGAAAAAATTTTACCTAGCATACGGGTATCATGTCTCTGAAGCTTCACCATAAGTCTGTGATACAGATGAGATACCAGGCACATCAAGGCTAAGCAGCTTTCCTGGGTCACACAAGTAGAAAGAGACAAGCAGAGGATTTGGGCTCCTGACTGCTTGAATCTAAAACCCCAGAGCTTTTCACAAAGGGATACTGGCCCTCGCTCAGCTCCTGTCCATGCACATTTGTCCCTTCACTTTCTCATTTGGGGAGGAATGTGAGGGTCATGGAACCTGCGTGCAGCCCTGAAGTGAGACTATCTCACTTCATTCCAGAGAACATGTTCCATCTCTTTCCGGTTTAACTGGAGATGAACATTAATGAGAAGAGTGGGCACACAGGTAACAAACTGAGGTTTCTTTGACTGTCTAAGGAAAGTAGGCAGGACTGCACAAGGTGATCACAAATGCCAAGACACTGGAAAAATTCAAATGAAACTCAAGCAATTCAAAGATAGCTGGGGAGAAAGCTTATGATAACTATAGTTACATTTACTCAAAGAGACCAAAACCAAATGAAAAAACATATGATGAAGGTATTGAGGAAATGACTGCAGAGTCATTTGAAATGTGAAATGCGCTTTTGAGGATTTAACTCTGCTAACGATCCGTTTGCCTGTGTAGGTTGAGCTTCGGGGGCTGCCAAGGCCTTTTCTGTGAGCCATGGGGCCGCTGAGCTGGGCTGAGAAGGGGAGAGTCACAGCCAAGGCTTATCCTGTCCTCAGCACACATGGACTTCCTCACTGACATGGGACCAGCCCCAGAGGTCTCGCTGTGGTCCAAGAAGGTCTGACACAGCTTCAGATTTGACTGCTTTCCTTTTGGGGAACAGAGACTAGGAGAGAGGCTCCAAGGCCTGGGAGACAGCTGGCTGAGATGCCCCGAGTCACTAGCTGCACTTTCTCCTGCCCCATCTGTGAAATGGGGTAATGACACTTATCTTGCCTCCCTCACAATGAGATGATAGTGAACAGAATCGGAAGCCAACTTCTGTTTTCAGATTACATAGGAAGCATTTATAAAGCAAAGGTAAAATCATTGCTACTATTTCTTTTAGGTTGAACCACATGAAACTGCCAACATGCAGCCTTTTTTGACATAAAAAGTGGCAATTTCACATATTCAAACTAATAATCTTTAGAAGGAAAAGCACTGGGCAGAATCACTCTGCTTCAGTCATTTTTTAAAAAAGTTTACTTAGGAAAGAGGAGCATTCCATTCCTATCACCTTAAGCCTAGGAAAGATCTACATGTAACAGTATTTGAAATGTGTTTTATTTACTTGTACCCTACCTTGCTCCAGAAAGGGTTTAAGGATATGCAAAATCAGATAGTATTACCTGAAACAGGAATAAATGAAGAAAAGTAAGGACAGGAACAGGGTAGAGCCAGGACTGAGGCTAAAAGGGCAGAAACAAATGGCCTATTTTACAGTTGGGTTCCCAATTGCTGGTTTTGGAAGTGCTGCCATATTTACAAGGTCTGCAATGTCTGTGAGATGGAAACAGGCTCAGGAGAAGTGACACTGTCCGTGGTACTAAGTTCCGACAGGAGTGTCCTGAAGGTCCTCATGAGGGAGTGTTCTTCTCAAAGGCTCTTTCTGTTTTTGATCCTTAATCTGGTAGGCTGGCACCTCTCACGTCAGAGATGTGAGACAGGGGCCAAGCAGGTGTTAATGTGGCAGGTAAGGTCGGAGATGCTGCCGGGAAGCTCCCACCCACAGCGCAGAGCCTTACCCGGTCAGGTCAAGGTGCCCCATGATGAGGCTCCGTCCATTCTCCGTCTGGGCGAGCTGCAGCAGCAGGGCCAGGGTCTGCTGCCGGATGTTCGGGACCCTGGAGGCCAAGAGGGAGGGCAGCAGCTGGCCCGTGTTGGGGCGCAGCACAAGTAGGCGTTGGTTCTCCTCTGCAAGACACAGGGCACGTCTGTCTGGTGCAGACCATGACAGCAGTCACACCAGTTCTGTCTCCCCACATCTCAACGGGAAACCCAGCTCTTCCCCACGCATTTGAGAGGCAGGATAACGAAGGGTAAGAGCATGGATTCTAGAACCAGACTGCTGGGTCTGAATGACCAAGAAACGACCTCAGCCGAGTTGTCAACCCCTGAGCTCCTCAGCTTCCTCATCAGTGGAACGAGGAAGGCAACCAACATACCAGAGTTGTCGTGAGGATCAAATGAGTCAATACGTGATGGTGCGGAGAACAGGAACTGGCACACATACATTAGCTATTATCACTATTCTGGCCAGAGGCCTCTCGGTGTACGGTATTCAGAAACGTGAGGAAAGGAAAAGAAATCAGCCTAATGGTGGAAGGGCTTTAGACCATCTATTTTCATACAATGGCCAGAGCAACTATTTGAGTTTTTTCTAGAAAACTAGAATGATCACATGAGAACGTTAATGAATAAAGCATGCTCCCCTTCCTAGACCATGAGCTATTTCCAGCGTGGTGGCATCAGATGTGCCCGCAGCCCGCTTTCGCCTGGTGCATTTTCTAACGAGGTACGTGAATTTGAGAGCAGGCAGAGGTACAGGCTGGGGTATGAGCCTAAGCTATGAAACAGAGCAGAGTTTGTTTAGTTTACATAAAAATGAAAAGTAGCTCAGTGTAAACAATTCAAATAACACAACGTGTATACAGCTGAAAATGAAAGTCCCCTTCTTTCGTCCATATCCCCTCCCGGTAAGCCATTTCCCTAAGGGGGCTAGTATTCACCCTTCTTATGAACAATGTTAAAATATGATACATCCTACCCTGAAACTGGCTTTTCTCTCTCAGTCAGCACTATATCACAGACATTTTCCACGTCTTTACTTTTAAGCATTCCTTTGTCCTTTTTAAAAACCGCTCTGTATTTATTGAATTGGATATACCAAGATTTCATTGATCTGAGACACAGCATGTACGTCACAGGCTGTGTCCGACAGTATTTTTCCAGATATTAAAGAAAGATGTGACCCCAAGGTTCACAGAAACCAAAGTGGGCTGCAGGGTGAGGAAGTTGGGCTGCAGGGAGGGAATCATGTCCAATTCATACTGAGGAAACAGCCAGTCACCAAGCCTGCCTCCCTAACCCTTGGGCAGGGCGATTTGCAAAAACACTGCTCAGAGCCAGTGCAGTGTTCTACAAGTAGCAGGGCACCTTGATAAGGATATTAGTCTGAACGTAATTCCCTGCAGGGAAGAGTCCCCCTGATTCTCTAGAGCTTAGCAACCTAAGTGTCCATCATCGGATGAATGGATAAAGAAGATGTGGCACATATATACAATGGAATATTACTCAGCCATAAAAGAAACGAAATGGAGTTATTTGTAGTGAGGTGGATGGAGTTAGAGTCTGTCATACAGAGTGAAGTAAGTCAGAAAGAGGAAAACAAATACCGTATGCTAACACATATATACGGACTCTAAGGAAAAAAAAAAAAAGTCATGAAGAACCTAGTGGTAAGATGGGAATAAAGACACAGACCTACTAGAGAATGGACTTGAGGATATGGGGAGGGGGAAGGGTAAGCTGTGACAAAGTGAGAGAGTGGCATGGATATATATACACTACCAAACGTAAACTAGATAGCTAGTGGGAAGCAGCCGCATAGCAAAGGGAGATCAGCTCGGTGCTTTGTGACCACCTAGAGGGGTGGGATAGGGAGGGTGGGAGGGAGGGAGACGCAAGAGGGAAGAGATGTGGGGATATATGTATATGTATAACTGATTCACTTTGTTATAAAGCAGAAACTAACACACCATTGTAAACCAATTATACTCCAATAAAGATGTTAAGAAAAAAAAAAGAACTCTAGAATTTAGCATGATTCCTCCACCCTACTAAATCAGGAAAAAAATCATGTTACCTCATATTCAGCATTTAATCGTTTACAAGCTGCATTTACAAGCTCTCTCGACAGCTCCCCACAGAAGCCTGTGCACGTCATACACAGCTATCACTATTCCCATTTTCACTGTTTTGTGTCCAAAGTCAAACATTTCCCCCTCATTAAAAAAAAAAAAACACAATTGTTTTAAAAAAATGAGGGAAATACCTAAAATTTTATTGAGGTCACTAAAGTGATAAGACTGTACAAAAACTTAGTGAACCCCAGAAGAGGCTAATATGCAAAAAGGGAAGAGTTACGGTAAATAACTCCCCATAGCATGTTACTGTCCCAATATTATGCACTAATTAATCAGTGTCGCAAGAGGCCGGCAGGGATGGTTGTAAATCTCATGATGCTGAAACCGGTACTGTGGTCAGCAAAAAAGGAGCACTGTTTTTCAGCAGACAGTAAAGGAAAAACTCTGCCCGCCTCACTGCCAGTGCACGAGCTGAAATCACTAGCCTGCAAAGAGCCAGGGCGAGTGCCCAGGTGATGAGACCACGCATGATGCTGACCGTGACCTTGCCCACCGTGGAGGCGGCTGCGAGGGTGCCGGAGACACGACTGTAGCGCAGGTCTTGCTTCTGACACACATGTTTTTCCCGGGGAGGGTCTAGACCGCCATCTCCAGGGCCTGTCCTAGAGGAACAGTCCTGCCTGCCCACACCCCCGCCCCGTAGCCCTCCCATTACCAGCGCATTAACGATGATCGATGGTTATTCCCTGGCTTACCGTTCTCACTGCACACCGCTTGCCAGAGCCTGAGAACAGACATGCATACTGTCTCTTCCACTGCATCTTTTCCTGCTGTGGAAAAGCACCTACGATGGGCAAGGGAGAGCAATATTAAAACTGCTAATCAGTCTTGATCTTCCTTTCAGTTGGTTTTATTTCACCTCCAGACTCCTCAAATGTGGGTTTAAGAAAGTCACTTCTTAATCCAGAGCCGCAGGTCACCAGGACCAAGGGACTGCTAGGACCTCAACTGAGAGCTCCAGGACAAGGATGCAGCCGAGGAAGCTGGGTCTGCACAGAGGGAGGGCGGTGAGCCAGGAGCCAGGGGCCAGGGCGTCGGCTGCAGCAGGACCAATGAACTGCGGTGGGCCAGCAGACCACTTAGGGTTTGTGAGTCTCATCCCACACACAAACGTGTGCTGGTGCCTCCAACCCACACCAGTGTCCTAAGCCATGGAAACTGCACCAGAACAATTGAAATACAAAATAAAATAAATTCAGCAAACTACCTCCTGCCATATGGGTCTTTCTTCAGATACGATGATAAATGAGATCAGCCAGGAACCAGCTGATCTCATTTCCTGTTACGATCAGCAAATTCCAAAAGAGGACAAAAAGAAAGAGCCATCTTGCAAAAACTGGTGGGAAACCAGCAAGAGTGGCCATTTCTCTGACTTTGAAGTGCTCGGAGGAACCCTGGGAAGTTTTCCTAACCCAGTATTGACTGAAGGTAGTACCATCCAGGGATCACGCTGCCTGTGTGATGAGTGTCTGATTTCATGAGAAATGGTTGTCTTTCCTTGCTTTGATGCCAGGCTGTCTTTACAAACATCCCTACCTTCTTATGACCTCATTCTCACTGATGATACTGAATCCATTGTGTGTTCTGAATAAAGTTCGTTCCGTGCCTGAAACAAGTTCAGAGAAAACCGTGTCGTCAGACTCCTGAACTGTCTGGCTGATGTCTAGCTGTCACAGAGCCAGATGATAACAGAAACCCAATATGGAATGTCTAGATCACCAAATCCACAGTTTAGGCAGAAACAAATACCTCCGATTCTGAAACCTAAGGCTGTCATCAGCCACTTGGCGCCACCGTGAGAGGGACGCCCTGTTCAGAGAAGGAGAGCTGAGCCCGGGGCGTCCCACGAGTGATCTGACAACTCATCATTCTGTAATCTTTAGAGAGTCTCCAGGAGCCGCTTAACCTCCTAGAAGAACTGGCATATCCAACTGTTCTTAATAAATGTTTATTTCAAAGCTGTTTCCAGGCTCTAGAGAGGAACCTATAATCTCCAAGAAACTACTGCAGGGGTGTTTGAGAACCCTCCACTGTACACTAAAGGAAATCAGACTCCGTCCATTTGTACAAACATCATTCTGTCACTGAGTAACAACACTGGTTTCAGCCCTGGGATCAGTAATTACAGAAACTCCTAAAACAGAGCGCTGTGGCTCTCATTAGCAGGAGGACAGCAGCTGATGTTTGCTCTGAAACTATTTCCACATCCTAAGCAGCCATTAAGTGTAACTGGGATGAACGTTACAGTTTATCCTACAAAATTCTGTCTTCCATTCCTCTATGGTACAGGGTGTTGGGGGTGTATATGGGGTCTGTGTGGGGTATGCAAAGGGTGTGTGGGTATGTGCAGCACGTGGGGAACACCCACGAGGGGTGAATGTGTGTGGTGTGCTTGTACGTGATATAAGCATATATGGTATATTTGTCCCACATGCGTGGTGTGTGTGTGTGTGTGTGTGTGTCTTGTGAGTATATATGCAGTGCATGCCGTCTGTGTGTTTTGTGTCGTATTCTGTGTGTGGTGTTTACAGCATGTGTGCCATGTGTCAGCATGCTCGGAGGAGAGGATGGAGCTGGGATGGGGTATGTGTCTTAAGCACCCCCTCTAGCACCTACATTATAGTAGACCTTCAATCAATATTGGTGGAAGGAAGGGAGGAACAGATTCTTTGCCTCGTGAGGACAGACCTCTAAACTCTGTCCCTTTATACTGACAATATTCATGAGATCACACACATCGCCGGCTTACAATCCTTCATCATGTCAGTCAGGATTTCAATCCCCCCTGCATAGAACGAGGGGATCTGATCAGGCTTGGAAAGAATCTCCAGAAGATTCTTGGTTGTCACGGCTGTGTTCGTTCCTGAATCCAGTGCTTCCTGGGCTTCCTTCTCTTGAAGGTCTGCTTTCTCCCGAAGATATACCTGATTCAGGTAATCTAGCAAAACAAGAAGGAAAACACAACAAAACCCTAACAATCAACATGTCCACACATGGAGCAACCGTTTTTTGAGGATGGGAGGCTGAAAGACAGAAAGCATTAAAATAATTCAGACTCATCTTCAGCAAGGAAAATTTTAGGAGGCGTGTATAGTTTCTACCAGGAATCTTAAAACATCTTGGGAATTATTCAAGGACAACATTGTTCCTTGTCTAGAAGGCTTGGAGGGAGGATGGTGGAGAAAAGGAGGAAGGCCCAGAACAGAGGAAGAGGAGCAAGGCAGGGCTGTTAATGAGAGGATTTGATTGTGCAGGGCTGGGCATGGCTGTGCTTGCGGCCAAGTGCAGAGAAGGCATGGAGGGCACCCCAGGGCCGGAGCACAGAGGGGAGGTGCAACTTGAACAAGGACGTCAGCAGGAAGTCTTACCTTTCACCTGTGTCTGCAGCTGGGGGTTTATTTCTAAGATCTTCTGATAACACTCTCTAGACTGGAAGAAAGAAACAAGGCCTTGAAGAGTGGTTAGGGGGCAACGGTGATTACAAGAAATGCACAGGGTATCATTATCTCCTCCCAGTCTCCCCCGCTACCCGCGTCGGAGGCGGGCATGGGGAACGCAGCATGCATTTGACATTTTGTTTAGGCTTCTTTGGTTCTGTGGGGCAACAGGTATTATTTCAAATTTTATTTTAAAAAATAGTGTTGTCAGATACAGCCTGTGATGGAAAATATCCAGTCCTAAATTCTCGTGGCTCAGGTCTGGCTGGGATAGGAATAATCATAAGGTAAATGCAAAATTCAGATATGATATTTGCACTGAGAAAGAACAGGAGGATACCTGTCAGATATGCTCACAGGGAATAAGGAAATAAATGAAGCTAGAAACACTGTTGACAGAGACTTGGGAACAGGAAGCGAGAACTGCCTATTTAAACGTACAGGCTGCAAAGAGCTGGTAAGGGGTCTGTTCACTGGCCACAGAAGACTCAACTAGAACACTTGAGAGCGAGAGGCTCATTGACGACACTGTTAGATAGAAAGTTTCTGGAAAAGAAAGATTCTTGTCAATGGGGCATGATGATGGGTTTAGGGCAGTACAGTCCTCAGGGCTATCAATGCGACCAGTCACTGAAAGAAAAAGCTCAGAAAAAAAAACCCAAAGACAGATGAATGGATAAAGAAGATGTGGCACATATATACAATGGAATATTAATCAGCCATGAAAAGAAATGAAATTGAGTTATTTGTAGTGAGGTGGATGGACCTAGAGTCTGTCATACAGAGTGAAGTAAGTCAGAAAGAGAAAAACAAATACTGTATGCTAACACATATATATGGAATCTAAAAAAAGGTCATGAAGAACCTAGGTGCAGGATGGGAATAAAGACGCAGACCTACTAGAGAATGGACTTGAGATAATGGGGAGGGGGAAGGGTAAACTGGGACAAAGTGAGAGAGTGGCATGTACATATATACACTACCAAATGTAAAACCAATAGCTAGTGGGAAGCAGCTGCATAGCACAGGGAGATCAGCTCAGTGTTTTGTGACCACTTAGAGGGGTGGGATGGGGAGGGTGGGAGGGAGGGAGATGCAAGAGGGAAGAGATATGGGGATATATGTATATGTATAGCTGATTCACTTTGTATAAAGCAGAAACTAACACACCATTGTAAAGCAATTGTACTCCAATAAAGATGTTAAAAAAAAACAAAAAAAACAAAAAAGCAGAAAACAAAAAACAAAGAAACGTTCTAAGATATCTTAAAAGCTCAAGGCTCATCTAGAAGATTAGGATTAAGAAATGAACTGAAGAAAAAGCATCACATTAAAACAGAGAATAGTGTTGCAGGATATCAAACATGGTAACTGTAATAGACTGAATGTTTGCGTCCCCCCAAAATTCAGATGTTGAAAGCTAACCCCCAATGTGATGTATCTGGAGGTGGGGCCTTTGGGAGGTGATGAAGTCATGAGGGTAGAGCCCTCATAAGTTGATTCGTGCCCTATTAAAGAGACCCCAGAGAGCTCCCTCACCCCTGCTGGCTGTCTATGAACTAGGAAGCAGGTCCTCACCAGACACTGAATTTGCCGGCATCTTGATCTTGGATTTCCTAGCCTCCAGAACTGGGAGAAATAAACCTTTGTTGTATAAACCACCCGATCTACGGTATTATGTTATAGCAGCCCAAAAGGTCTAAGACAGTAACCCTGTATCCAACTTCTTTTTAACCCTAGCTCTAATCTATCAGCAATTCTTGTTGGCTTCACTGTCAGTATATAAGCAGAACCCCAGCACTTCTCACCACCTTCATCATGACCAACCTGGTCCAAGCCATCATCATCCCTCACTTGGATAATTTGCTGCAATAGCCTTCTGACTGGTTCTCTCTTCTTTTCTTACATGTCAAGATATATTCTCAATACAGCAGAGTGATCCTTTAAAACATGAGTCAGATCATTTCTCTCCTTTACTCAAAACCCTCTGATGGCTCCCAGCTCACTCAAAATAAAAGCCAAGGTCCTTCCAAAAACCTGTAGGGCCCTAGGGGATCAGTCCCCCATGTATCCCCCCCCAGCCTGCTCACCTCATCTCCTCTCACTCCCCTCCTTGTTTGCTCCATTCTAGCTATCCCTCTATCTGGACCACTCCTCCACTGTATAATATATCCACATGGCTTGCTCACTTCACTCCTTCCCTTCTTCCAGAGAAGCCCTCCCTGACCACTCTCTGTAAAACCAATCTCACCTTCACCACTTCCTGATTTAGTTTTCTTAGTAACACTTATTGCTACCTAACATACTACACATCTACTTATTTGGTTTCTATCTTGGGACAAGTCGCCCCTACCACAAGAATGTGAGTTCCCTTAAGTCAAGGATTTTGTCTTGTTTGCTGCTGTATTCCTGTTGCCTAGGACAGTGCTTGGAACATAGAGAGCATGCATTAAATATGTGCTGAGTGAATTAATTAACTGAATGAATGAATAAGTAAATGGAACTTGGTGGAGGGGGGGAGATTAATATTTTCCTTTTTACTTCTCTATTATTTGACCTTATTACAGTAAGTCTGTATTACTTTTAGAATTAAAATCCAACAAAGAATAATTTTTAAAAATGTACAATGGGGGCAATTTCTTTTTAAAAATAATATATCTTGTAAATGGAAAGATAGCTCATGTTCATGGGCCGTAAACCTTAATATTGTTAAGATGGCAATAATCCCCAGGTTGATCTACAGATTCAATGCAATCTCCATCAAGATTCCATCTGGCTGAGTAATATTCCATTGTATAAATATACCACATCTTCTTTATCCATTCATCTGTCAGTGGACATTTAGGTTGCTTCCATGTCTTGGCTATGGCAAATAGTGCTGCAATGAACATTGGGGTGCATGTATCTTTTTGAATTAGAGTTTTCTCTGGATATATACCCAGCAGTGGGATTGCAGGATTATATGGTAGCTCTATTTTTAGTTTTTTTAAGGAGCCTCCATACTGTTGTCCAATTTACATCCAACAGTGTAGAACGGTTCCTTTTTTCTCCACACCCTCTCCAGCATTTATTATTTATATTACTCAGCCATAAAAAAGAATGAAATAATTCCATTTGCAGCAACATGGATGGACCTAGAGATTATCATACTAAGTGAAGTAAGCCAGACAGAGAAAGACAAATATCATATGATGTTGCTTATATGTAGAATCTAAAAAAAATGATACAAATGAACTTATATACAAAACAGAAATAGATCCAAAGACACAGAAAACAAACTTATGGTTACCAAAGGGGAAAGGGGGAAGAGGGATACATTAGGAGTTTGGGATTAACATATACTCACTACTATATATAAAATGGATAACCAACAAGGACCTACTGTATAGCACAGGGAACTACTCAACATTTTGTAACAACCTATAAGGGAAAAGAATCTGAAAAAATAGGTATATATATGTATAACTGAATCACTTAGCTGTACACCTGAAACTAACACAACATTGTAAATCGACTATACTTCAATTAAAAAAAATTCCATCTGGCTTCTTTGCAGAAATTGACAAAGCAGATCCTGAAACCTGTATGGTAATTCCAGTAACCCTGAATAGCCAAAACAATCTTGAAAAAGCAGAACAAAGTTAGAAGACTCACACTTCCCAATTTCAAAATTTACTACAAAGCTGTAAGAATCAAGACAACGTGGCATAGGTATAAGAGTAGACATAAACAAATGGAATAAAATTGAGAGTCCAGAAATAAACCTATGCATTTATGATCAATTGATCTTTGACAAGGGTGCCAAAATCATTCAATGGGAGACAAGACAGTCTTCTCAACAAATGGTGCTGGGACAACTGGATATCTACATGCAAAAGAATGAAGCTGGATCCCTTCCTCACACTATATACAAAAATTAACTCAAAGTGGATCAGAGATCTAAATCAAAGAGCTAAAACCATAAAACTCTTAAATCTTGGATTAGGCAATGGTTTCTTAGATTTGATATCAAAAGCATAAGCGACCAAAGAAAAAAATAGGTAATTTAGACTTCATCAAAATTAAAAACTTTTGTGCTATGATGTGAAAAGACAACAGAGAATGGGAGAAAATATTTTCAAATCATTTATTTGATAAGGGACGTGTATCTAGAATTTATATTGAATATTATATGACTATATATAATACTTATATTACTTTATATTGAATATTTATATAAATATTCAATTTATATTATATTGAATATATTTATACTCAATATAAAAAGACAAATAACCTAATGAACAAATGGACAAAGGATCTGAAGAGACATTTCTCCAAAGAAGATACACAAATGGCCAATAAGCACATGAAAAGATGCTCAACATTATTAGCCATCAGAGAAATGCAAGTCAAAATTATGAAATACCACTTTATACTCATCAGGATGGGTATAATAGAAAAGAAAAATAAATAACCAGTATTGTTCACGATGTGGAGAAATTGGAACCATACACTACTGGCAGGAATGTCAAATGGAGCAGCCACTTTGGAAAACAAGATGGCAGTTCTTCCAAAGGTTAAACATAGAGTTATCACGACTCGGCAGTTCCACTCCTAGGTGTATAGCCCAGTGGACTGTAAACATGTGTCCACACAAAAACTTCTACGTGGATGTTCATAATAACCAAAAGTGGAAACAACTTGAATTCATCAACTGACAAGTGGATAAATAAAATGTGGTATATCCATACAATAGAATATTGTTCAGCAATAAAAAAAAAATGAAGTACTGTACATATTACAACATGGATGAAACTTGCAAACACTATGCTAAGTGAATGAAGCCAGTCACTAAAGACCACATATTGTATAATTCTATTTATATGAATGGTATAGAATAGGTGAATGTATAGAGACAGAAGTAGATCAGTAGTTGTCTAGGGTTGGGGGGGGTGGAGGGGAGGGGAGTGACTGCTAACGGGTATAGGTGTTTTTGAGGAAGTGACAAAAATGTTCTAAAGTTGATTGTGGTGATGGTTGTGCAACTCTGTGAATACGCTAAAAACCACGGAATTGTATACTTTCCATAGGGGAATTGTTTGATACGTGAACTATATCTCAATAAAGCTGCTATTAACAATATACAATATCTTAGTGTGTATATCTATCTGCATGGTTACTTTCAGGTGATGAGATTACAAGTGAATTTTGTTTTTTCATCTTTTTGCTTATGTCTTTTCTCTCCAGAGATGCTCCTCCCAGGACTGAACGGACACTGGTAGAAGATACTGTAGAAGAGATTCCTACAGTAGGTGGGGCTGTTATCAGATGACACTCAACATCCTTCCCAGCTCTAAGATCTTAAGATTTACCCTGGAAAATACTAAGAAGTGGATTAATTTCTCATCAACTTGGAGGAATGTGGTTCTCCTCTGAGACAATCTGAAGCACTGCTCCGAGATCAAACATGCCACTTAAGGTTCTTCTAGCACTTACCACACTGTAGTTCTTTAGGGCCAGGTGGGCTTTTCCCATGTGGAAATATGCTTTTGTGCATTTTTCATCACACTGCATAAAAGAGAATCACTGATCAGATGTTCCGGAAGATTTGAAGTCATCAGCCCCTCTCCCAACTGCCCAGCTAATAGGGTTAGGGCAGTGCTTTGATTCTCAGGACAGCCACCAGAGTTGACAATTAAGACTTTTCTGTGCATCTGTAACCAAACTAATTGATGCCTGCAAGGAGCCTGGATGCACAAGTAAGCTCTCTATTAAATTAATTCATGATACTTGCCAGTTTTCATTTCCATTTAATGAGACAACCAGGAAACAAACCAGAAACCCTTAGTTTAGAAGAGCTCTTGACCTTGGCTGAACATTAGAATCACCCAGGGTGCTTGTAAAAATCCTGATGGCCCAGCTGAAACTCACACCAATTAAATTATACTAGTGGGTAGGACCGAGGCATCAATAATTTTTTAAACTCTCCAGGTGATACAAATGTGCAACCAAGTTTGAGAACCACTGGTATATTAAAAGGTAGGAAAATTTACTCTGGGTAAACAGCTGAGGTTACTATTATATATTTAAGTGCCTTCCTTGAAATAAACCACAACATATATACTAAGAACTTGCGTTCCTATCACTTACGATCAGGAGGGATGCCCCCTTCAAAATTTATGAAACTTATAGCTGAAACGATACCACTTGCACAGGAGGTCCTGCCCCTGCCTGCTTCTAATTATTATAACTCCGGAGGGAATGATGTGGTACAAAGACATAAACTATAATTTAAAGCATCCAGTTAATTCATTGAATCCCTTTTATGTGCCAGGCATTGTGCCTGGTTGGATGCCATCAGGGGTGCAGATGTAAAGAGGTTAAGGGTCCAAGCTCAGGCATCTAGAAAGTCCTGGGTGAAGCCCTGCCTGCCTCTCACCAGAAGCAGCACGCTGGCCAGGCCACCCAGCTTTTCTGAGGCTCATTTTCCTCATCTGCAAAGTGGAGATCATAATAGTGTCTCTCTTGGGCTATTGTGAGGAGGGAACGTGTGTAAAACACTGTGGTACCAGGTAATAGAGGATTAGCTGCTGTCGTTGCAGTTACAGCAAAAGCACTCCATTTCAGGGCAAAAAGGAAAATTTAAAGAAAAGCTAAAGAATAATAGAAGGGGTAACAATAATTGTTATATTTGGAGAGGGCTTTATAGATGCATTTTCATGAATATCGTTTCGTGATTCGTTGCTAAGTGAATGACAGTAATAATATTGTGCATTTTTGTTCAGTCCTGACCATATGGTTCATATGAATTATCTCATGTAAACCTTATAACAACTCTATGAAGTAGAGATAATTATTAACCCCATTTCACATATGAGGAAGCTAGGGGTTGGAGAGGTTCAAGGTCACATAGATACTAAGTGGAAGAGCTGGGATTAAAATCTAGCCATTTGCTCCAGGACCCAAAGGCTTAAAAATTACACCAGATCTCCTTCAGAAAAGTGCTATAGCAGTTGAGTAGAAGGAAATCCACTCCAAAGACATATAGTCTAACAAAGACATACTGTGTTTCAGAGGATGCAAAGACAATCACACGGAAACCTGCGGGGTGGGGGGCAGCTGAAATACAGATGTGAGAGCCATTGGCAAGGGTGACAGTTGAACCCACCAGAGGAGACGAGAGCTTGGAGGGAGAAACTGTAGGAGGAAGACAGGCAGGGAGCTGTGGAGTGAACCCTGGAGAACTCACAGAGGATGGAACTGAGGAAGCGGGAAGGGAACCGTCAAAGGGAACGGAAACTCCGGCACCGCAGCTCACAGAAGCCACCTGTTCACAGCACCTTCACCAGCAGGGCGTCAGCGTTGCAACAGGGGAAAAGGAGCCCCAGATCGCGTCCACGTCCCACTGTGCCATCGCGAAGGGTGCATCGTGACCACACTTCCTCAGACACTAACACAAAGGGCCACTAATGGATTTTCTCACTAATAGGCCCTTTCTCCTTTGATGAGGTATCAACCCTCACCAGGATTCTCTCAGTTGAATCCCAGGTCCCCTCAAAAGGAATCCTGCCTTCAGAGGAAGATGCAGTTTATTGTGCAGGAAGAGTTATGCCAAGAAAGAAATGATTCTGATCCTAATTAAAACCAGCTTCGCTGCCTTATCTTCCCTGACCAGGAACATCAGTTTTGAAATGTCATCACATGGGCTTGTCTCTGCCAATTCACAAGTGTCAAAAATATTAAACTGGCATGAAAGTACTAATACTACGAATAATGGAGTGCCGCTGACATTCACTGCTGATATTTAAAAAGAGTGAAGCTTTTTAATTCACAGCTTCCACGTAGAGCCAATGATTGTTAGTTTTTAGAATTCCTTATACATTTTTTTCCCATCCCTCCAAGTGTTTACCCAATCGTCTTCAATGGGAGCCTCGCTGGGCATTTAACAAGGCTGGCTGCTGGGGGTCAGCATTTTTTAATGTCAGCTGTGCTGGGCCTGCTTTGCCTCAGTTTCACCATTAATAACATGGTGCTTCAGTGAACATTTGGGAATGGGCCAGTGTGTCGTCCTGAATCAGCACGAGGCTGTGACTACCTCTTTGGTCCTTTTCATATCGGAAAAGATGCTCCTGGAAGCCCCACAAGGAGATCTTGTTTCTGCCACAGAAGGAATGAAAGCCACACCCAGGGAGGATGGGGTTTCCTGGATTCTGTGGAGAAGCTGTTTATAGTCAACAGTTCAGGGCACCAGCCTACAGTGAGGCCAATGTTAGCTATGTGATCCCACACAGTTTACTTAGTTAATCTCTGAGGCTCTGTTTCCTTGTCAGAAAGATGAGGATAACTGTGGTATTGACCAGAAAAGAAGGCTGTGAGGCTCCAATGAGACAGCTCACAGCCAGCGTGCAGCAAACGGCAGCTTTTGCTGTTATTGTTGAAACACCAGAGGAAAACGCCCTTGCCTCTTTCTTCTCTTACAGATGATAGAAGAAAAAAGTCATGATTATATAAGGTGACAAAGCAGGCTAATGGATCTCCACCGGAGCTGTGAAGAACCTAATGGCACCAGTTTGGGGCAGTTCTCATCACTTAAAGACTGTCACGATGCAATGGGACAAGGTGTCCCCCACACCGTATCTTCTAGGGGGTAAAGAAAGCAGGCACTCCAGATACCCATTTTGGTGGGATGCTTGTGTTTTATAAACCGTTGTTAGTAAAGGTGAGTTTCAAATTCACCTGTTTTCTTGCTCACCCTTTCAATAAAAAGTAAGGAAGTAGGTGTGGCCAATGTGCTCCTGTTGAGATGTGCTCTTGTCTGGGGGCCACGCTCATTAAGCTGGGGTAGGCAGTGCTGGACCAGGGGAATCTATGCCATAGGATAAACCTGGCACGTTCTCCCGGCACTTCAATTTTACTTGATTATAAATTATTTAAAATAACATGGCTATATTAGGACAAATAGATACATTTTATGGCATGCAATGCAAAATTTGCAAGGATTTTTAAGATTAAACACGTGTCTAAAAAGAAATTTCATGTTCTCTGCTTCTAGACCCTCCAGGGGCTCATGTTTGTTCTGTTAGCACTTCAGCAAGGAAGGCTGAGAAGCGCTGGTTTTGGTTATTTAGTTAAGCCCCTGTGACAGAGTAACTTGGGGGAATGTGGATTAAGGGTTATTTAAATATTTAGTCATCTGAAATAATGTTCCTATGAAGTGATCATGACATTTCTCTTTTAAAACCCTTCTAATATTTCTACCAACAGTCCTTCCTTCTCTCCACCTTTAATTATCTATTCTGTCAGGTTTCAGAGGAAATACCATGCACAGTATTAGGCTATCAGCCTGAGGCCTGACTAGTATCCAAGCTGAACGACAGGAATTCTTTCTTCTGATTATTCCTCTACAAAGAGGGGGTGCTATGATACACTTCCAAATTATCAGAGGCGGAGAGGAAAAGCACGAACTGATGAGGAAGAATGGCAACACTGTGGAAACAAGCCCCCGAGGTCAGCTCTGGAAAGAGAAGGCGGCGTTTCCACCACGTGGAGCAAAGCACCTGATAACACAACAGTGAAGGGTGAGCCATTGCGATAAAACCCTGAAAAACCAATACTAACAGCAGCTCCTCCAGAGTACTTCCCACAGGCAAGGCACCGCGTGCATTATCATAACCCTCACGACAATTCTATTCGTTCCCATTTTACAGATGAGGAAACTGAGACTCTGACTGCAGAGCCTACACCCTTTCCTGCCATGATACACTGGCAGCTCCCCTCTATTCACTTCAGGACTGAGACATCTGGCCCCAGCAAGGCCAGCTCCAGCATGTGGAAGAGGAAACAGTCTTCTTACCTTCAGAGCCCACTCACAATCCACCAGTGCCTTCCGGTAGTCCCCAAGTTTGATATAAGCCTGTAAGGACACAAACAGCTGCTATTCACACACAGCTCTGTAGCCGGCAGTCTTCCGTCAACACAGAAAGAGGAGTCGGGCAGGAGAGTGGTGATGAGGAGTAACTCGTCCCTACCTGTACCAGTCAGGGTCCCAGCAGGAAGCAGACGCCACTCACACAGGGTAACCAGGGAGAGTTTAATAAAGGGACTATTTACAGGGTGAGGGCAGGGTGGAGGGAGACCAACAGTGGACAGCCATCACCGCTGCCAGACCTGAAGAGGCAGAAGGAGAAGCAATGAACAAAATGGGAGAGGGTCTCTTTGTGAAGAGCGCTGCTTAACAGGGAGCTGAGGCCTGTAGTAGAGCAGAAGCTGGGAGAATAAAGCCGCAGCTCACTTTCCTCCTTCCTTCTCATCTCGTTGGCTGAACCCAAATGGAAGTTAGAAAGCTGGGAAGCCAAGAGGGCAGTCCACAGAGGTCAATCCCCCAGGGCACAGAGCAGGGCAGAGAAGGACCTGGAGGGGCAAACAGAAAATACCCAGCACACTGACCACCCCTATAAAGGAAGAGCTAGCTTCTGGAGTCTACCCTGCTGTGAATGTTCCAGAAGGAAACCAAATGAGAAAGGGAATCAAAAAGACAGATAATATAACAAGTGTTGGTGAGAAGGTAGGAAATCAGAACACTCACACACTGCTGGTGGTGCAGCGATTTTGAAAGACAGTCTGACATTTCCTGAAAAGGTAAAACCCAGAGGTACCATATGATCCAGCAATTTCACTGCTGGGTATATAGCCAAGAGGACTATAAACATGTGTCCACTCAAGAAGGTGCACACCAGTGTTCATAGCAGAATTATTTATAAGAGCCAAAAAAGCAGAAATGACTCAAATGTCCAGCAATTTTTGAATGGATAGACAAAATGTGGTAGATCCAGGCAATGAAATATTATTTGGCAATAAACAGGAATGAAGTACTGATGCATACTACATACAACATGGATGGACCTTGAAAACACTGGTAAGTGGAAGAAGCCAGACACATAAGGATAAATATTATATGATGTCATTTATATGAAAAGTCCTGAATAGGCAGATGTATAGAGCCAGAAAGTAGATTAGTGGTGGCCTAGGGCTGGGGTGGGGGAGGGGAGGAGGACTGGGGAGTGACTGCTTAAAGGGTACGGGGTTCTCTGGGGGATAATGAAACTGTTCTAAAGTCGGCTGTGACGAGGGTTGCATAACCCTGTGAATACGCTAAAAACCACTGAATTGTACATTTTCAATGGGTGATTGTAGGTTATATCAATTGTATCTCAATAAAGCTGTTATGGAAATATGCTTAAGGAAAAGTTCCCCTTCTTTCCTCATGAGTGCAGCAAGAAGGAAGAGATACAGGAAATGAGCTGACATTTAAGGGTCAGACCATCACCAGGAGCCCTCGATTTCAAATGCCTTGGGGCTCTCTTCTGGGATCTCCTAGAATTGGGGAAAATCTTGAAAATCAAGAATTAACTCAGAATTCTGTGATCCATTCAAACTAAACCGAATTAAGAATTTAGTTCATTTATAGCTTCCAAGAGGTGTGATATATAAACAAATGCAAGTCATTTAACAGCAAGCACCATGGCTACTATACCCTCTGTATTTAATTACTGGACATGAAAGGTGCTTAATAAATTCTTATCAAGTTGCACAAAGTAGGCTTTAAGGGCTCTTCTTTTGGAAAGTTCCCTAAGAAGCAGCAATGATCACCCTGTTGGAAGAAAGGAAAACCAGGCACCAGGGTCCCATCAGTCACCGATAATAGACCCAATACTCCACGGAGGTTTGCCCATAATCAAAACTGTACCAGGGCACTGTGACATTCTGAACAATAAACCTGATGAGATATTTACATGGACAGGCCAAATATGAGGTTAGTGTTATAATTCATGAGAAATCTAAGCATTCAACCAAAGTGACAAGTGAGCAGGCAATAGCCAGCTAATGGGATTTCTGCCGGGCAGCTCTTCGCACCAATAGATAGGAAGCTGCTATGCAGTGCTTTCATTAACAGGGCTTCAGTACTAATTGAAGACGACGACTCTTTGAGCCCTCTGCTTATAAAGCACCATCCTTTCCTCCGGGTGTGGAGTTTCATCAGAAAGTCAGAGGATGCGAGGAAGAAACTAACATCCTTCTAGACAACTGTAGTCATAATTTCATG
Source organism: Balaenoptera borealis (assembly GCF_965194805.1). Lineage (NCBI taxonomy): Eukaryota > Metazoa > Chordata > Mammalia > Artiodactyla > Balaenopteridae > Balaenoptera > Balaenoptera borealis. The sequence goes on along the minus strand of NC_138868.1, from coordinate 93,431,714 downwards.
ACACTGTTATTCAGGATACAGACTCTGAAAAAGTCTATATAGGCTTCAACAATTTCTCTACACAGCCTTTCACTTTTCTTTTTCTTTTTTTAAAGCTTGGACCCAACACCCTATAAGTTCCCTGTTCTCTTTTGTTTTTCCACATTTTAAAAAGAACGACTTTTCCAAATGGCAATTAAACTCCTGATTTATCTAAATTACGCCAGCAATTTATTGATCATAACATTAGCTCCAGGAGAAAAACACGGCGATGAAAGGGTAGGTTTTCTCTCCAGCAAGCAGCGACTCTCAATTCACAGGGTCCTTATTAAGTGTTTTCTAACACTGCGTGCAAACAGGGAGGCATTTTAAAAATAGTCAACGGTTCAAATGATTCTTAACACCAGGCAGCACATTTTGCATTTATTTGTCTCTGAATAAGCTTTCTCTTTGGGAAAAGTGGGAGGAATTGCCTTCCCAAAGCTTTTCATTGCATTTACTTATTTTTATCCACAGTCATTCTTAATGTGATTCTCCAGAACTAATCAAAGTGCTGCTTAAACTTGAGTACAGTAAAAATGTAACTAATTTAGATGAATCAGGGTATAGACCATCTGAATTAGTATAAGTCTGAATTACATAACATTTTAAAGGCAATTCAATTTTACAGCTTTCAAATAACTTCAGAGTAACAAGACTGAATAACCATCAGTAGGTAAATGTTCTGGAGACAAAATTTGGTGATAAATAAAAAGGAACTACGATTATTCTATTAATTGTATGCATTTAAATGTTTCTTTTGATGTGTCAACAGAAACGCCATTCCCTTAAATGGACTTATTACGCCTCCACCCAGTGTTATGTAACTTAACAAGGATTTATTGAACATCTGTTGTAAGTAAAGCATTAGTGGGAAAAGTATATGGCAGTTTTTACCTTCAAAAAGTTTATGATCTTGTTAGGGGGATAAGAAGTACATGGCAAAATCAACCTCTGGCCATTTTATTTACTGATTCTCTTCTTTATTACAATTTTTCTCCACAAATGGGGCTAGGTAAATGACACCTCAACTCGAGTCTGATTTATCCAAACTGCTGAACTAATGAGCTTATGTTGTGCTTGGATTTATTTATCATTAAATCACTGTCACTGCCCAGACTTTCTGGACTGCTAATGTCCTGTTTCTTGCACTCTTCCTCAACATACCACAGCAGGACCTTCTTAATCTTGAGTTATAGAAATTGGAGATGATGAATCTCTCCCTCTTGTAAGTGACATGGTGTCAAGTTCATCTCACCCAGGTCCTGCTGACATATCCTGATCATTGGATAATCATGTCCACGAATCTGCCAATTCTTCAGGCCTGAGCAGCAGAGAGCTCTTCCATACACAAACTCAAGTACTTTTCAAAGATAAGGTCACAGGTGACATTTTTGTTTCAACTGAGAACTATTAATTTTGCCCTTCATTAAGTAGTAGATAATAAACATCTGGGTGATGGTTTTTACCTGGTGTTCCAGGAATCTGAGCTCGTCTGTGATATAAAACGGAGGTATGAGGGATTTCAGAAACTCAAAATTTCTGAGAAAATGGCTCTAGGCCCATTAGCTCTCCAGTATACCCCAGTCACAGAAGCTTAATCAAGGAGGGATTGATACGTTGGGTAAGAAATTAACAGGAGAGTAACCCTTAGGAGTGTAGACTGGCATCAAAAAAAGAAGCTGAACAACTTCAGTGGTGGCAGAATTCCAAGGTCTCATAGACTGTCTCATTCCACTAGCTTTCTTGTCTATACACGAGGGAAAATGCCTGGGTACCATCAGTGATGTGCTGGAGCGGACCTCTACTATGGAGAGAACTGATTATGTGTAGCTGTTCCCAAGTTCTCCTTCAATGATTCCAAGTTGGTAGCTTGAAATTGAACCACAGTGAAAGTATTTACACCATGGAAATTGGCAAATGCTCCCTACAAATCAGCCCCCACCCCCAACCCGACCAGAGCCAGCTGTTACACAGTTACGAGCACAACACTGGCGCCATCTGGTCTCATCTTTCTCTGCTTTCACAAAGTTAGTGGCTACTGTTCCCTGAGGAAAGCCCATGGACACATCCTTGGATCACTCACCTGGGCTCGGTTGGTGTACAGTACTTTCATGTCCTTCAGCTTCTCCAAACCCTCACTGTAGCACAGGATGGCTGTTTCATAATCACCTTTGACAAATGCTTCATTCCCCTTTTCTTTTAGGGCTGTGAGAATAGAAGTTATACAGGTGAGCTCTCCCCACACACTGGAAAATTCTTTCAGACTTCATTGCCCTGATTTTCCAACTCTACTTTGAAGGTCAGAGCTTCCATTCATCCAAAGGGGGCCTGTCACTTACTTCTCTCTGCAGATAATTCCAGGTAGGTTTCTGTTCTCTCAATCTACCCGAAGTCTTCTAAGCAGCTTCTCAGAAAAAGTAAATGTTTCTGCCTCAAGGCTCAGAACACCCCAAACTTGCCACAAAGAGCAAGTCTACACATTCAAACGTCTCATAAAGAGATTCAAACAACTAATTTTCTAGCAAATATGGAATCGTTCAGATCTGCAGCACACATACCACTGAGTGGTATAAAGTAAGTGCTGAAAGCATTCTTCTGTCATGTGTATCTTCCTCACCACACACACAACCCCAGTTCTTTCTTTTCCTTTATTTCCCCTCTCCCTTCTCCCAGCTTTGTTTGCTTGTTTAATTTTTCTTTTTCATTTCTTCATCTGTGCCTCAGGCTGGACAGTAGTACCTCACTCCCATCCCTCCCTACTTTCCAAGCATGACTTAGTGCTGCTAAATCCATCCATGTGCTTTAGAAAGGTCTGACTGTGGAGGCTGACTCAGGGCTGTGTCTTGACTCCCTGATTGTTGCTGTGGGAACAGGAAACAGACTAGTTTCTGCCTGGCCAGGTCCCACTGCCTCAGGCCCATCATGAACCCACCCACTGGGAATCTTGATATCCTCAAACATTAGCATAGAGACTTCCTTGCTCTTTCTAGCACAGATCACCCTGGCTCTTGAAAAGTGAAAAGACTGACAATTACCATCTGCTAAGACTTTGTTTTCCCTTCTTCTTTTGGCACGTTCTTTTGCATCCTTCTCCATAGATGCCAAGAAGGCCTCTGACAACAGCGTAATTTCAAATATTAAAAAGAAAAATCCAAATACTATAATCAGTTCTTTAGCTCAAATTCAGAAAAAAGCTACTTTAGAGTTTTAGAGCCACACCTTTCATGCATTCACATGTAGGCACATGTACGCGTGCACACACACACACACACACACACACACACACACACACAGATTCGGAGACAACTAAAATGACATTTTCTTAATTTGACATTAAATGGTAATCTGTGTGATGTATTATTATACACGGTGACTATGTCTGTGCTTCAAATTTGAATTATGCCTTTTAAAAGAGTTTTTCTTTGAAGACAGACTTTTTTGTTCCACTTAGCATAATGAGCTTCTGAGCTGAGCAACTGAGAAACTCTCTGGATCCCTTTAAGCAGCTAAGAGTAAATTGGATGAAACAGAATAACTGAATTCAGTTTACAAAAGACTGGCCAGGAGAACACAGGAAAAACCCTCTGAGTAGCGTCCCCTCTGACTACTAGTAACAGAACTGAGTCATCAGTAGGTTTTTGTTCATGGGTTGTTTGTAAGCCCAGAGGCTATAGTTCAAGGGTCTGGAAGCTACAGTCAATAAACACTGATCCTAAAGGAATAACACACATTGGAAAGAAAGATGCTGTCCTTACCTGTGTTTACTTCGTCTGTGTTCTGCAGGGCACAGGTTATCATAAAAACAAAGACACAAATTTCAAAAACCACTCCCTCATTTATACATATACAAAGCAAGAAGGCAGATCAATTACAAGTGGGGAGTAGGGTCATTTCCTTTAACCATCGATACTGAAAGGCTCAAAATTCAGGGGGCTTGCTGTAAATCAGGAGATCGAGTTATGGGCACAATTATTATGGGGCTACATCTGCAGAAACAAGGGCGAGCAGGTCAAGGGACCGCCGCTGTGGCTGTATGAGTTGGAAATATGAGTTAGTAGAATATATTACCTTAACAGCTTGGAGGTTCCTTAAAAAACTAAAAATAGAACTACCATACGACCCAGCAATCCCACTACCTGGCATATACCCTGAGAAAACCATAATTCAAAAAGAGTCATGTACCAAAATGTTCATTGCAGCTCTATTTACAATAGCCAGGACATGGAAGCAACCTAAGTGTCCATCATCGGATGAATGGATAAAGAAGATGTGGCACATATATACAATGGAATATTACTCAGCCATAAAAAGAAATGAAATGGAGTTATTTGTAGCGAGGTGGATGGAGTTAGAGTCTGTCATACAGAGTGAAGTAAGTCAGAAAGAGAAAAACAAATACAGTATGTTAACACATATATATGGAATCTAAGAAAAAAAAAAAAAAGGTCATGAAGAACCTAGTGGCAAGACGGGAATAAAGACACAGACCTACCAGAGAATGGACTTGAGGATATGGGGAGGGGGAGGGGTGAGATGTGACAAAGTGAGAGAGTGGCATGGACACATATACACTACCAAACGTAAAATAGATAGCCAGTGGGAAGCAACCGCATAGCAAAGGGAGATCAGCTCTGTGCTTTGTGACCACCTAGAGGGGTGGGATAGGGAGGGAGGGAGGGAGGGAGATGCAAGAGGGAAGCGATATGGGAACATATGTATATGTATAACTGATTCACTTTGTTATAAAGCAGAAACTCACACACCATTGTAAAGCAATTATACTCCAATAAAGATGTTAAAAAAAAAAAAAAAAGCTTAAAAATGGTCACAAGCTCAGTGGGTAGAGAGGCCAAATTTTCATTAAAACAAACCCAAAGGGCTGTTTAAGGATGACCCAGAAAGATCAAGAAAAGAAATCAGAGTTTATACTTCCTTGTGGAAAATAAATCTAGTGAATCTACAAAACAAAAGGCTATTTCAGCCTCACCGGGCGGTTGAGATTAAACCCCTACTTCCCCTGCTTTATGCAGACCTCCTCACTCTGTCTACTTAGATAACTCTACCACAGGGAAAGGGCACCTTTGTGGGAGCTTGTGGAGGACTGATCATGGTCTTGTCCACGGTGGTCCTGCACTCGTCCTCCTCTTGGTCTTCCTCTGCAAACTGCAGTCTCTTTTCTGTCTCAAGGACAGCTTTCTCTCGTACGACTGGGTCACCAGAATTCATCTCCTGAATTAAATTGGCTAGAGGAGAAATCAGAGGTGAATCATTCAAGCAAGGTCTTCAAAAAGAAAGACTCCATTCACTAAAAAGATGGTGTAGAAAATTTCATGGGGAAGGGCTTTTATTTTTCCAGCGCTATTGAGATATAATTGACACATGACATTGTGTACGTTTAAGGTGTACAACATGGTGATTTGCTACACGTATACACTGAGAAATGATTCCCACACCAAGGTTAGTTAACACACCCATATCCTCATATAATTTCGTTTTTTGTGTGTGTGGTGAGAACATTTAAGATCTACTCTCAGCAACTTTGAAGTGTATAGTACAGTATTGTTAACAATAGTCACCATGCTGTATATTAGATCCCCAGAACCTATTCACCTACCAGAGAATTTGTGTATATGTGTGTATTTAAACATCTTAAATAAATGGTTTTTACAAAACGTGCATTCTTTTGCAACCTAGTTTTTTCTCCTAATATGCTTTAGAGATTTGTTCTTGAAACTAATAGTTGCAGTTGATTTATTTTAATCACTGTATATACCATAGGTAATCCATTCTCTTATTGATGGACACCCAGGTGTTTTTAAATTTTTTGCTAGTGAATAAATGACGAATCGAATATCTGTGTATATATTTCCCCATGCACACATGTGACATATTCCTCAGGTTACGGCTGTATCAAGTTTTATTCCTATAAGCTGTGTACAAGAGTTCCCATGCCTCCACATCCTAGTTAATGTTTGTTGTCAAACTTTCAAGTTGTTGCCACTATAATGCATTTATCTCCTTAGTGTTTTCATTTGCATTTTCCTGAACATGATTGGGATCGAGCATCTTTTCATTGGTTTGTAGGCCATTTGGATTTCCTTTTCTGTCAACTGCCTGCTCCTATCCTTGGCCGATTTTCTATTGGGTTGTTTGTCTTTTTCTTATTATGATTTCTTTATATATTCCAGACTGATATGTGTTTGTGAACATCTCCTTGAGTATGGTTTGTCTTTTTATCTGTTTTTATGGAAGCTTTTGTTGAAGAGATTTTTCTATGTGTTAAATGTACCAATATTTCCCGTTATGCTTTATGCCTTTTGTGTATATTAGGTTTACAAATATATTCTTGCATGTCTTCTACATGTTTTAACGTTCTGTTTTTCTCATTAGGGTATTTAATCCACCTGGAGCTGACTTTTTTTTTTTTTTTTGCCGCACCGCTTGGCATGCGGGATCTTAATTCCCAGACCAGGGATTGCAACTGTGCCCCCTGCAGTGGAAGTGCAGAGTCTTAACCACTGGACCGCCAGGGAAGTCCCCTGGAGCTGACTTTGCATAGGGCACGAGCACCATTTGTTGAAGAGTCCCTGACTTCCCACCGATGTGTTGTGCCATCCCTGTTACATGCGTGAACCTGCTCGAGGCTCTTTATTCCATTCTACTGGATGACATCTTTTTCAGCACCAAAACTTCCGTGCATAATTACTACAGCTTTATAATGAGTCTTGAACATCTGATAGGGAGATCCCACCTTCTTATTTTTCTGCAAAATTTTCTGGATTAATTCTTGGCCCTTTGCTCTTCTGTGTGAACTCTGGAATCAGCTTGTTGAATTCTAAACAAAACATTTTTGGGATTTTGATCTAAATTGTGTTGAATGTAGAGAATAATTTGAGAAAAACAGATTTCCTTACCAAATGTGTCTTCCCATCTATGATAAAATATATCTCCACTTATTTAGATATTTTATGTCTTCTAATTAAAATTTTTATTCACTAAACTCTGAACTTTATTATAATTTCATTAATCTCTCCGTAATATCCTTTTTCCATTCCAGGATACCATCTAGGATATCACATTACATTTAATCATGTCTCCTTATAATTCTCTGGGCTATGACAATTTCTCAGACCTTCCTTGTTTTCCTTGACAGTTTTGAGAACTACTGGTCAGGTATTTTTTGTAGAATAGTTTTCAGTTTAGGTTTACCTGATGTTATTGTCACAGTTAGACTGAGGTTATCAAGATTTGGGGAGGAAGACCATAGCACATATTAAGGGTACATGTTATCAATATGATTTATCATGATGTTAACTTTGACCACCTAAGGTAGAGTTTGCCAGCTTTTTCCATCTTAAAGTTACTTTTTCCCCTCTTTTCCTGTACTGTACTCTTTGGAAGCAAGTCAGTAAATGTTATCTCACTTTCAGGGGTGAAGAGTTATGCTCTACCTTCTAGAGGCGGGAATATCTACATAAATTGTTTGAAATTCTTCTGTATGGGAGATTTGCCTTACATATTTATTTACTTGTTTATTATTCATCGTTTATTTATATCCATATAGACTCATGGATATTTATTTTATACTTTGGGCTATAATCCAATACTGTGTTTGCTTTCTTGCTCAAATTGTTCTAGTTTTGAACACTGGGAGCTCTTTCAATTAAATTTTATAACCTTCCCCATAAAGGTCTTGCATATATTTTGATGGATTTATTTTGGTATTGTAAATGAAGTGCTGCTGGTATATAGGAAGTATATAAGAATGCAACTGAATTTTATACATTAACCTTGTATCCAAAAACCTTGCTCGATTTCCTTCTTTACTTTAATAATTTATTTATAGATTTTTTTTGAATTTTTCTCTGTAGACTCTCTGCCCGAGCCCTCTTCTCTTTTTCTACACCTTTCCCAGGAATTCCTGTTCCCTCCTATGGCTCCAAATACCATGCAGATGCCAGTGTCTCCTAAGCTGACCTCCCCAGCTACTCTCTCTCTTAGGCTCAGACTCACAAAGCCAACTGCCTTCTGAACATCTTCACTGGGATGCCTTACTCATCTGCCTACCCTCTTTCTCCCCAGACTGTTCCTCCTTCAAATGCCCCTATCTCAGCAGATGGTCCAACTATCCACTTGTCATTCAATCAAGACTCTCAGGCTCATCCTTAAGCCTTTGTTCTCCCTCCACCTTCACAGCCATCAACACTAAAGCCTGTCTAGTAAGCTCTGAATTATCTCTCCAATCTGTCTACTTGTGTCCATTCCAGCCACAGTCTCTTCTCCCTGGAGCACTGTAACAGCCTCCTAGCTGGCTCTCAGCACCTGTTTGCTTCTCCCCTCCAGTCTACCACTGCCAGAGTGACTTTTCTAAGGTGTAAATCTGACCATGTTTCTGCTCCGAGTAAACCCTCCAAAGGATTCCCATTGCTCTCAGGATAAACACGAATTCCTTACTGTGGCTTCCAAGGTCGTTCCTGATCTGGCCTTTCTGGACTCAGATGGGACCCTTCTCTCCTTGATCTATTCTCTCCAGCTATACTGAGCTTTTTAATCTTTCAGTTTCTCAAAAGTACCACACTTGCTCTTAACTTCCACCTTTCCTACGTACTTTCTCTCCATTTAGAATACTCCCCTACCCTCTCCCCAGTGGCCAACTCCTACTCAGACTTCAGATTTGTGCTTAAATCTCATCCTTTAGGGAAGCCTTTATTTGTGGGCTGAATTGTGCCCCTCTGCCCCAATTCATATGTTGGAGCCCTAATCCCCTCAGTGTGACTGTATTTGGAGACAGGGATTTTAAAGAGGTCATGAAGGATAAATAAGGTCGTAAGGGTGGGGCCCTAAACCAATTGGATTGGTGTCCGTATAAGAGGAGGAAGAGATACCAGGGATGTGCACACACAGAGAAAAGACCATGTGAGGACACAATAAGAAGGGGGTTGTCTGCAAGCCAGGGAGAGAGGGCTCAGGAGAAACTAAACCTAACACCTTGATCTTGGACTTCTGATCTCCAGAACTGTGACAAAAATTAATTTCTGTTGCCTAAGCCCCCCAGTCTGTGATATTTTGTTACAGCAGCCCATCAGACAACTCCCTAATCTGAGTTAGAGTCTCTTGCATTTTACCAATCTCTCTTTGTAGCATACATCACCCTTGAAATTACTTGTTTAATATCTGTTTTCCCCACCGGATTGTAGGTACCATGAAGGAAAGTAATTCTTATTCATTGTTACTGTACTCTCCAGGGTCTAGCAATGCTCAGTACACAGCAAGAGCCCAAGAAATGAATGTATAGAATCTATACACATGTGGCTATATAAATTTAAATTACTTATAAATGAAATAGAGAAATTCACTTTAGTAGCACTAGCCACATTTCAAACCTTCGATAGCCACTTGTGGTCACTGGTTCCCACAGTGGACAGTGCAAATTACAGAACATTTCTATCATCACAGAAAGATCTATCAGACGGCACTGATACAAATGATATGGAAATGAACTTGGGGTACGAATGAATGTTAGCCAGGTAAAGAAAGACAGGGAGGCAGAGGGAAGGACAAAGGCAGCAAGCAGAGGATGAACGGTCAGGGGGTGTGTGGGGAACCGGAAGCAGTCTGTAGCTCAAGTGTGAGGTAGTGGGAGGCGAGAGGTAAGGCCAAGGTCACGGGAGGACTTAGGTCCTGATGAGAGCATGAAATTTATTGGGACTGAGGGGAGAATGCAAGCAGAGAAGTGGCTGGGTCAGATTTGCATTTTAGATACATTACCCTGTGGGGAGTGTAAGCCTGGGGGCGGGAAAAACAATCAGGGGGTTGTTGAAATCGTCTGGATAAGAGAATGAGAACAAAGGGAGGTTGGAGAGGTTGGAGCTGGAGGGAGAAGGCAAACCTGAGGGCTGATTAAATTAAGGGCTGAGAGGTGAGAGGAGGCCAATGTGACTTGTAAATATGGGGACAGCAGTGCCACCAAGTGAGACTAGAATGAATGGGAGGGTAGGAGAAGCAGGTTTTATTTGGCAGTGGGGGGGACAGAGAAAGAGACGATCAACTAAACTTTGGACACATTAAGTTCATGGTGCTTGAGGGATACAATGGGTGTGACAGTTGGCATAGATGCTGAGGCTCAAAAAAGGTGGCTGGTAGCAACTGAGATGTGGGTTCATCACAAGGGTGGTAGCTAAAACCACATGCTTGGGCTAGATCACCTGAAGAGAAAGGTGAGCAGTGGGCCAGGCCAGAACAACATTTGGGGGATGGGCCGAGGAGAAAAGGCCCATGACAAACCCAAAGAACACCCTAAGCATGTACCATCTATGAAGTTGCCTGAACTATTTTTAAAACCATTTTATTCTTTGGACCCATACAGCCTGTGAGAAGCAGCAACTTCAATATATTTCTATTTGATATGTAAGGTCTGTTTCACTGTTGGCTTTCTTGTCTCTATCCTCAAACAAGCTCCCTGAAGTCTGAGCAGGGACTGAGTGCTCTGGAATCTCCTGTATGTGATCTGTGTGGTCAGAGTATGTCCTTTGAGATCCCACCTGTCTAAGGTGGGGAAGGGTCTTCCTGCCTAGAGGAGGAGAGACAGGAGTATGACAAGGAGCCATCTATGTAATGTGATGGACCCAGGAGCCATCTATGTAATGTGATGGACCCAGGAGCCATCTATGTAATGTGATGGACCCTGAGGGAAAGCCTTTTGACTTTGCCTCTGCAGCTCAAAACCAGAACCTGCTCTCCCCTAAAACAAGAGGGATTTCAGATTCATCAGTGAGGTTCCTGAGTGATCTTCTCCAAGGGAACAGTGGGCTCATTGGTGATGGGGAAATAGAAGCTCCTTTTGACCTGATTCTACACAGAAGGGGAGAAAATACAAGGAAGAGCTGTCAGCCTGAATTCAATCAGAATGTTAGCAGCTTCTCTGATACCAATTAACAGCCAAAAAATATTACCCCCAGGCTCCAATATCACTTGCTTCTCAATACCCCTTCTGTTTAACCTCAAGAACGTTTTTTTCCTTAAGAGTCATAAACCTGTCAGGCAACCCAGGAACTAACTTAGAGTAATCATCTCTCTTTAATCACTCCACCTCCCTAAAGTAAAATTTAATTTGTATATGATTTACTCATACTTACTGATTTCGTCTACATTTTTAAGAAATTTCTGCAAGTCTTCCTCTTGATAGTCAGCCATTGTGAACCAGAATCCCTGAGGGAGGCAGCATAAATGATGAAAATTAATAAAAATAAAACTCTAAACAGAATTTGGTCAGGCTGATTAGCCTTCTAAAACTAAGAGCCAGGTAATTATTTTTAAGATGGATTTGTGTTTAGAAAAGTCATGAATAACAAGCAGGGTGATCTACTTCACTCTGACTGCTGTTAAGGCCAAGGGACCCTCATTATGTGTGGCGATATTTCTGGAAAGCTGCCAGCCTCCCTCCAATGGGGAAAGTGCTCTGTGAAATGTCCCTACAAAGCCAACACCAGCTGCTGTGATTCAGGGACCTGGCTTGAAGGCGGCCAGGTGGAGAGCAGTTGACAGGCCACCAGAGATGGAGGAGGACACTATTAACACTTGACTTTGATCATGACAGGCTGGCCCAGCCAGAAGCTTTGGACTTGGCTGTGTGACAGGTAACCAAAAATGGGACAATTTGCATCTAAATGTCCCAACTATTTAAAATGTAAGCCTCTGGCTGATTTCTGAGGAGTGAAGAGAAGCTACAAGTTGCATGCAGGGATTAGAACTTGACAGTCCTGCATGCCAGCCTCTCTTCTCCTCTCCAGGTACTTTAGTTGGATCATCTGTCACTTGTTTTTGAGTGAAAGGCCTCACGCTATAGCCAGTGGTTCTCAAAGGTCCACCCACAGACCATAAGAATCATCCAAAAACTGGTTCAGCCTTAGCCCAGAGCCCCTCAGTCAGTAAGCCTGAGAGAGTGCCCAGGAATGTATAGTTTTAAACACTCTCCAGGTGATTCTGATTTACAGCAAGGTTTAATAACAGTGTAGCCAAATAAGGCACCTTTAACTGGAAATTTGAAATCTGCCAGGAACAAGCCGTGAGTTATTTGATCTCTCTGAGACTCCAGTTATAAGCTGTGCTACCTCAGCTAAAGTCACAACCTCTCTGACCCTCAGAGGCCTCATTCATTCTCTGGAAACTATAATACAAACAGAGGGCTATCTGGGGATTAATTTAAAGCACCAGGTAGGCGATGAGTGGTTACTGCAAGACATCCTTATCTATAAAACAGGGCTGGGGACCTGTGGCTTAACTAAACGATCGCTAGGTTTCTTTCCAGCTCTTAACAATTCAGGCTCCCGTGGAACTGAGGCCTAGTCAAGTGAGTTGACTCGCCCAAGGTTAGGAGAGGCAGAAGGCAGGCTCCGAACTCCCGCGGGCAGGCGCCAAGCCCTCTGCTCCCAGGCCAGGGTCTAAGGGCGCGCCATGCCTGGGCAGCGAACCCACGACGGGACGAGAAGGTCAGGGAACGGTGATGTCCAAGGCGTCCGACGGTATCCACTTCACTGGGAAAGAGCCTGCGCCCCGCCTGCAGCCAGGAGACCGGCTCGCCCCACATGCCCCTCCCCGGCCGGCGCAGAGGGGCGGGGCCGGCGGCACCGTTGCCCGGCAACCGCTCCAGAGCGTCCACCGGCCCAGTGCCCGCCGTGGAGGTCCCGGCGGTCCTCAGCTGATACCGTCCCATCCGCCGGGGTCCAACCCAGCGTCCTCTGCTTGGCTCTGACGGCCAGATTAGGACCAGGACCAGGGCAGACCCCGGGCCACCCCGTTGCACTGACCTTACGCGCCCAGAGCTGGACAGGAAATGGCGGCTGTGGGCGGGCGGTGACCGACCTAGGCTGAGGCGGGGCGGCGCCAAAGGGCCAGGGGCGGACGTGGCCCCGTGGTCTGACGCGCCCTGCGCTTTAGTTCCGGAGCGCGCAGCCAAGTTCAAGGCCGAGCTGGGGCGTGGGAAGCCCGCTGGGGACCGGGGAAGCTGGGGGGAGCAAAAGAAGCCCGAGTGACCTGCGCTGATCCCTAAATCAGCGCCAGGTTTTGGCTTCTTTGTTTTCTGGGGTGGGAGGGTGTGTCACTTGCGTTAGCTTAATATCCCTGGCCCCAAAGAGGGAAGGTCTGCAGCGTACTTGGGAGAGGCAGGCTTGGGTGTGAATCCGATTTTACTTATTAGTATACGCGAGACCTTCGGAGAGGAGAGTTATGTGATCTCTCTGATCTTCAGAGTTCTCCTTTATATAAAAAATGGGGCTTCCCTGGTGGCGCAGTGGTTGAGAATCTGCCTGCCAATGCAGGGGACACAGGTTCGAGCCCTGGTCTGGGAAGATTCCCACATGCCGCGGAGCAACTAGGCCCGTGAGCCACAACTACTGAGCCTGAGCGTCTGGAGCCTGTGCTCTGCAGCAAGAGAGGCCGCGACAGTGAGAGGCCCGCGCACCGCGATGAAGAGTGGCCCCGGCTTGCCGCAACTAGAGAAAGCCCTCGCACAGAAACGAAGACCCAACACAGCCAAAAATAAATAAATACATAAATTTATTAAAAAAAAAAAGTACAAATAATTTTTTTTTTTAATGGAGAAATGGCACTTTCTCCTAAGATTTACGGTTAAGGTGCCAGGCACCTGGTCAGTAGGGATAAGTGATGGTTATTATCCAGGGAATCATAGTATTTAGAGCAGAAGGAGACAATGGACACATTCACAGAGAGAGAGAGAGATTTATTGTAAGGAGTGGGCTCACATGATTATGGAGGCTGAGAAGTGCACCATCTGCAGTTGACGAGCTGGAGACCCACAGAGCCCATAGTGTGAGTTCCAGTGCAAGTCCAAGGGCCTGCGGACCAGGAGAGCTGACGATGGTGTAAGGTCCAGTCCAAGTCTGAGTGCAAAAGCAGGAGAATGTTCCTGCTACTACAGTCAGGCAGAGAGAAAGAATTCTATTCAGGCCTTCAACTGATTGGATGAGGCCCACCCACAGTGGGGAGAGAGATCTGCTTTACTCAGGCTATGGATTCAAATGTCAATCTCATCCAGAAACACAGACAAACCCAGAATAATATTTAAACAAATATCTGAGCACCCTTTGGGCCAGTGATCCGTAAAATTAACCATCACGAGTATCCAGTCACCAGACCCAAAGAGCTTGTCACGTAAGGGGGTTAAAGGTCAATAAACAAATAATCACTTAAATTCTCACTGTGGTAAGTGCTATAAGAAGTAAAGGGTGAAAAACAAAAGTAGCAAAGGGTACCATGAAAGCTGAGTCTCAAACCTTGGAGATATTCCCTGAGGACGTGACGTTTACACTGAGACTTAAGGGATGAGTGGGCACTGACCAGCTGGAGAGGGAGGTGGACGCAGAGGGGGCAGGATGGGCAGTCAGGAAGGAGCCTGGCAAGGACAAGGAATCAACAGGAGGCCAAGCTTGGCTGCGGCCTAGAGAGCAAAAGTAAGCAGTGCAAGATGAAGCCAGGCCCAAATCACACAGGGCCTTTGAAAAGTTCTGGGTCTCTCTCCTAAGTGCCACAGGCAGCTTTTGAGGGGTTTTAGGAGAGGAGTGACATGCTCAGATTTTTCTTTTTAGAAAATCATTCTGGCTGCAATGTGGAGAATGATCTGGAACGAGGCCAGAGGGACACTGGGAGACAAGTTAGAGGTTGTCGACAGCATGTATTGGTAGAGGGAATAGAGAGGATTAGATGAATTTGCCATGTATTTTGGAGGGGGAATTGACAGCAGGGAAATATTAACAATGACATTAGGTTTCTAGCTTGAGCGAGAATAGGGCTCTCCGTTGGCTGAGATGGAGAATATTCAAGGAGAATCAGGTGTGGAGAAAGATGATGAGTTCAGATTTATATTCAGTCCAAGATGCCTGTGAGTTATTCAAGTGGAGATGTTGAATAAATTAATTGTTCTTTAATAGTTACTCTTCTCTTCTTCAGATTTTCCAATTTTTAGCAAAGCACAGGCACCTGGAATAGACTGTATTTCCCAACTTTCCTTACATATGACTATTTCCTTACACATGACAGTCCAGTTAAATATAAGCAGAAGTGGTGGGTGCTACTTCTAGGAAGTGTCCTAAAAAAGGATTCCCTTCTTCTTACTTTTTCTTCTTGTTGGTTGGAATGTGGACACAATGGCTGGAGCTGGCTCAGCCATTTTGGACCATGATGTAGAAGCAGTATATTGAGGATGGAAAGCCACAGGTAGAAGGAACCTGTGTTCTAATGATCATGGAGTTACCATACTGGGTTTTGGACTATCTAACTCCATATTTCTGTATAGGAAAGCTGTTTAACCCCAACAATACATCAGGTTCTGGGAATCTAAAGACTTCTATCTTGTTAGAGTCACTGTTATGTTGGGTTTTCGGTCACTCCCAGCCAAACCTAACGTTAGCTGATATGGAAGACGCTATTCATTTATTCAACTAACTGTTTTAAAGTTGATATCAATTTTTTGGTGATAAGTCCTTCCAAATAGTCCAAATGATGTTATGCATAAAAATAGAAATATTGATATTTTTTAAAAAACATGTCTATTGTAAATAACTTTTGTCCGAAGGACTCTAAACACCAGAGAAATTTGACACTGAGATTACACAATTAAAAAGCACATGAATAATGTTTTATGTTAGAAGTTATCTTTGTAGTTAGAAGTTATTTTTTTCTCGTCAGTCATACTTCCATTTTATAGCCCCCCCCCCACACACACACACACACACTCAGAATACTGTCCTAATATAGGATATTTTTATGCCTGAATGTCTTTCGCTGATCATCTCATCATAATTCTCTGCCACAGTAATATCAACAAATATTGTTGGAGTATTTGCTTTAACAAGATACCATACTATAAGTCAGGGGCCCAGCCCCAGTCCTCACACAGCCCAATGAGGAAGACAGATGCATAAACAAATTCTTTTGTTTTCAATATTTTTTTAATTGAAGTGTAGTTGATTTACCATGTTGTGTTAATTTCTGCCGCACGGCAAAGTGATTCAGTTACACATATATACATTCTTTTTTTATATACTCTTTTCCATTATGGTTTATCATAGGATATTGAATGTAGTTCTCTGTGATATGCAGTAGGACCTTGTTGTTTATCCATAAACAAGTTCTTATAGAACCATGTGATAAGCACAGTGACAGTCTAGCGCTTAAGGAAGAAGGAAGAAGGAGGAAACGGTGTCAGGCAAGTTCCCTTAGAAATAGGAATTGACACAGTTAATGTGGAAGCTGAGAGTGTGTGGAGTGCTCCAGGCACAGGGAACAGATTGAGCAGAAGTTTAGAGTCAGGAAACACTGTGCTGTGTGTGAGAAAACAGAAAAGTTCAAGGCGGGAGTGGTAAGAGGTGAGCCCAGAGATGTGGGCAGGGCACAGGGTATCCAGGAGGGAAGCCACAGGGTATCAAGGAGGGAAGCCACAGGAAGAGTGTGAAGCAGGGAAGAGACAAGGGAAGAGCCCAGGCTCAGGGCGAGATACCTGAGCAGGAGGGATACAAGAGAGAGGGCGGGTGTGTGTGCTCTAAGGTCAGGCTGGAATAACAGGACTCAGCAGGCACAGACACTCGTGGCATCTTCGAAGTGACTTCCATCCTGATGACTCCTACATGGATGTCTGTCAAGCCCACACTTCACCCTAAGCCCCATCCTGATAAATCCAACAGGACAACTAGACTATGAATCTCTTGAGAGAAGGGATTTTGTTTTATCTTGTCTTAATTTCCCCAGCACCTGGCACTCAGTTGGAGCCTAAAAGAAATGATGTGTTGTGGAAGTGAGTTAATCTCTTGCCCTGCATGGAGGAAGGTTCAAATCTAAGTCATTCTAGGTGGAAAAGGATTACGAGTGCTTATAGTTTCCCTACCCCAGGCTTCCCAGAGAAGTCCATCCAGAGGACAAACATTGTGGCAGTCACAAAATACATCTTAGAGTAAATTTCATACTTGACAGATTGATCACTTTAAAGTCAGAAGTCTAGTAAGCCTGGGTGGTGGTAAACTGTCCACAAAGATGCCAGTTTTCCTCCTTTCAAGCACACAGTAGGATCTCACCTCCCTGTGGCCAGGTGACTTGCTTTGTTCAGTGCCATGGTGGGAAGAAATGAAATGGGCAGAAGCCTTTAGGGGCCAGAGTCTGACTCACCATACATAGCCAGCCCTTCCCCCTGCCCCACAACTAGAGGGTGGAGTCTGTGTCTGCCTGAGTCCCTGAGTGAAAGGACATGGACCAGAGTTGCCCACCTACCTTTGATGGACATGCAGCTCAAGTGAGCAATAGACTTTTCTTGTGATTAGCAAACATTTTGGACCTGTTTGTTACACAGCATAACATAGTCCTTCATGTCTAATATGCCCACTCAGACCATTGTTCTTCACTTGCTACAATGACAAAATCTAGGGACCTTGTGCATGAACGTACATAGATTATGATCACTGTGATTTATATTTTAAGTGTCAATGTCTGCCAATATTCAGGAAAACAGACTTAAAATGTGTGTGACACATTTCAAATATATTCCCCATAGAGAACCTGCTATTTTCATCCTACCTAAATCCCTTGTGCGGTACTTAAAGTTTACTTTTTCTTTATGTCCTCAGTAAAAAGTTGGAGAACATTTGGTCACTTTCCACTGTATAATAAACCTGGACTTGGAGATCATTTAAGCTGTTTCTCCTCTCTTTTACTCTACTCTCCTTTTGTGTAAACAATTCTAGCTGTTTGCCTTTTCTCATCAATCATACTTTATAAACTTAGGAGAAATAAGGAAGAAAAAAAAATTTTTTTTTCCTGAGGACAACTGCGTGAGGAATAAAAGGAATCGTACATTTGCCCGCTGGATGGAAAAGTTGCAGACAAGGTCAGCCTGGAGCCAGGAGCCAGACAGACCACAAAGATGTCTGTTGGGCAACCCCATCACCATGGGTGCTGGGACTACAATTCACTAGGTTACTTTGGCTTCAAGATTTGAAGGGGAGGGCTTCCCTAGTGGCGCAGTGGTTGAGAATCTGCCTGCCAATGCAGGGAACACGGGTTCGAGCCCTGGTCTGGGAAGACCCCACATGCCGCGGAGCGACTAGGCCCGTGAGCCACAATTGCTGAGCCTGCGCGTCTGGAGCCTGTGCTCCGCAACAAGAGAGGCCGCGATAGTGAGAGACCCACGCACCGCCATGAAGAGTGGCCCCCGAGAGAAAGCCCTCGCACAGAAACGAAGACCCAACACAGCCATACATACATACATACATACATAAATAAATAAATAAATAAATAAATAAATAAAAGACTTGAAGGGGAGGGAAACTGGAGGAATTCAGTAGTCTCTTCCTTCCCTAAAGAGAATTCAAAAATCACATTTGATTTTTTTCCCCCCAAACTTATGTCCTTTATTTGGAAAACAGCTAAAATTCTTGCCTCTTGGACACCCTTTGCTCTCTCACTTCCCACCTTATTATAGATGAAGAAATCATTTCAGGATCTAGTCACAGATTTATTCTGTGTGCCCATAGGGGGCAAGAGTCTTCCTTGGGATTTCTATGCACAATTAATGACATCACAGTTACTAACAACAGCAATTACAACAGTGACGATAGTAACTAACACTTGCCGAGCTGCAATGTGCCAGGCATTGCACTCAATCCTTTGTAGGCGTTATCGAACTTCAATCTCTCAGTAGCCATACAATTCCTATTTCCATTTCACAGACAAGAAATGCAGCCAGGGAGGTCGTGTGGTTTGCCAGAGTCTGAGCCAAGATGTGAAACCTGGTCTGAGTGGCCCCCTAGCTCATACTATCCCGTCTCACTACCCTCCTAGGTATCAGCCTTCCCTGGAGAGCTGTTTCTTTGGGTTGTTTTTGGCGGCGCTATGCTTCTTGCAGGATCTTAGTTCCCTGACCAGGGACCGAACCCATACCCCCAGCAGTGGAAGCACAGAGTCCTAACCACTGGATCCCCAGGGAAGTCCCTGGAGAGCTGTTTTAAACTTGTATCATCAAGGACCATCCCGGAAGCCTCAGGCCCTAGCTCTGTCTCATGGATGTATAAACCTCAGTACAGGTTGCTCCAGGTGCTTCACAGGCTGGTCCAACCCTCCACAGGTGAGGGATGCATTTTCTCTGTAGCCAGAGGGCCGTGTCTCCCACTCCATTAAGAAAGAGAGGATGACTCCAACAGTGTCCTTCTTTGGAGCCTTTTCTGTGGCTCGTGGGACGACTCTGCCTGAAAAGGGAAGGGGAGTTGAGTGCCAGGTGGAAAGTGTGTCCGCCCGTCTCTACCTACTGTGGAGAGGCACTGCCACCGTGTGGACAGACTGGCTGCGCCTGGACGAACGCGGTGGTAGAGAAAGCAGGGGAACTCCTGAGCAGTCAGCCCCTGTTCAGGCATTTATCTGATGTTTGTTGAGCACCTAATATTGCCACGTACTCGGCTAGGCTCCTTCTATTGCTGCTACCGCTCCTGCCGTGGGGACGTTCCTTCTCTGGGTAGGAAATTTAATGATGTCAACGATTCAGACTGTAGTGAATGTTTAACATTTATTCATCATTTATTTGGGGCACTTTCATCTAGGGCTGATTTGCACCACTCAGAAATTATAGATACACCCGATTTGTGCAGGGCGATTTTCTTTGCCTCCAAGGTTTTGGAGACAAAAGGATGCAGAGAAATGTAGGGCTCCAGAGTGACTTACTCTATCTTGATTGTTATGAAAGGCGAATATGTATTTCTAGCAAACATCTTTGCTTCTTTCTGTCTTAACAGTTTAGTAGCATATTAAAAGCATACCATAGAAACAGAAAGCAGAGAAAAACAGAAAATCATTCATGATCTCTTTATCCTGACACCATCACTATTAACATTTTGATATATTTCCTTTTTAATTTTTTTCTGCATTTTTTGGCATCGATGTAAACATGCTTGCATATGATTATGTATTTCACTTTATTGATATAGCACAATATCATCATCATAATAATAGCTGATACATTCTGATCACCCATGATGTCCTAAGCCCTTTATTAGGGGCTTTAAATGTCATCTCATGAACCCATATAACAATCTTAAGAGATGGTATTATTATCCCCCTTTTAATAGAAAAGACAACTGAGGCTCAGAGGGGATCCATATAGCTCTTGCCTCTCATAAGGCTGTCTCATGTTATGCATTGTTTTAGTAACGATCATTTAACCTCTGCAGTGTGTTCCACTTATCCATACACTGCATTTCGCCTATCTACTTGCCATCATTTTAGATCTTTACTTGCTGCTAATATTGTTTGCTGATGTAAACTTTGCTGCAACATGCATCTCTAAATCATCTTTTTACATAGCTAGGATGAATTTCTTAGGGTAGCTTCTCAGAAGCGGGTTTCTCAATCAAGATTTTGAATCTTTTTATGGTTGTTGGTATTTCCAAATTGCTTCTCAGTGGGGTTGGGCAAATTTGTACACATTAGCCCTACCGTCAGTAATGTAGGAGAGTGCCAGTTTTGCAACATCCCCACCAGCACTGAGTGTTAATTTTTTCCAATCTAATAGATGATAAGGGCTTCCCTGGTGGTGCAGTGGTTGGGAATCTGCCTGCCAATGCAGGGGACACGGGTTCGAGCCCTGGTCTGGGAAGATCCCACATGCCGCGGAGCAACTGGGCCCGTGAGCCACAATTACTGAGCCTGCGCTTCTGGAGCCTGTGCTCCGCAACGCAACGAGAGAGGCCGCGATAGTGAGAGCCCCACACACCGCGATGAAGAGTGGCCCCCGCTCGCCACAACTAGAGAAAGCCCTCGCACAGAAACGAAGACCCAACACAGCTAAAAATAATTAATTAATTAATTTTTTAAAAAGATGATAAATGGTTTGATAAATAAATCTGTGATAAATGGATTGTTTTGCCTGACATTTATTATCAGAGAAGGTGAAGTCATTTTTACTTTTTACCACCTGCACAAGTACTTTCTACCTCGTTTTGCACAGTCCAAGAAATCTCTGCGGTCTTGGGCCCTCCTAAACCAGGAATTTTAAACCTAGGGTCCGGAGTCCGTGGATAGAATTCTGGGGCCTGTGAACTTGTTTGGGAAATAATTATACCTTTATTTTTACACACCTGTCACTGAAGTAGTACCCCTTTCATTGTTAATATAGGCAGCAAATCTCAGTGGTATTAGCAGTAGTTGTGTCATCATTTATGTTCAGCAACAATTTGAAGTTAGTCATTAGACATGCTGCTAGAATTCGTGTTTTGATGTGTTAATAAACAAACACATTTATTAACATACCACACATTCATTTACAAAATATTTTGATAGTTGTATTTCAGTATAATTCTTTTCCTTTGTAATGCTGTATGTTTTATTTTTAAAATAAAAAAGTTAAATTTAAAAATGCTATTCTGAGAAGGGGTCTGTAGTCTTCACTTGACTAACAGTGGTGTCATAGCAAAAATAAAGTTTAAAATTCCTGTCCTACAAATCTTCATTATAGAAGAATTCCAAATAATAAATGTAAATACTACCCCTCCAGGGATAGAACTCAATTCCTTTCTCCTTGAGTATCCACTGGACTAAGTGATTCACTTCTAAAGAACAGCACCAGGAAAGGGAAAATAGTGACTCCACAGTGGAGAAGACTGTAGACACCAACTTACCCAACTGACCAATGTCAACACGACCAGTAGGTAAGTCAGATGTTGTGCACTCCTGATGCGATGAGAAAGTCACTTTACCTCTGTGACATTCTTCCCCCAAAATCCATAACCCTGGTCTAACCATGAGGAAACAACAGACAACCCAAATTCAGGGACATTCTACAAAATAACCAAAAGGTACTTTTCAAATGTCAAGGTTATGAAAAATAAGGAAAGACTGAGAAACTGCCCCAGGCTGGAGGAGACTAAGGAGATATAATGGCTAAGTGTAAGATGGTCCCTGGATGAGATCCTAGTGCTGAAAAAGGATGTTGGTAGAAAAACCGGTATAATCTAAATGAAGCCTGTCTCTGTCTTGGCATGACAAAGAATGTTTCAATGTACATCCTCATTTGTGGGCCTTTGTACGAGAATTCTTTGGCTTTAAGAACCAGGAGTGGAACTGATATCTGTATTTATAATTTGACTAAATACTACCAATTTGCTGTCCAAAAAACCAAAACAAAACAAAAAACAAACAAACAAAAATGAAGCCTGTAGTTTAGTTAGTAGCATCGTACCAATGCTAATTCTCTAGTTTTGGTAAACCTATTCTGGTTTACAGGAATTCTCTGTACTATCTTCACAATTGTTTTGTAAATCTAATTTATAGAACTAGCCCAAACCAGTCTCTCCTCCCAATTTCTAGCTCACCCATCCATTCATTCATCCATTCAACAAATGCACACTGAACAGCCTCTCTGGCATGGGGATCGGGCAGGGGTGTGAAGACAATGATGAGAGGACAGGAGCTTGTAGTCTTTTGTGCAAACCTCCAAGACCTGCAGGCAGTTAAGGTGCAGTGGGACGGATGATTCAGTGGAGATTTGCACAGCGTGCAACACAAGCACAGGGGAGGAAAGAGAAGCAGAAATGTGCCAGGTGAACCAGGCACTGTGGGCAGAGTGGAGAGCAGGCGTGAAGGGCAGACGTGTGAGAGTGCGGCATCACCCGGAAACCACGAGCACTTCAGTCTTGCAGGAGCGTGCAGTGCAAGGGTGGGTTGTTCTCTGTGAAGGCAGAGAGGGAGGTCAGATGCAGCCAGTCTAAGGACTTAGCTTTTATCCTGTAGGTGGAGGGGAACAACTGGCATGTTCTGAGCAAGTCAGTCCCAGGTTCTGTGCTGGAGAAAGATAGATGTTACTGTGTAGGAAGGATCGGACCGAGGTGCGGCTCCCTCGCTGTGGGCAGAGAAATGACCCAGGCTCTTCGGCCCTGGGTTCTTCCCCCTGAGTCTGTCCTCCGGCTGGCTCTAGGCCTCGTGGCCTGCACACCCTCACTGTCCTTCTCTGCCTTGCTACCTCAGAGCATATCCAGAGCCTCGGATTGGGCACTTTCCTGTGGAGATGACTCTGTAGACGTACACTCATGTCCTTTACTCAACTCTCACCTCCCGACTTAGTCCTGCAGCCGGTGCTGAGCCCCCAGGCCTTTGCTTGTGGGGAAGGAAGTACGTACAAGTGCAAAAGCATATTCGGGAGGTGATGAGGGCTTAACTAGGTCTGTGGTTGTATGGATGGAGAGGAGAAAATGCATACAAGAGATGTTTAGTAGGGCAAAGCAGTAGAAAACATAGACTCATTGGAAGTAGGAAGGGAGAGGAGGAAGGATTTGGGGATGACGGAACTTAGGGAAGCGAGAGGATGACCGTGTCCTCCTCTGCAAGTGGGAACAGAGGAAGAGGAGGAGGAGGAGAGACGAAGGAAGGCATAATAAGGAGCTTTGATGGGCTGAGTTCAGGGTGCTGGGGAAAAGAGTTGTCTATTCACATGTGAGCTCTGGAAGAAAAGTTTGGGTTGGAGATAAAGATGCGAGATTATTAGCATACTTTCAGCATCCTGTATCAATAGGTTACAGGTAGGTATCCATATACATACGCATGACTGCTTTTCTTTTTTTTTTGAATATTTGAATTTTATTTTATTTATTTTTTATACAGCATGCTCTTATTAGTTATCTATTTTATACACATCACTGTATACATGTCAATCCCAATCTCCCAATTCATCACACCACCCGCCCCCACCACTTTCCCCCCTTGGTGTCCATATGTCTGTTCTCTACATCTGTGTCTCTACTTCTGCCTTGCAAACCGGTTCATCTGTACCATTTTTCTAGATTCTACATATATGCGTTAATATACGATATCTGTTTTTCTCTTTCTGACTTACTTCACTCTGTATGACAGTCTCTAGATCCATCCACATCTCTACAAATGACCCAATTTCGTTCCTTTTTATGGCTGAGTAATATTCCATTGTATATATGTACCACATCTTCTTTATCCATTCGTCTGTTGATGGGCATTTAGGTTGCTTCCATGACCTGGCTATTGTAAATAGGGCTGCAATGAACATTGGGGTGCCTGTGTCGTTTTGAATTATGGTTTTCTCTGGGTATATGCCCAGTAGTGGGATTGCTGGGTCATATGGTAATTCTATTTTTAGTTTTTTAAAGAACCTCCATACTGTTCTCCATAGTGGCTGTATCAATCTACATTCCCACATGACTGTTTTTCTTAAGCAGCTTTAATTGTGAGAAGTAAAGAGCACTGGAATTAGAGTCAGACGGATCTGGATTCAAGTTCCATTTCTGCCACTTACCATCTGTATCAGGACTCTCCAGAGAAACAGAACCAATAGGAGATAGATACAGATATAAATATAGATATGATTATAGATTAGATAGATAGACGAGAGATAATAGATAGATAGATGATAGATAGATAGATATTGCTTTAAGGAATTGATTCACACAACTTGGGGTTTGCAAGTCCAAGTCCAGGCCGGCAGGCTGCAAATTCATGTAGAAGTGGATGCTGCCATTTTGGGGCAGAATTTTTTCTTCTTCAGGAAACTTCTGTTTTTGCTCAAAGGCCTTTCAACTGATGGGATGAAGGGACTCTCCTTTACTAAAAGCCAACTGAATATAGATATTAACCACATCTACAAAATACCTTCACAGCCACACCTAGATTAGCATTAGGTTAACTGGGCACTGTGGCCCAGCCAAGTTGACACATAAGACTAACCATCACATCATCTATGTGACCTGTGGCAAATACTCAGCTTCTCTGGGTCTCAGTTTCCTCATCTGTAAAATACTGTAAAAATTGCTCCCCAAAGAATTTGCCTTAGGACTCTTTTAATGAAAGTAACAGAAATCCATTTAGAACTCAAATTAAATAAGGAATTTACTGGCTCATAAATGAAAACTCTGTCTTTGGTCATGATAAGATTCTAGGTCTCAAATGACATCATTAAGGCTTAGGTTATGTTCCCATTTTGGCCCTGCTTTTCTCTGTTGGCATCATTCCGGAAAAACAAAACAAAACAACCCACAAAACCCAGAATTGTCTCTCAGTGGCTTGACTGGGTAACTCGTCCACACCTGAATAATCATGAGGTCAGGAATGGAATATGCTGACTGGCCAGGCCAGGGTTACATGGCCATCCCCAGAGCCATGGTCCACCCTACCCAATCCATACAGACAGAAAGTGAGGAAGGGTGAATTCCCCCAAAGGAAACCAGGGTGTTGTTATGATAAGAAAGGGAAACAGATGCTGAGCAGGAAAAACAATTCCACTAGAGTTCATCATTTGTCTACCCAGCACTCTACACGTCTTTCCTCCCAAGTAGTAATTTGAAAAATGCTCCCCCTTATACCACTAGACACCAACTCATTCACTTCTGCCCAAAGGAAGATGGTCCAAAGCCATCTACTTCTGGGTTTAGCCCCAGGTCAGGGCTCTCTGAGTGATGTGTGCGCCCTTTGGTCAGGTCCAGGTGTGAGTCCTTATGGTCCCACAACCTGTAGCTAAATAATAAATGTCATCAGCCCTGTGTGCCTGGTGTGTCACAATGATCGGAAAGTCATTGGATAACTACAACTGAAAATCCTCATTGATGATGTGTGACCCCACTGTGGTCACTGGTCCATACACTATATCCCACCTTGCAGTTCGGGAATGTGACGTCATCCCTTCCTGGGGAATGGAGTACATTCCTCAACAAGCCCCCAGTCACACCCCCTGGAAAGCTATCCCTTGTCAACTCTGCTCCTTGACCTCATCTGGGAAGGGCATCAGAGGACTTTTCCTTCCTGGGGTCTGTGCACATTAAAAGCTCATTTGCCATTGGTACAGCGGGGCAGGGATGGAGATGGAGCCGGGGAATCTAGAATTGGCCTAGGGCTTCAGCAATCACAAGCCTTTATTTTTTCTGGACTTGAAATTTCTCCAGCAAGGCAACATTCTGGAAACTTCAAAAGGGCTTTTCCCCTTTCCCTTCCCTTCCTGAACACTTCAGTGCTGAAGCCATTAGAGCTAGACCCATTGCAGTGGCTCAGAGAAAGGTGTCTGAGCCCCAGCAGTTGTGAGGAAGGCGTTCCTGGGAAGAAGCAGCCAGAAGTAGGGAATCAGCCTTCGAATGAAGAACGTATGGGTGAGGCGCGCGGGGTGGAGGGCAGCCTGGCCTGGGGAATCCGAGCACCAGTGGCACGCAAAGGGCATCCACCCCAGGTCGGGGGGGTGACCTGACACAGTGTGAGAGCAGAAGTCGGATGGAGAAGTAGGGTCGCTGCTGCTTGGGGGAAGTGGCTTGGCCTGGGGTGTCAGAGCCTAAGTGAGGTCAAGGGCATCTGGCAGAGGAATGGGCCAGTGCAGGGTATCAGAGCTTGTGCCGAGTGAAGAGGGTGTGGTGGGGAGCAGCCTGGCCTGGTGTGGGACGTTACATTCCAGGCAGGATGGGGAGGATGTCCACACGGGGAGGTGGCGCTGGAGAAGTGAGAGGAAGGCATCTGTGTGCGTGTGTGTACGCACGCGTGCGCATGTGTCCACTGAGAAGGCCTGGGAACAGCAGCACCCCTTGCCTACAGACCTTGGAACCAGGGTTCCTTGGAGAAATGGCTGCTTCCCATTCTCAGGTGGAGAAAGTACAAGATGATCCCAGAATGTTTTTTTCCAGAAAGCAATGAAGTACTCAAAAAATGATGGGATCTTGTAAAAAATGATACAGAAGCTAGCTTGAATCCGCTCCCAGACAAGGGAACATCAGAATAAATAATGAGAGCAACAATTTGCTGAAAAAAAAAAAAGAAAACTGTTAGTCTACGTGGATACAGATAAAGGACAAACCTATAGAAAGTTTGATGGGGCATGGTATATTTACAAATTTTTAAAGTACCTGTCTACATATTAAGCCCTCAATTAATGATATTCACCACAAGGATGAACAGATGCTTATCAATTACAAAGGGGAGAAGAGGAACTTTGCGGTGGAGAAGCCTGGCAGACACCCTCTTAATCCAGTGATCATAGTGGATACCATCAGATACAGGAGAATGGAAATTGTGTGTCACCTTATAGTGTGCAACGAGAAAACCAATTACCACCTCGGTGATGTTCCTGTCAGAGGGACTGCCTGAATTTAATTGTGAGAAAATTTCAGACAAAGCAAAATCAGGAGACACTCTGCAAAAGAAATGGACTGTACCCTTCCAAAATGTCAAGATCGGACTTCCCTGGTGGTGCAGTGGTTAAGAATCCACCTGCCAATGCAGGGGACACGGGTTCGAGCCCTGGTCTGGGAAGATCCCACATGCCGCAGAGCAATTAAGCCCATGCGCCACAACTACTGAGCCTGCACTCTAAAGCCCACAAGCCACAACTACTGAGCCTGCGTGCTGCAACTACTGAAGCCCGTGTGCCTAGAGCCTGTGCTCCGCAACAAGAGAAGCCACCGCAATGAGAAGCCCGCGCACCGCAACAAAGACTAGCCCCGGCTCTGTCGCAACTAGAGAAAGCCCGGGTACAGCAACAAAGTCCCAACGCAGCCATAAATAAATAAATAAATTTATATTTTAAAAAATGTCAAGATTATGGCAAACAATAAAGGTTGAATATTCCGGATTGAAGGAGACTACAGAAGCAGGAAACAAAATGAGATGTGTGTTTCTGGAGTGAATGGTAGACACACCAAAATTTTTATTATTTTTTGCTATAAAGATCATTATTGAAACAACTGGGGAAATTTGAATAAAGACTGCAGATTAAATAGTAGTATTGTATAAACATTCGTTTCTTGATTTCTATTTTGATTGCAGTAAGGAAAGGGAGGGAAAGTCCTTGATTGTAGGAAATAGTAAAATATGTGCAGATAATGGGGCATGGGTCAGAAACTTATCTTCAAATGGTACAGTAAAAAGAAAGTTCTTTGTAACTTCTACGTAAGTTTGTGATTATGATTGGGAGAATCTGCAGCCATTTTTTTCAATCAAATAAAATATCATGGCTGTTTTTTTTTTTTCAGTGTACCACAATGTCCAAAATAGAACTCTTATTTCCTTAGATATGCTCCCTCCTATCTCAGAAAATGGCCCCAAACATCCACCCTCTTGCTTAAGGCAAAAGCCTAGGAGTCATCCTGATTCCTCTCTTTCTCTCCACCAGCAAGTCCTAGCAAGTCCACCTCTGGAGCAGATGTTAAACCCGTGCACTTTCCGTTACTACTACCACCTCTCTAATACAAGCCACCACGTCTGTGGGTCTGTGAAGGAGGTGTTCATAGAGAGGTCAATGGGAGGCTATTACCTTTGTGTATTCTACAGCCAAGTGTCTGGCAATGGGCTTGAGGCTGTGGTTGATCAGAAGGACACCGATGGTCAGCTGGACTTGAGTGCAGGAGAGCAAAGACGTGATGAACTCGCCCAGCCTCTCTGCATTTGTCCAGCCCTGCAGCTGACGGCAAAAAGTCCTCAATAAAGCAATGAGCACTGCATCACTTCTGCCTTCAAATCTCATACAAGTTCTTCTTTTGGCCAACTCTAATTGGAACTATACATAGAAGGGAGTTCTGGGAAACAGTAGCCAAGTGGACAGAAAGCATTTCCATCACGACATTCTCTGCCCATCCAATCTAAAGTTCTCACCTGGTCCTACTCTGTCACATCACCCCATTATAATTCTCTGGGTGGCATGTATTGCCAGCTGCTGTTGTCTAATTTGTTTATTGTGGAGTTCCCCACTAGAAAGTTAGCTCAGGAGAGCATGGATCTTATCTGTCCTGGTGCCTACTTGATATCCAGGGCCTAGAACAGAGTAGCACATGGAGTTGAATAAATGTCCCTCACTACCTTGCCTTTGACAATTCCTTATTTTTGGATCTGTTACAACACCTTACTTCCACATGCTGATTTCTTTTATTAAATAGGAATTAATAGAATTCTTTTGGTTTAGAGTAAAAAGAATGTTTACTTAGACTTAAATAAAGGGGAATATATTGGTTCGTGGAATGGAAAAGTACAGGACTTTTTCAGGTATGGCTGAATCCAGGGTGCTCCCATGTCACTGAGATTTGCTCTGCTTCTTGTGCTTTGGTTTCCACCTCGGGCAAGCTTTCTCCTCAGGTGGCACCTTTTCTCATGGGTTCAGTGAGAATAGAGTTTCTTGTTGCCAGTAGTTTCAATGAAAGTTCTGAGAACAGAAGGGGAATCCTCCCTCTGACCCCTGCCCCCATCCCAAAAAAGGTGCCGTTGAGAGAAGGAAGGAAAATGAAAGCCAGCTGGGCAGATACATTTGTTCGCTACAGATTTGTTGTGAGGGTCAAGAGATGATATTTTAAAGTTTATGACATATAGTAAGCCCTCAGTTACGATGGCTACTACAACAATAATATTGTCATGTAATTATTATTGCTGTGTGAAAGAATGTTGTACACTTCAGGGTACCAAACCAATGTTGGATGTCATTACCTCCTTCGGAGTTCGTGGGTTTAGACAGTTCAGGAGGGAGGAGAGGAGAAGGGCTCCTTTCCCATGCCCCAGGGGAGGTGGGGTTTTCTGTCTGGGCAGCGGGGCTGGAGGGAAGGCTGGTCCTCCTGTGGTTCTCAGGACGGCCACTAGGTGGCAGCCTTAGCCCATACTGCTCCCGTCCCAGCACCGTCCCAGTTTGACTAGCCTGCTCATCTTGGCTTTCCCAGGAACCTCAGGGTCCCCAGCCCTTCTCAGACCTCCTGCTTGAGACTCTCCCTTGGCTGGAGATGGGGGCCACGTGTACACAGATGCGATGCACACAAAGGATCTCCACGGTTCCTTGGTGTGTCAGGGTTGCAGTGTGAGGGCAGGGAAGCTTTGGGAGTTGGGGGCATCTCCACCAGGAGTTCGCAGGAATGCCAAGAGGCTGGGTGTGTATTTGGTGAATAGCCTGGGTAAGGGACTCCAGTGGACATTTATCATGTTCAGGTTGCCAAGCACTTGTCGAGCATCCTTGCTCTATTGGAGGAAGGTCTAGCCTTCTGAGTCCTAACCACCCCCCACCCCCCACCGCAAAAGTTGAAGCCTGAGAACTCATCCCCCAGGCTTCTTTGTCGCTACCAACTGGTCCTAGGTGAGACCCAGAGCCCTGTGACCAGACTCACGGACGTGAGACCCAGCCTGGAGATGAGAACGGCATGAGGAGAGAAGTTCTGCCATTTTTCTAGCAGAGAGTACAGAGGCGTCAGCTTTCTCTTGGAGGTGGGGGTGAGGTGGGGGCAGATGGTAGTAGCCGAAGGCCAGGTGCCTGACCTGGATGTGGCATTGCTTAGGGGAGAGTGGGTAGTGGCAGATTTCTCATCAGGCCAGCTCTGCAGTTTCATTACGGACATTGCTTTTTTTTAATTTATTTATGGCTGTGTTGGGTCTTCGTTTCTGTGCGAGGGCTTTCTCTAGTTGTGGCAAGCGGGGGCCACTCTTCATCGCAGTGCGCGGGCCTCTCACTATCACGGCCTCTCTTGTTGCGGAGCACAGGCTCCAGACGCGCAGGCTCAGCAGTTGTGGCTCACGGGCCCAGTTGCTCCGCGGCATGTGGGATCTTCCCAGACCAGGGCTCGAACCCGTGTCCCCTTCACTGGCAGGCAGATTCCCAACCACTGCGCCACCAGGGAAGCCCACGGACATTGCTTTTGGAAGCTTCGTCTAAAGCCCTGTTCTCCAGGTCTCCCACAGTGGTGTGAGCCATTCAGTCTCCTTTTGTAAAATCCTGTTTGGGGTTAATCCACCAGAATCAGCTTTAGTTGCTTGTAGCTAAGAACCCAGACTAATGTAAGTGCTAACACTGATTTATCACATGCCAACTGCAAGGCCTCTTTTAAATTTCAAATAGTTCTATGAGGTAGGAATTCTTATTTTATAGATATAAGCAAAACATACTCAGAGAGGTTAAGTGCTTTGCCCACGGTCACACAGCATGGACATACCAGAGCCTCAAGTCCAATGTAAGGTATGTTGGTCTCTGGAGTCCATGATCTTTCCACTGTGCCAGGCTCTTTGCCATCAGGTCAGGGACATTATCGGTACCTCCAGTACCCAGCTCAGTGCCTGACACATAGTAGGTGCTCAATAAATATCCGACCTTAACAAATACTGAACAAATAAGTAAATGAAAATGCCACAGTCTTTTTTCTTGGAGTGTGGTCGAGCTTGGAGCGTCTTTGGGGTGGAGACAAGTCCTGGTAAAATGTCAGGTGAAACTTGCCTTGGAAAGTCTCAGCCCTCCTGAGAGCCCTGTCTCCTCCTGGTTCCAGCCCCTCTGCTGCATCTGGAACTTAACTGTCTATCCCCAAAGGTGAATTCGAACGATGGCTGTGATCACGTTGACAATTTGCTTCCTCCACATTCAGTGGTGGCAGGAGCGCAGAGTCACTGCTATCAAAGGAACCGAGAATTTGAACAGAATCATCTGTGCATCTGATGCATCAATCTCCTCTCCTCGTGCCTGAGGAGTGGCTGCCCAGCCTCTATTAAGGACCTGACTGTCCACTTCTAGGGCTGCTCTGAGACAGTAGTGTTCCTCTGGTTTGTAAAGCCAGGTTCCCTATAATGCTGGTTCTGCTTGAGCCCACAAGAGTATCACATGGGACTCCCACTCCACCCCCCTTTCTTTTACTTGTTAGGTTTTTTAAAAAATTTAATTAAAAAATTTTAATTCAAGTATAGCTAATTTCCACTGTGGTGTTAGTTTCAAGTGTATAGCAAAGTGATTCAGTTATACACTCACACACGTACACACACACGTATATTCTTTTTCAGATTCTTTTCCATTACAGTTTATTACAAGATACTGAGTATAGTTCCCTATGCTATACAGTAGGTACTTGTTTACCTATTTTGTATATAATAGTATGTATATGTTAATCCCCAACTCCTAATTTATCTCTCCCCACGGCCGATATCCCCTTTGGTAACCATAAGTTTGTTTTCTATATCTGTGAGCCTATTTCTGTTTTGTAAATAAGTTCATTTGTATCACTTTTTTAGATTCCACATATAAGAGATATCATATGATATTTGTCTTTCTCTGTCTGACTTACTTCACTCAGTATGATAAGCTCTAGATCCATCCATTTTGTTACAAATGGCATTATTCCATTCTTTTTTATGGCTTAGTAATATTCCATTATATATATATATGTATATATATATACCACATCTTCTTTATCCATTCATCTGTTGATGGGCATATAGGTTGCTTCCATGTCCTGGCTATTGTGAATAGTGCTGCAGTGAACATTGGGGTGCATGTATCTTTTCAAATTAGAGTTCTCTGTGGATATATGCCCAGGACCCATTCTCTTTTTTAATTGAGAAGCCTTCAGATGTGTGAAGGCAGCCACTTGAAGTCTCCTGTATTCAGTCCCACGCCCTCCCACTTGCTCCCAGGTTTTCTTCCTCAAGTGAAACATATATACCTCCTCCCCATGCTCCTCCTCAGACGTGGATTTGCGTTCCTTCCCCCTCCAGTGGTTCTGCCCTAGACACACCCCACTGGCCTGTGCTTCTTGAATGTGATGCGAGATCTGGTGGTATGAAAGCTGTACCACAAGTGTGGTCTGCCCAGGGCCGGGTGGAGTGTTGGCTCACGTGTTCCTCGCTCTGGGTACCTTATGACTGGGTTCAAATTCTGGCTCTGCTTTTTACTGGCTGTGTGACTTTGGGCAAGTTAGGAAACCTATCTGTGCCTCAGTTTCTCCATTTGTAAAATGGGTTTATAACAATAATATCTACTTCATAGAATTATTATAAAGACTAACAGAGTAAATATTTAAGTTAATTAGAACAGCGGCTGACATAGTATTCGAGAAGTGTGAAGCAAAAATAAATACAACCGTCCATGTCAATATCACAAGTATTATTGAATGTCTACACTGCATCACCTCTCATGCTGACTTTATAGCCAATTAAAAATCCATTGTCTTTTTTTCCTTTTTCTTTCTTTTTCAAAAAACAGGCTCTGCTGCTAAGCCCCATCCTGTCAGCACATGCTTCAGTAGTTGGATTTCAGGGAGTGTACAGGAGTTCACATCTATTCCTCGGACACGACATCATCTTGGTTGCTCTTTGTCTCAAACGGCTGGCTTGCTGGGATGCCAACTCTGCCTTCCAGCATGTGTGGTGAAGTGTGCTGAGCCGTGGGCAGTGTCTTGCTGACTCCAGACACCCGACTGTGTCTGCAGCCCTTCCTGTCTGTCCCTGCACTACCGCAGAGCCTCCTGAAGAAGCCTTTCCCTGCCCTTAGCTGGACGGGCTGGACCCTCAGGCCAGGCGCCTGATGTTGAAGCGAGATGGTCCCCAGACACCCGCCTTCCAGCCTTCCTCCACCTGCGGTCTCAGGGCCAGCTACAGTGGAATCCCGCCACCCCAGACCTGCAGCCTCAGGATCTGGGATCCAGGAATGTGCAGTTTATACGGTGTCTCAGGAGACCCAGAAGACTGGCCGAGGGGATGATGGAGGAGCTCGACCAAATGTGGCTGCGGACGATTGCTGCCACTGACCTCCCAGCCTGGGCGGGGTGGGGCGGATGTGGCTGCCCGTGGGAGACCCTCTCCTTGTCTCTAAGGACCCGCTTTCTTTCCTCCTGCAGCGTTAGGACACGGAGTATGGCAGGACTTGTGGGCTGGATCCCTGGGCTCCGAAGTGCGGATCCCTGAGAAGTTTCACCCCCTCTCAGCCCAAGAGCTCGTCAAAGCTTCTTCTTCATGTTCACTGTCGCGTTTCCGGCAGGCTGCTGCTGGCCATCATGACAAGAAGCACTCTAGACAGACAGACCCTGTGGGTTTCCTTGTTCTGGGCTGGGCTTGACAGCCACGCGCCTGGGCTCACCTGCTCAGGAAGAGGCAACCACACGGTGCTGTGCCCGGCAGGCCAACACACCGACACCTGGACCTGTTTGTTGAATGGATCTTGAATGGATGAAGAAAGACCTCATGAAAGGCGGAGAGAAGGGCCAGTACCCAGGGATGGAGATAGCCTTTAGGAAGGGGAAATGCTGCTTCCTTATACGGCAGCCAAGAGATTGTGGGGGGGGGGGGGAGGGGAAGGGGGCAGAGGGGTTGTAGGCTTTGTGTGGGTGCTTGAGGTTGTTCCTTCCTGCCAACTGTACTTTTCCTTTAGAAGAAGGAAGCAAGACCATAAGCTGAGATGGAAGGCGTGGCTGAGGGAGGGGTTGGTTTGGGGAAAGTGAAGACATTGCGTAGTCTATGAACGAGTTGTTGAGAAATATCCGTAAGATTGTCAAGCAGTGCCAGTGTCAGAGTCTAGTTGAGAGGGGCTTATCTATTGGTACTGTTGTGACTGATTACCTGGTTTCTCTCCAAAGGTGGCCAGCTGTCCAGGGGTGAGCAAAGAGGGGGCAGCCAGATGATTTTCCGGGGCTGGAGTTTTACAGGAGAGACGCAAAGTGAGAACATCGAGGCAAAGGAGTGTTGGATTTTTGGGAATGAGTGGGTGACGTGCTGGACCAGGGAATGGAAGCTGGATACAGAGGGAGGGGGAGGGAGAATCTAGCAAGTAGGGAAAAATCTGGGAGTCAGTGAGTAGCAGATTCAGCAAGGACAAAGCGCTGGTTTATTGGGAGTAGCTGAGTGAGAGAGCTGGATGGCCACGGCAGTGTTGGAGGGCAGGGAATATGCGTCTGAATGTCTGATTCAGGCTGGATGGCTGAGGTGATGATCGGGTCTGGGATTTGGTCAAGGGATTAGGTGGTTCAAGGTCGCTGGAGACGAGGAAGTCAAGCTGTGTGTTGGAAGGGTTGTCTGCATAAAGCACTCAAGTCATGTAGGGTGATGGAGGAGCTTCAGGAGAGCGGAAGATCATGAGCAAAAGTCAAGGCTTTGACAGATGAGAGGCGTAGTCAGGAGACTGCACATGGCAGGGACAGCCTGGAATCAGATGCAATCAGATGGTCTTTCATCTTGTCGGTGCAAGCTTGTTCCTCCCCCGACCCCCTGAGTAAATGCCATTGTTCTAAGTGCCGGATAAAGAGTCATTCAGTTTCTTCCTTGACATAGAGCTGCCTGTGAATTTTCTTTTCTGGGTTTCATGCTTGGTTCTCTCCTCTTCTTCCTCTATATTCGTTCCTGGGTGACCTCACCAAGTGCCAGGGTTTTAAACCCAAGCTCTGTGCTGCCAGCTGCTACCTGTGTCTCCGGACTCTCGAGCTTCAGTCTATTCAAAATCTTCGCTAGGATGTTCACATGGATCTCAGACTTAAAGTGTCCAGAACCAGAGTCTGCATCCCCAAACTCTGCTTCTTCTTTACTCCTTTTAGAGAGTAAATGGCAATTCCATCTTTTCAATTGTTTCGGCCCCCAAATCTGGAAGTCATCCTTGACGCCACTCTTAAACCCACATCCAATCTATTATCCATTTTTGACGGTTTGACCTTCAGCCGAGCCAGAATCTGGCCACTGTCTGCTTCCACTGGATCCAGCTTGCTCCATGCACTCCATCTTGTCTCATCTACATTATTGCCTCCTAACTGGTACCCTTACTTCCTCTTTTGCCCTGCTCTGGTCTATTCTCTACCCAGCAGCTGGAGTGACAATTTTAAAACTTAAAAGTCATGTCAGTCTTCTGCTAAAAATTTTCCTTTGGCTTTCCATCTTAGTTGAAGAAAAAGCCAAAATTCTAACCATAGTCTACAGACCCTATGTGATCTAGCTGTGGATACTTCTGACTTATCTCCTACCTCTTCAGCCTCTGTCCTACACCATCCCTTGCTCTCTGCTCTGGCCACACTGCCCTCCTTGCTCTTTATCAAACACACCAGGCAAGTCCTTACCTCAGGACCTTTGCACTTGCTGTTCTCACTGCCTGAGATATCTTCGTTCAGATACTTGCATAGTTCAGTAGCTCACTTCTTCCAGGTCACTGCCCAATGTCATCATTTCAGAGAAGACTACTCTGACCTCCCCCCTCACCTGGACTTATTGTTGCCCATAGGACTGACCACGCCCTGATTTAGCCATGATAGGCTAAATAACGTTATGGTAACAGATCCCAAGGTGAAGCGGCTCATAACATAAAGGGTTATCCAGTGGTATGCTGAAGCCAGCTTGTACTGGGTCAGAAGAGCCAATTGTTAAATTTTCAGGAAATTTAAGTCAGTGTTAAGCATGGTCATTATTAAAAGTTAAATTACATAAACTTCCAATTAACAAACATTAAAAATGAGGGCAGTACGTACTCAAAACACATCAGATCTCCATTGTTTTACAACATTTTACTTTTATTATTAATGTATATGAAGTTTATTATTATTACCCCATATTATTATGACCTCTGTGCTTGAGGTTATCTATGTCTTTTTTATTTGTATTGTGTAAATACTAATATATAATATGTGCTACTGTGCATTTCTACCTAACTCCTCATGCAGTGATGACATGTAGAAATCAGCCATACTGGGAATATTTACCTACCCCTGAAATCAGTAAAGCTACAAATCAAGGTTTGATCGTTTTTGTGTCTCTCTGTGTGTGTTTGTCTAGACTTTAAAAAGTGATGGGGAAAATACTTATGATGCAGATTAAACTTCAAAGTGTGTCACGTCTGCAGCCATTACACCGTGAATAGCAAAAACTGAGGTAGTATTCAAAAACTTACACCTGATTTGGCAAAGAGGTTGCTCACCACTGATGAATGAGTGAAGTTCTGACCCATAGGTCTTCATCGTGTCACTTTCGTCTTACTTATTAACATAAATGAATATATCAGGCAACATTCATGTTGGAAGTACACTCATCCATCAATTGCAGCCATAGGTTGATTATGGATACAAGACTTCAGCAAAAATGAACCAAAGCATCTGTATCTATTGGGTACATGGCATTTCATTGTAGAGTAGTTTGTTTTACTATTTGTAAACTGCATTCTTTATATCAGCAAAGTTTCTAATAAACATATACACACACCACACATACCTCGTACATAT
The DNA here is from genome assembly GCF_965194805.1 of Balaenoptera borealis. Classification (NCBI taxonomy): domain Eukaryota; kingdom Metazoa; phylum Chordata; class Mammalia; order Artiodactyla; family Balaenopteridae; genus Balaenoptera; species Balaenoptera borealis. The sequence continues at coordinate 93,394,737 of NC_138868.1, read as the reverse complement.
ATACCCACCCCTCCTCTCCTTCTTTGGAGACCTGGCTGTTAAACATTCACTGGGTTGATCCCACATGCACACGCCATGCCCATCATGGGTCCTCTGTTCACACCCCTCACTCTGGGCCCAGGTGATGACACTTCTACCACATGCAGTGTTGCTGACTGCTGTGGCAGGGGAAGAGACCCACTGGCTTTCAAAGGCTCCACCTAGAAGGGACATGCACTCCCCTGCTCCTATTTCATTGTGGGAAGCAAGCCACGTGGCCACATCTACTGTAAGTGAACAGAGAAGTGTAATCCTGTCACGTGCTGGGAAGGAGGGGGGAGAACTGGAATGCAGGTGAACAGCCCAATGACTCCACAACGTACTAGATTCTTGTCTAGAATCCTCAGCCCCACACTGAACAAACATTCCACCGGAGAGTGTTTTGTTCACTGCTGTCTCTTGGAGCACCTTGAGACACTCAAGAAATACTTAGTGAATCAGAGAGGAGACTAGCTTGAAGGAGGAAGGCTCTGGAAGCAAGCCCTCATGGATCAATGGAGAGGGTTATCCAAATCTTGTTCTCTTAGAGCCCCTCACCCCGCCATATGCAGCTGGAAATCCGTGGCACAGGAAGTCACATAGATGCATGTGGTTCTGTGCCGTTTAAACAGGCCCTAGGGCCAGTGAAGGGACAAACTCTGGGAGTGGCTGCAGACACCACCCCAGGAGAAGGCTCCACTGACCCAGGCTGAAACCAGGGTGAGGGCCATAGACCCGAAAGATGGTGTCACTCAGATTCGTGCAGGTGCAGGGTTGGCCCTGAGAAGGAGTTACATTTTGCTCCCTGGGCTCCTTGCTTGCCTCACCCTCGTCCTGGCCTCTTCCCCAGGAACTCCTGATTCCATAGTTTAATAGATGATCCCAACTCTACTGGCTGCTTCTTCCCAACACAGCCAGACAGCAGCGTATGCAAGAGAATTCTGAGCTGAGACAAAGTTTTCTTCACTCTCTGTCTAGATCAGAGGTTTCAGTAAATCCCAGGGGTTGAATTAAGGCTCCACGTGCTGAGCAGGATGACAAAGTAATAAGGAGAGGGATCACGTATTCTCGAATAGCCTCATGCATCTACCTCGGCGTTGGCACCTTGGAGCTCAGGTGTACACTGTTATTCCAGGTGGGTTTGATGTTATATCACACACCAGGGAGGCAACAGCTCTACTCCCATTTGTTGAGCACCTACTATGTGCCGAGGCTTTCCTATACGCTGCTACATTCATTACCCAGCACCCCAACTCTAATAGCTTGGTATTTCCTGTTTGTCAAAAGAGGAAACTGAGTCTGGAGGAGATTAGGTAACTCTTCCAAGGTCAACAGGGAAGTGGCAGAACCAGGATTTGAATGCAGTCTTTCTGAATCTGATGTCTGGCCCTTCTCGACGAGGACTCCTCTATCAACCTGAGAGAAAAGACTAAAAACTATCATTCAGGCAACATGAACTCAAGACCCTGGGTTTAAATGAGGTTAAAAAAAAAAAAATACCAGAGGCATTTCCACATTTGATTCACATGCCAGACTTCCACGGATTTGAAATAAATCCCAGTTGGACCATAATAGCTTTTTTTTTCTTTCAATTTTTATTGAACACAAGTATTCTGGCAGAATGCAAAGTCAAAATTCTCAGTTAGTACTCAGTATTTACACCAGTGAGAATGGAAACAAAGGTGGTATCGATGTTTCACTTGGTAAAAAGTTTGTAACAAGAGAGAAGGCCCCCGAAGTCGGGAATGCTGGGTAGAGATGTTAATGGAGATCTGATAACCACCATCCAGACAGACAGCCTACAGTGAAAACCTGGGACTTGGAAGGCTCCATAGAAAAGTGTGAAAATAGCGTTCCACTTCAAAGCTGCACTATATATACTACAGCCCTTCAGGGTTCCGAAGCCCCCTGCATGGCACTTGAGTGCCCCTCCAGCAGAACCTGGCCACGCCAGTATTTATGTGAATACATATGTATGGCACATACACATATAGACACATAGACACTGGAAACCGGTAGAGTGATCCCTCCTTCAAAAAATTAAAAAAAGGAAAACTATAAGCTTTTATCCTTTAACATAAAAGATAGAACGTCTTGAAAATAAAGTGACTCCCTCTTTGATTTTAAAGAAAGCATTGCTCTCTTTTTTTTTTTTTTTTTTTTAGAGAAAAGAAAGCTCACACATGCAGAGACAAATCTACGTATGATGGGAGAGAGGCAAAACAAAAGGTTGGCAGAGTTTTGGGTTCCAGCCAATGGCAGAGCCAGGGTTTAGGGAGGGGGCAGGGGAGTCAGCTGCCCTGGGCCAGGTTATCTGAGGGTTGACCATACCTCTTTCTCTTCCTAACCACCGGAACCAAAATCAGTTTACTTGACCACAACCCCTTGGAGTGAGATGCACAGTCTTGACGAGGTATAGTGTGGGCTTGACCTAGGTAGTCAAAGCCATTAACGTCACAAGATGAGGAATTGATTCCACTGACAACCTGGGGAACCGGAAGAGCCTACCACTCCCCGCTGGGTCCTCCCCATCTGTCTCAGACGCCCAGGAGCTCCCATCTGCTGTGTGCTCTGTGTGCTCTAACAACTGTCTTCACCTGACTTGTTCCTGAGGGCCTGTGCATTCGAACCATAGATTTGTGCAAGCCCTAACATCAAAGGGCCAGAGCTGTGTAGACTGGGATCCTCCATTTCCATCCCCAGGAGCTGAGAAAATGCAAAATAACCCCACATTGAGCAAATGACAAGACCATTATTTTTCACAGTTTGATATGATTATCTAGCATAGCGCCACTGATTAGTCTGCAGAAGTGTCAGAACACTGGGGAGTGTGGCCCACAGAACAGACTCAGGGGAAGTCTTGCTACCCTAACCTCTTGCTGTTTTGTACCTTGGGAAAGGTACCTGCAGAGTGCTGATTTCTGTTGACTTACCATCATCTTCATTATCACAATCGCTTTTACTTCATTTTCTCTGTTTAAAGGCTTCAGTTCCTTTTAAGATTTATTTTTGTTTCCTGAATATTTTTTTCTGAACTATCTGCTATACCTTCCACAACCAAACTATGTTGAAGTTTTATTTCAATACTATGACAAAAACACGTTTCACACTAAAATATTCACGCATCCACAGTGTGCAAGCTTGCAGTTCTAAAGTAGAATGAGGAAAAAAAAGCAAAATTTCTATACAAAGGGCTGGCTTTTCCCTTCTCCCCCCTCCCATCCCCCTTAAAGTTTCTGTATTTTTTGTTCCCCTACTTGGTTTCCAATCCAGGAAAGTTGTGTTATGACTCCAGACAGCAGGTTGGTTTTTTTTTTTTTTTTCTCTTTTGTTTCTACAAATGCTGCCTAAGTGAACAGAAGGCCGATGTTATTTTACTTCAACAGACTTCCAAAAAAAGACACTAATTCCCTGAAGCACACATGCTCTTCCGCTCAACTCTAGATTCTGGGCTCTAAAGGAAATTGTACGTATATATTTTATTTGGCTTTCTACAAAAAAGGGGATGTTTGGGGTAAAAATGTGTGTTCACCAAGACCAGCCCCAACTATACAATCTTCTCTGCTTCATTCAACAAAGCCTAAGAGTCCTTCAAAAGGAAGGACAGAGATGCCTGGGGAGCAGATCCTTTTCACAGATACAGGCAGGTGGTAGCTAATCAGAAGTGGTCTAACCCCCTAGGAAACAAAAAAGAACAGAAAACCCGAAAGCAAAACCATTCCAGAACGAGATGGATTTTCACCTGAGTCGCACACAGGCAAAAATTTCAAATCAGAAAGGGGGGAAGAGCCACTGTAAACAATCAGATTTCATGAAGCTGTCCTGTGATGATCCTACACCCCTAGGCAGTACTTGTAACTTAAAGAAAAGGCAGCTATTTTACATGGACATTGAAACACAACTGAAGTCAAACATTTGTCAACTTGTAAACACAGGAAAGCAAAGTTGGCAGAAAGGTGAAAAAAAAGAAGGAAAAAGAAAAGGAAAGGAAAAGAAATCCGAATACTGCAAATTGAGATCTACCCCCAGAAGCTGCAATTTGGCATTCTTCCTACAAAACAAGAGTCTATGTGGGAATTGAATTCAGCTAGAAAGGGTGACACACTTTGCATACTGAACAAATACAAAGTGAACAGAAATTATAACTTATTTATGAGGTTTTACAGAGTTCAAACTTGACTGAAAGTATAAAAATAAACTTGGACTTCGTTCATTCGGTTAGTCTTAGTGTCTGGAAGTATTTCTCTGAACCTGGTCTGTGCCAGTTGGGCAACACCAAGTGTGGTCTTCCTGAACCTAGAGTTTTTTTTTTTTCTGAGCTTCCTAGATTCTTAATTTGGGGTCCTTTTGTTTGATTTTTAAATGGTTTCAGGGAATGGAGAGTCCTAGTTTGGCTGTGGGTTTCACCTTTTTGTCTCATTTTCTTACAAGTGAGTGCGCAACAAAGGAACCCTTTCTACAAATCTACAAAAAGGAGATCCCACGTTGATCTGCTTAGTTTTTTTTTTTGTTTTAAAGGCAAAAGACACTAGAGGAATGAGACGTGTGTGTGTGTGTGTGTGTGTATGAGATATTGGAGATGCTCTGGTGAAGCTGTCGTGTCACTTTTTATTTTGATCTTTGCTGGTGTCTCGTCACCCATCATGCTTTGCTCTCGTTCTCCTTTGTTTGTGTGGCATCGTTGGGGACCGTCTTGACTTCGGCTGGCGCTGGCTTCGTTTCTGTCTCCTGGCACTCCGGCTTTGCTTCTACAGGACCCTTCCTGCGGAGAATCAGGAAAACAGCACTGAGACCACGGTCTGCAGTAACGGACCCTCTGGCCAGTTCCTCAAAGGGGGCTCCAGTTAGAGCACTGGTCTCCAAACTCAGCTGCACATCAGGATCACCTGGCATCTCTAAAAATCACTGATGCCTGGGCTGTGTCCCCAGAAATCCTGATTTAATTGGTCTGAACGTGGTGACTTTTAAAAGCACCCAAGTCGTTCTAACTTGCAGCCAAAGTGGAGAACCTCTGAATCAGCGGAAGGAGCCGTTCCGGCCCTAATCTGATGCAGGGCCTCCAGCTTTACCTGGGGTGGTGCAAGTGCAGCAGGTTGCAGCCTTTTCCTCACCCTGCATGGCTGCAGCGGCCCAGCTTGGTATGAATCATGTATGTTGGGCTCCCTGGTACTGATTCCGGAGGGCCCTCTGCAAACCACCTGTTCTTGCCTGTCCTCGCCCCCCCACCTCTGTGCTCTGCCTTTCCTGGTGATGCCTCTATGGCTTGCCCGGGCAGGGTAAGAAAATGCTCTGTTACTGAGGCAGCTTTCCATGGGAGTCGGGTGAGAGGCCAGAGTGGGCTGCCGGCCTGCAGGGGAGCTGAGTGGGGTGGAGTGGGCGGGGCTGTCCTTTTATTTTCTGACAGATTCGGGGCTCCTGGTGAGGGTCCCCTTGCTGCTCTTGGTGGCAGCACCTCCGCTTATCTGGGAGCAGCCACAGGAGCCTCTATAAAAGCCTCTGTCTGACTCTGCCTCTATCAGTCCCAAGAATGAGAATCTGGTTTAAGGACGCACCAGAGCAGACTCAGACCCCAGCCCCAGCTGGTGCCCCTGCATTTTGGCCTCACACTGAAGAAACCTGTAAGCTGAAGGACCTGGCCTCGAACTTGGAAGACCCAGCGGTCACTCAGTGCTTGGGAGCTCTGCGTCTTCCCAGTCACTCAAGGGCAGGAGAAGCAAGGGTGGGCGTGTCGGTTGGAGTGTGATGGGGCCTTCTGGACCACACAGAGCCTCTCCCCACACGAGACTCAGGGTCTGCCTCCTTACTTCCCGAATACCCGTGCCATTCTGCTGGGGACTCGGCCTTGCCCTGGATGACACACTGCCTGCGGGCCCCAGGGTGGCCGATCAGGGCACCTTGACCTCCTTTAGCTCACTTCCCAAGCTACGCTCATCCGTGGCCCGAATGCAAAGGCTCCTGCAGGGACGACAGACGCCACTGCTAGGACGATAAGGATAAAACCTAATTAACGTGGCCTAATTAGTCAGCAGGCGGCTGCCTGCCGGGCCTGCTGCCTGTGCCCACGCTCTGCCTCGGCCCAGCCCCTGGCTGACAGTCGCCTCGGAGAAGCTCTGGAGTAGGCTGAAGACACATCTAACAGGGAGGACACAGCACAAACGCACACCACCACGGGACACCCCCCGACGACAGTGGACAGAGAGAGGCCGTACTCGGTCTTGGCTGGCGCAGGAGGAACGGCGCCGTCGGCCGTGGAAGGAGCAAGTTCAGGGGCTTGTCCACTGGCCCCGGCGGCGGGAGCAGGAGAGCCCAGGGCTGCAAAAACATCCTTTGCAAGGTCAATATCTGGGGTCTTGAAGTTCCCTTCATCCATTTTAAAGTCCTCGCCCTGGGCAGGGTTTGTGGTGCTGATGGAGGCCGCCTCGCTCTTCGGGCTGGCGAGGGCCCTGGCTGCCTCGGCTGGGCTCTTCGCGGTGCCGGGCTGGGTGGGCTCAGGGTCCGGACCTTTGGTGCCGGGAGCCTCCTGCTTGGCCTGGGGGGCTTCTGGGGTGGGGGTCGTCGGTGCCACCGCTAGGGGACTGGCTGCCCCGGCCAGGGGGGGGGACCGGCTTGCTGGCCGGAGGGGCCTTGGGGGCCTCGCCTGCACTGACAGGGGCGCTGGGGCTGAGCACGGCCCCCTGGTTTGCCAGGACGCTAGAGGACAGGTTGCTGGCGGCGGGGGCTGAGGTCGGGGGGTCGCTCAGGTCAACGAGGGGGGCGACCTTGGGGGCTGAGGCTGGGGGCGGGGAGGTGGCGGCGGCGCCGGGCCCCTTGGAAGGGGTGGCCTGGCCGGTGGGCACAGAGTTTGAATCAGGGGTGGCCGTGGCCACGGGGGCGATACTGGAGGTGAGGGTGGTGGTCTCACTGGTGGGGCTCTTCTGAGCAGTAGCAAAGGTTTCGGTGATAGTGTCAGAGTTAGCGGTGACGGTGGTGACAGAAGGCAGCATGTCCTCCACAGTGGCTGTGGTGTCAGCAGGCAGCCTGTGGGGAGGACAGGACGTAGAAGAGATAGACGATGAAGCTGAGATGGACAGAGAAGCCGGGAAGGGCGGAGGCCAAGGCGGGGGCCGGGGGCTGGCATGCGGGGCACGCACAGGCATGGACACAGGCCCACAGAGAGAGGAGGACGTGAGAGGAAGCACACGCCCAGGCGGGCAGAAGAGGACACAGGAGACAACAGAGAACTCGGCAGTCTAACAGGGCCTGTCACCTTCCTCCCTGCTGACTCCCCTCCCGATCTGCACGGGGCTCCCTTCCCTACGGCCCTGGCGGCCCTTTCGGACCCCTGCCTGCATCTCGACTCAGGGAGAGGCCAGCTGGAGCTCAGCGTCCACCACCGCAGGCGTCATAGGTCCCTGGGGAATTGGGCCCACCTGCTCCAGAGACGAAGAGGGCTCCACGTGGTCCCTCAGGGCTGTGGGTGGTCCAGCCAGAGATTTTGTGCTTCCATGAAACTCCATTTCCTTCAAACCCACAGGACCCATGATACCCACGTGGTCATTACCATCACAGCTGGATGTGGCTTCTGACCGAGGGTCCCCAAGGCTTCCGAGACCAGGAGAACCAGGGAGCTTTTACCAGGGCCCCAGCTTCCCTTGCCCTTTTAGGAAGAATGCAGAAAACCCTAGAATTCTTGGAAATCCTAAACAGAATCTGCTAAGCTCAGCCTCTCTCAATGAAGTTTTGTCTCCTTAAGCCATTTCCAGAATGTGTGTGTGACCTGGGCACAGGGTCTAGGGATCCCACGTACGCACGGAGGCTTTAAGGCATCCACAGCCACCCAGGTAGAATCAAGAATGCCTCGTGTCTAGGGAGAGAGTGGGGTCAGGCGCTCCTGGCCCAGCACTCCAGAATTCTGGCCTGCCATGCTCGGCGGGGAGCCGTGGGTGGGAAGCATGGAGCTGTGCGTAGGGTGATGCGGTGGGTGTGAGGCTCTGTTGAGGAGGTGGCAGCCCGACCCGCCCACGTACTCGGGCTCCGTCAGCGGCGTGGTCTCGTTGGGCTCTGTGTGTTTCCCTCCATCGTGTTTTGGGGTCCGCTCCTCCTCAGTTCGCACCTCCACGATGGGTTCCTTGGACTCATCTTTCCTGTGGAGACAGCTCTGCTGGCTCCATCCCAGGGAGCTGGGGGATGCAGGGGGCTCCCGGGGAAGCCAGCTACAGCTCAGGCACCTGTGCCTGGCCCGAGGCTGGGGGGTGGGGGGGCAGTGGGATCCAGAACCAGAGTCAAGTGCGGCATCTCAGCCCCCGCTCTCGCTAGCTGTGTGACCTGCTCACCCATACCTCCGTTTCCTCACCTGGAAAATGGGGCAAATAACAGTTTCTACCTTGCCTAGACGTTATGAACATTAACTGAGATAATGGATATAAAGTGCTTAGCACAGTGCCTGGTACAGTTCAGTGCTCAAGTCATCTATATTCGTATACACGTAAGTATGTACGCGTGTGTGTATGTGTATACGTAAGTACGAACACGGATAAGTATATGATGTATATATAAGTATACGTGTACGTATATGTACGTATGTATACGTGTAAGTATATGATGTATGTATACCTGTAAGTGTATACGTATATGTAAGTACATACGTGTATAAGTATAGCTATACGTATATGTAAGTAAAACATGTATACGTATGTGTATATGCATGTACATACATGTATAAGTATATGATGTATGTATATGTATATACAGTGCCTGGCATGGGGTGGTGCTAACAACTTATTTCCTTGCTCCGTCCCTTCTCGCCTTGCTCCACCTCAGCCCCACCCAGTGACAGTTTGTGAAGGTTCCTGCTATTTGGCTCAGGATCTGTTTCTCCACAGATGCTGGAGCACATCCTCCAGGAGGACGCTGGATCGTCCTCCAGGAGGACAGGTATTTTCATCTGCTTTGTTCACTGCTGTCCCCTAACGCCTGGGGATGGCGCCGTGCCCGTAGCGGCTGCGCCATAAATATTTGTTGAATGATGGATGCATGAACGGCAGCAAGGCAAGTGTGTCTCTCAAATGCTGACTCCTCCCTGGTAGCTCCCCTCCAGGCTTAGCTCTGACAATTCCCCTCATTTTGACCTACGCAGGGATTTCAAACGTCTATGCGATTCTAGTTGTGGGGTTGGGTCCAGGTGTCTGCTTTTTAAACAGGTACCCCTGAAGACCCTGCTCTGAGAGACAGTTCTCTAATGCTCTGCTCCCCTCGGGGTTTCCAATGGGGAAGCTTGAGGTGGCTCCCTTGCTGGGTCCCAGGCCGGGGCAGAGTCTAGCACTCCGCAGCAGCGGGCGGGTCTGCACTCACGAGAAGGCGGCTTTGCCCTCCTCCATGTCCTTGCCCTTGGCTCCAGGCCCGGCTTTTCCGCACAGGTTGACGGCGATGCACATGAGCAGGCCACACTTGTTCAGGAAGTAGCAGGTGACGTCCACGACCACCAGGAGCAGGACGAAGGTGACGACGAGGATGCCCACGGTGGCGCCCATGCTCAGGCCTGAGGTGGGGCTGCCGTTGGCTTGGTGGGGAGGGAGAGAGGGATGGTGTTGGTTAGTACACTGAGATGCAGACCTGGACCTGCCGAGCAACAGCCCTGAGGGTGGGGTAGAGCCCACAGGACGGCTGTGGCATCTGTGTTCAGAGTGATACTTTCCCTGGGGCCTTTCTACCCCCAGGTGTTGAGACAACAGGGTCTCTTTCTATCTTCAAGAGGGAGGGATGGCAGCCTCCTCTCATAGACCAGGGGACAAGGGCACAAGGCACCCACAAGTCAGGAGGAGACTGGGCACTGTGTCTCCATCCCTGCTGTCAACCCACACTCAGCTGGTCTCCCCGTGAGCCCTGGGAGCTGCCAGGGACAGGGTCCCAGATGGGGCGACAGAGGGTTCCCAGGGCTTCCTTTGGGCTTGTGGTGACGTCAGGCACAACAAGATGCCCCGTGCACCTCCGCGCTTCCTTCCCCCTCTTTAGGAGCCGCTCCAGAGGATCCCGACTTTGGACCACATCCTTCTTCATTGCACCAGGAAGACGAATGAAGCTCACTTACTCTGGAGATATGGGGGCCTCGCCAGGCCCAGAGGACAAGGTGGAAGGTCTGGGAATACTCACCATCTGGGAGCCAGGCACACTTGGATCAGATTTCAGGAAACCCAGCCGACTCATCCAGAGATGCACGTACGCACGCACAACAGGCTCACTCACACAGGACACGTGCCTACCACAGACGGACACACATTCTCACCTTTGAGCAGCACCCAGCATCCTCGCTCTAGCTGGACTCACTTGAATGACTCAACCTCTGTGTCTTACTCCCTGGTGTCCATCTAGAATCCCCTGGGGGCCCTGGGCTATTGATGGTATCACAGAAGGACCCCAGGCTTGGCTCCATCGGGCCCCCTCGTGATGGGTGCTAGGTGCCTGCGGTGGACCCCTGACCGCTTGGTGATTCCCACCAGCATCTGGGAGGCGAAAGGCTGTGCTGGGGGAAGCAAGGACCCATGCGGAGCTCTGTGGAAGCCAGTGTGGAAACCATGACCCCAGGCTGAAAAGTGGGTACGCTGCTTCATTTTTCTTCTTCTGGAAGGACAGGGTTCCAGAAGGGCCAGCCCCATCACACCACCAGACCTTGTCTGAAGCTTCCTGTGTCCTCCGGACCCACTGGGGTCACCCAGGCCTGTTGACTGGAGGCAGGAACTGTGGCCAACACAACCTGGGTCTCACTGGGCCTTTGCTGAATCTGGGCCAGGCCCAGGGGCCTCTGGCCACATCACGTGCCAAATAATGGAAAGAACAGGTAACCCAAGGTGACAGAGATGGGCCACACACTCTGTCTCCCTGTGGTTTGTGCTCCTGGGAGGCCCTCTGTGTGTCCCAGGGGCCCTGCTCAGGCATGGCGGGGCTCCTTCAACTGCTGTCCTATTCTGATGGCCCTTATTTCTAACTTCAATTCATGGTATAGGCCACCGGCCAGCACATAAGAGACGACCACTCACAACCTAATTCCTGGCACCCAGGGCTCAGCTGGGCCTGTGCCGCAGGAGCCTCCTAGGATCTTGAATATTCATTTTTGGCTCCTTGGGACCTTGTTCTTGCTTCCCAGCCCCTCCTCAGGCTCCCCCACTGGTCCCTTTCAACCCCACACTGAAGACACAGCCTGTTCCCCAGGAAGGCCCGAGTCTGGCAACGGGCTCCATGCTCAGAGGACCCAGCTCTGGCCACTCTGTCTCTGGCCTTTGGCGGCAGGAAACCGGCCACGGGTCCCTGCGTTCAGCTAGAGCCGGTCTTCTCCCCAGTAGCACACCGTCCACTCTGCTTCCCCGTGGTGCTCACACATGCACACACAAAAGCAAAGAAAGACATGCAGGCCTTCCTGGTCTTCAGAATACCAAAGCTGCTTCCCTGAACAGGGAAGAAATACGGCCTTGGGCTTCCTCCCCATCCCATGACTCAGGGCTGGAGGCCACCTGACACCCGTACCCAATAGGTGTTAAGTGTCTACTTCCTGCAGAAGGAGCCTAAGGTATTTCTGTGGGGAAAGAACGTCTGTATTTTTGGACTCAAAGGCACTAACACCATGTTCTGAGGTTTATGCATAAATATGGTTTTAGGGAACTAGTCGTGTCTCTAAGGAAGAAAAATAAACCACTGCAAAGCTGCTCCATGTGGGAGAAGCAGCCGTTATCCACCTGTGCTCTGGGCTCAGCAGACCCATCAGAGGGCTGCACTGCTCTGAAGGCCAAGGCCAACACCTCCAAGGGCCAGGAGGGCAACAAGACTGATAGAAAACAGAAGGTAGGGCAATGGTCTTCTCTCTCATTTGATAGAAAATTCAAATTCTTTCCCTTAGTCTAAAAGGTGCTACACGTGCTGTGGACTCTCCCACTCCTCTGAGCATCATAACTCAGGGCACTGAGCCCCGCCCCCCACCCCTGTGCTCCAGCTGGGAGCGCCTCCATTCTATCTGCTCACCACGCCCAGCCCGTTCCTGTCAGAGCGCCTGGCTGACGCCTTGCCTGGAACCCTCCAGCCCCGTCACCTTGTGGTGGCTCTTTGTTATCCTGCAGGTTCAGCTCAAATGTCACCTTCTTGCAGAGGTTCCCCCCTCCCCTGCCCCGATCTCTTTATCTACTCAGGCACCTCTACCCAGTACCTACCACATTACTCTGTTTTATTCTCTTCTTACCACTATCTGCCATTTTCTGTTCATTGACATGCTTTTTATCTGGCTGCCCCGCCCTCTAGAATATCCTGGCAGGTACCCTGTCTGTCTCTTGTCTCCCCAGCATCTAGGACAACCCAACTTATAAGAAACGTTCAAAGAATATTTGTTGAACAAAGGAACAGTGTTTAGCCTTGGAGATAAGAACACTGTCTCCAAATATTTAAAGGTGTGTCACGAGAAGGAAGTAGTCTTATTCAGTGTCCCTAATGGATGGCAACTATGGAGGTAGGAGGCAAACTTGAACTCACATGAGACAGAACTAACACACAAGAACTATTTAAGTGTGGTGTGAGCTGCCTTGGAAGAGCTCCCTGTTGCCAGAGGCATTCAAGCAGAGGCTGGAAAATCCCTTGGCCGGGATACCGTAATGCTCTGGATGAGTTTCCTGCACTGGCAAGAGCCTAGGATAGAGGATGTCTTCAGGTCCTCTTCAACTCTAAGAGCCTGTCATTGCATGTGAGATGTCCTACAGTCCCCAGCACAGGGTACAGATTCCCTAATGTCCATGTCCTCCACAGTGTGTACTGAGCAGGACTTTTTCCTGCAAGACAATTGGTAGGTCCCATCTTTATTCATTGATTCTTACAATTTTATCTTTAGTTGAAAAATAAATACTTTTTAGCATAATGTTTCTCCACCTGCAGCAGAATTCCTGGGGTGCTCTGTTAAGAATTCAGATTCTGGGGTTCCCCCATTCCACCAAGTCAGAATCTCTGGGGGTGAGGCTCAGGCTCAGGATTTGATGGAGCACCCCAGTGATTCTCTTATGCACCCCAGACTTTGAGGACCACTGTTTCTAAGTTTTCTGCCTGCATTACAATGAGTAACAGCTGTTCCTATGACTCCCCACCCAAGGATGAGTTGTGCAGTCTTACCTGGTGGCCCTGACCTAACTGATGTACTGGATGGATGGAGAGAGAGCAAAGACTTATCCCCAAGGGACCACCCAGTTCACCATTAAGAGTCTAGACTTCCACAGGAAGTGAGGTACCCCTCAAGCTGGAGAAAGGATGTGCGGAGCTTTTACAAAAAACTGTAAATAAAGGAAACACCGGATGCAAATGAAAGGGTATCGAAGTCAAGCCAGCATTCATTACTTCTTGGTGGCTGTTACAGAATTGTTTAGTCCAGGAAACTAGAAGGACAAAGGTTATCTCCTGCATCCTGCTTAACATTTTACAAAAGGAAAAGAAAACAACTTCGGGGTCTATCTTTGCATGACCTTCCCCTGACCTCTCCTGGCTACCCCAACTGCACACCTGCATACCTAGAGTGCTTCTTGGGAGCAGCTCCTCCACAACCTCTGGGCTTCGAGCTGCGCTAAACGGTGGGGTTACGAAGCTGGGGCTGCCCATCCTCTGTGGTTCCTGGTCTGGGAGGTGTCGGCACTGAACACCCGGCTTGCCCAAGACTGAGACCTACAAGTGCCTACGCTCATAAATGCCTCAAAATGGGAAGACATCTCCCACCTTGCAGTTGAGGAGGCCCGAGTCACTGTGTCACGGGACAGCGGTGCAGAAGTGCCCCCTCCTGCCTCCGACTCTCGGAACCATTAAGCTGAGGTTCTGGTTCACTCGTCTGCTTGTTCCTTCCTGGAATCTGCTGAATAGACGGCTGGTCTTGGGGCTTTCAGGAGGCATCCAACTAAGTGTGATTATAAACAGAATAGGGCTTGCCAATGAGACCCTTCTCTTAGATTCTCTCTGTCACCACGTCACTCTGTGAAGCCTCTGATATGAAGTCATGAAGAGAGCCGTGCAATCAGGAAAACTTGCAACAGAGTTGTGGTTCTGGTGGCCCAGAGTGTGCCCCTGATCCCAAAGTGACCACCTTCTGGCTCTGCAAAGGCACTTTCCCCTCGCCCTGTCTGCTGGGGAAAGTCCAAGGAGGCGGTGACACACAACAGCTCTTAGGAGAGCTAAGAAAACTGCATCACTCCTCATGAGGAAGGGAAAGCGATTCCTTTGGCTAGAACTCCACTCAGCAAGCTACGAGTTTGGGGTCCAATTTAAAGGGCTCTCTGGGGCAATCAAAGTAATCCAGGTACCTGTGAGGTGGAGGCAAAGGGATTTTGGCACTTTGTAGGATACACAACTATCAAATAAAATCCAAACACGCTGGTGAGTTCACATGAACTGTTATTTCCTTTAATAATGCAAAGGTGTAAACTTCATCAAGGCCTCGCTGATTATCTACATAACGTTAGCATTCTTATTAGTAGAAAAATGTGATCCAAACCTGCCGTATAAATATTCCAAAAAACGAGCAGAGAAGCCCTGTGGCGTGTCGAGACTGGGCAGCACTGAGACAGGGCGCAGGGGCAGGGCGGCTGAGCGGGGCAGCGAGCGTTCCCTCCTTCAGGGCCTATCTTAGGGGTTCCCGGCAGGGCTGAGGGCTGCAGCCACCATGAGAGAACTCAGTGTCCGGTGGGAGCGGGCGTGCCTGAATGCTGTCTCCCGAAGGGCATCCCTTACAAACCATGGGCCTGTCTGAATGGGGCCAATGCAATGACCCCAAAGTTTCTTCAGCTGAGGCCTGCTTGGCCCAGAATGAGCTGAGGGGACAGGGTCATGGATGTCAGGCCTCCCCACACTTTGGGCCAGATCTTCAGAAACACAGACATAGGCCCTTGCCTATGGGACTGGGACCAGGGTGGGGCAGACCTCTGAGATGGGCCCTCCTGGGTTAATATGCAACTTCTGCTGAAGATGATACCAAGAGCCTGCCGGGAGTCAGGCGACAGTGACGGGTGACCTGCGTGAAGACCACCTCTCCCTCCTTTGCCCTCCTAATGGCCCTGGGATTCTACGCCAGGCCCGGAGGCACCATGGGCCTCTTCTTGATACTCTGCCTTGTGCCTAAGAACCGTGTCTGCTCCTGCTGCCATGGTGGGACGGGAGATCGGGGATCCCGGGGGACAGGTTCATGGCGGGGCTGGAGGCCAACGGGGCTGGGGCGACAGGCGCTGCCTGGCTGAGCTGTTGGGTAGCCTGTGGCCTCTGGTGTGTGTACCTGACCCTCTAAACTGCCAGCACTGGGGACACGGGCCTGTGCCCACTGACACAGGCAGCTCTGTCCTGCAGACCATAGGATCATTTGGATTCCCAAAGAGAAAGGCTCGTCTTTGAACATTAAAAAATAACAACAGAACCAAAAAGTAAAGAAACCAAAAAGAACAAAGATCAAACTTCTGTGGAGATGCTCAGAGATGAGATATGTGGAATGATATGTGACCACAACGGAGGGGGCAGTTTTTATTCAGGAGAAGGTACCCCCGAGCTCAGACACTGACGCCCCTGAGCAGGATTCACCCGAGTCTCTACGGGGAACTTCAACAAACGCACCTCACCTCCTCTCCTGGGCATGTCGTGGGGTACCCCCAACAGCAGAGGGGAAGCTGGCTTCCACAAGAATTTTTAAAATGCCACTGAAGCCACTGACCGACAGGGGGTCAGGGCACTCGGGCAGTATGACAGGCTGGCTGGGTTCCAATTTATGGGCACTCCGGGCTGGCCCTGCCTTGCGCTCTACTGAGCACGTGTGGGGAGGGGGGCGCAACTCGCGCCAGGCTCACAGTGGATGCTTCCAACCTGGGGGACTGATGCTTACGCGATAATGTGGGTCACAGTTGGGCCACATCCACCAAGACACGAGGTCTGTGGCTGATCTGTAGCCATGCAGCAAGTATCACCCTGACTGGGAGACACGCACCTTCCAGAGCCCACAGGTGCTGGGCACGTCCTAGGGTGGCCCTGTTCACAGAGCCAGCGTCGGGTGCTGGTTATACTACCAGGACCAAAGTGCCTCCCAGGATGTTGGATCAGCCCCAGAAAATACTCAACAAATCCGAGTTCTTCCGCTGCATGGGCAACAGGGTGACTTACTTTGCCCATCATGCCAGCAAAATGCTCCGGTGAATCGCAGCGGGCTTACCAGGGGCACTTAAATGCAAGCGAAGCCAACTACTTATTGAAGGGCAGCAGAGGAGCACAGGGTTACAATGGGGACATGGGGTGACTTTAACAATCTGATGCAAGCTTTAGAGAGTACTTAGAAATCCTTCTCTGCTACATCATTTTCAGGTAAGAACCAAAAATGCAACCAGTAGCAGATGTGCAGAAACTTTTCTGTAAACCTAGTGTAATGGTTTTTTGTTGTTTTTTAAATATATATATATAGAGAGAGAGAGTTTAAAGAGAAGAGCTCTCAAACATTTTTATACTGCTATGAAAAAGGGGGCAAACTCCTTATGAAGTGGCACAAGAGTATCTGTGAAGGGTAGTAAGTCCGGAGGTCCAGCTTTTTCCAATTGCCAAACCTTCCTCTTCCACAGAGAGCTTGGTGGTGTGGCCATGGCAGTCCTGACAGATTCTTCCAAAGGGGGCACTGATCATTGTCATAGGAACTGGGCTTTTAGGCAAATTTAGTTTTTTGGCATTCAAGTCCCTAACAGAGCAAGAGAAGAGTCACTGCAGAGAAAAGCAATGAGACAAAGGTGTAGGACGCGGAGGAGCCTCCCAAGGTCGCTGCAGGTGCCAAGCAATGGGTCCCCAGAGAGAATGTGGTTGTTTAAAAACAAATGTGGCAGTGGGGATGTCCCAGTGACGTCCAAGGTGATATGTGTGATGACAGACACAGGAAGGGGAGGGGGGAGGAGGAAAGAGAAGGAAGAGATAGAAACAGAGAAAAAAAAAATAGATAAAAAGAAAAAAAAAGGTCAAATATAGAAAATGCACGAATCAAAGGTTAATTCAACTTTGTAAATTAAACTGACAAAGGTTAGAGAAGAGTTCAGTGCGGTATTATCACCATAAGGCCAGTTCCGAAGCTCAGCAAGGCCAGAAGCAGCACAGCAGGGTGAATTCAGGGGTTAGGGGTCAGGGAGCAAATGAAATTAAAGTGAGAGAACAGAAGCCTCCACAGGCAAATACAGGAGTCTGATTAGGAAAGTGTTACCTTTGATAAGGGGAGGTCTCTAAGATGCAGTCAGGAGTCTCCCCACGGCCTTCTAGTCTCTAGAGCTTTTTACACATTGGGGTAGAGATGCATCTGATCACTGTAGTATGTGCAGCAAACTGTATGCAAGGATGGGGGCCACCTTTTCAGCAATAAATCGGACTCTTCTTCCTATTGTACAATCCCCCCACCCATAGTGCTCGTAAAGAGAATCTAGTTCTGCACCTCTCACCTCCACCACACACTGACCACAGAATTCCACCGTGAACGTACATCTCGTAATTCAGAGGTTTTATTCGCAGGTCCCAGAGAAGTCCAACCAAGCAACCTCCTTCTAAAACCTATGCAGTAGAGACCGAAGCCCTCTTGGGGAGGTGAGTAGCCCCTCCAACCCTCCCCTTTAACTGGGAGCCTGGGAGATTAGCCAGAAGGACTCTGACAACTCCGGTGGGCAGGACCCGGGGGACTCGTCTTCCCAGAATTTCTGTATCTGACACACAGTGGCCCCAACTTCTCCAACACCAGAAGCTGATGCCGCTGGCAGTACCCAGCCTGGGAACGCAGTGTGTCGGAATCACCACCTACGAAGTCTTACCCGAGGAAATAGATGCCAGGAGAAATCTGTCTCACTGCAAAGGAATCACTCAAGGCTTCTCACTCCCCCATCTCCTAAGTGCCCCATAAAAGCCGAGCAGATCTGGACACTCCCACCAGACTGTCAATTTCAGGGAAAAACTGACCCAAGAACGCAGAGAAAGAAGGGGCAGAGAATAGAGAGGGCCACCTCTATTTGGACAGCCTATGAGGCAGTCAGGAGAACATTGTTTACAGTCACAACCAGATGCCTTGGCTTCATCACTGACCACGTGACCAGTGCCTGCAGAGAGACACCCACCCTAGCCTATGCTAAGGGGCCTCCCTGTCAATGCAGAGGGGAGGACCATGGACACTTCTCATCTATGGCCGCCAACTCCCTGGGGGCCCGCACACATCTATCAGACACACACACTCATGCACAACCAACCATCGGGAAGCATACACTGATCTTACTTTGTTGCTGCTCGACTAACCCACTTCCACACACACAGCCCTGTGTCATAGTGGCCCATGTCCTTTCTGGCCTCTCTCCCTCTGGAAAGAGCAATCATGATCACTGAGCTGAGAGCTGGGGGCAAGCACTCTAGACAGGACAGGCATAATGGAGGCCAGACGAAGGCCACCGGGAGGTTGGAGCATCTTCCTACCACACTTGGACACTGCAGAGCGTTTATGGGGACCCCTCCACTAGGCTGCAGCTGTATGTTCTATGCCCACCTCTCCTGCCTGTGGTTGGCATCTGGCTGCTCTAGAAAAGCAGAGAGGGACGATGAAGATCTCCTTCTGCTCCGAGGAATTAGGTCATTGAGGAGACTGGCCATCAGCAGCAAG
Organism: Balaenoptera borealis; assembly: GCF_965194805.1. NCBI lineage: Eukaryota > Metazoa > Chordata > Mammalia > Artiodactyla > Balaenopteridae > Balaenoptera > Balaenoptera borealis. Next base: position 93,376,094 of record NC_138868.1, on the reverse strand, counting down.
CCAGCTGGGCCGGAAAGCAGAACTCTCACTTTATTCCCACACTTGAGTTGGTCCTGGATCCCTAGAGACAGATCTGCATCTCCTGGGAGAGCTGCTCCCATCCCGGCCTCTAGCAGACTGGACTGCCTTTCACGGATGGGGGTTTCCAGCGTCTACTTTCTCCACTTGTTCTGTTTCAAGTGGCTCAATTTAATCTTTGTTTCAATTGAGAGGCCCTTGGCAGAGAGGATTTTTAACTAACTAACTGGGCACCATATGTTCCTTCTCTCGGGGTTCCCACAGAGAAGAGATTTGGACCACAGTTGTGCAGGTAAGCAAGCATCATATAGAAAGTGCTTAAAAATAGTTACGTGGTCCTTGTATGAAATGGTAGATAGCAGATAAGGTCTCGAAAAAGGATCCTTCCTCAACCAGCATCCAAAGCTTGGCTGGAGCTGGGGTCTTTCCCATCTGAGGGGTCCCACGGACTGGCTTATCATCAGTCCTCCAAGGCTGAATGACACAGGACCTTCATTCAGGAGGCTTGGCCAAGCCTTCCTGGGGGTCCAGTCCATCTCAACCTACTGCACAGCTAGGTACAAAGCAAAACTAAGCTTTGCATGGGCAACCGATCGTGAGGATGGCTGTAAGCAAGCGAGTTGTCAGGGGCTGTTCAGGCACATTAGGAGGTGCGGCACTTGTGCATTAATTCAAAGCGGGAAACTCACAGAAAGCAAAGCCGTCATACCTGGGATGGCTGTGGGCTGGGCCGAGGTCCTGAACACAAAGTGAGCTGCTTTGGACTTTCCCTGCTGGTTCTCAGCCACTACATAGACCTTGTACTCGGCATTCCAGTCCAGGGACTTGAGCATGACGTGGTCACTGCCAGATGGGAGCCTGATCTCTGGTTTCCATTCGGAGGAGAGCTTCTGGGAGAAACCGGCAAGAAAGATACAAGACGCCAGAAAGCTTTAGATGAAATAGCTGCTAAGACCAGCTAACAGGAGGAACATAAGGGAGTCAGTAATGATTGGTGCAAAGCAGAAATAAAAACCAAAGATAGGACACGGTCTTTATTCGTAACCAGCCTGAAAAACCCAAAGGTAAATGATCACGCAGGTCAGGAGGTCAACCGTGCGTGCCTGCAAATACAAACAGCGGCAGACTGCCAGTGTGGCATGGGGCCAACTCTTCAATGTCCTGTGCATCACTTTGAGAGCATGCAGGGACCCAAGCTACACTCTGGAATGCTGGCCCATGGCCTAAGGATGACCTAGAAGAGTAATCCAACAACTGTGTTCCTTGTCCTGTTTCAGAATGTTGGTCACACTCAGGTGTGTGACTCACCTCCCTGACATGGGAACACTGCACAGATTCCACTTTTATTAAAAATAAAAACTATCATTTATGGAGCACCCACTACGTGCCAGGCATTGGATTAAAGGCTTTCTGCACATTTTCTTACTGCATCCCTACAACAAGCCTGCCAGCGCTTTTGCCAGGCCCTTACTAAAGCTGATGACTGGGAAGGGAGGGAGAGGTCAGGTGACTTCCCCAAGCCACATGGGCAGTCGAGCTGTGGCCAAGAGCCTCTGGGCCCAAAGCCTTTTGTAGAAGGGAGCTCAACACACATCTGCTGCACTGAACTGGATGGTCCTATTCCATGCAGTGTGACCTGGTCTCTGAGACTGGAGCTGGAGGTGTCACAGGTGTGAATTCTTCTGTCACGTCCAAGGCTGAGGTGCCCAGAGTGCCTACAAGGTACACTCGGCTCAGCAGAGCACTGCCCAGGGCATGATTTCAGGCACGAAGCTGGAGTCATAGGTGCCCCTCTTTTCTCGAATGTTCTTTCCAGTTCTATCCTACACGTTTGCCAGTGAGTTTGTTCTGGGTGGGAGACGTTGACCCATGTCTACTGGATATTGGGCTGCTCCCCGGAAGAGCAGAACATGCTAGCAGTGTCACCTGGAAGGTGGTCTAGCCCGTGGCTGAGGCTGGAGGAAGAGTTACATTCCAGGAGAGCCAGCCGTCTTCCCAGAAAAATGCTTTGTACCAGCCAAAGAGATGCCTTTAGGAATGGGATAGCACTCGTGTCATGGCCATGACCAGTGTGGGGAAATGCTGGAAGGGGGCGCTCGTGTCCTCAGAGTATAACTGGAAGCCGGGCTACGGCTCTAAGTTGGCTCCTGAGAGTGTCAGCATGTGCCCCATTTTAAGTTAAAACGAAGAAATTCAGCTGTTTTTGTTCTCTTTCTCTGAAAGGCTTCTTTCCTTGGCAAACATCATTACAAAAGAGAGAGCCAGAATATAAGGCAAACATTACGTTACGTAATACATATTAATAATATATAATAATAGTAATGTTCAGCAAATATTAGGATTTTTAGGTGGAAAAGAGAGGACAGCTAAGGTTGTCGAAGTCTAACATATCCCAGTGTTTTGCCCCAATTGTCTTTTTAAGGCAGGCCTGCCTGGCACAGCTGGGACGGCTCTTCTGGAACACCGACACCTGATGTGGCCTCATAAGGGAGACATTTCCAGCCCCAGCCTGCATCATAGCAGTGATTATCACAGTTACCATGTACAGAGCTTTCCAAGTGTCAAGCACATTTCAGGTTCTTTGCTTATTTTATAACTAATCTTTACAACAGCTCGATAAGCTCTCCCCATTTTATTGATGGAGAAATGGAGATTATGGAAGACTGGGTGACCTATTCAGGTCCCAAAGCTGGAATTGGGTCCCATGTCTGTTGGGCCGCATCAGCATAACAACACATAATAACATCCTCCCCCCACACTGCCCACTTCCAGTGGGCTCCATGGGACCACGTGCCCAGTCCCTGCATCTTACTCCACGGCAAGGAAACCACCGGGACCTCTCAGATGGTGGTGCCTCTGGGCTGGGCCTTAGGAAAGTCAACTGAGGCTCCTCCTCCAACATCAGGCTCACACCGGACTTCACAGTTAAGTAGGAGAGGGCTGAGTGGACTGACAGGCGGCCCAGCGGCTGAGACGTGTGCCTGGGAGCGCTCTGTGCTGTACGGACTCTCCGTAAACCCAACCGGGTTAGGGCTCCCACGGCACTTCAAGCAGGGCTGATCAAAAGGCAGAGAGGGAGTAAGTCAAACTTCCTGGGAAAAGCCTATTTGGGGGGCTATCTGAAGAAAGAAAACTCCTCTCAAGTTCATTATTTTCTACGGGCAAGAAATCCTAGCAAGAGGCTATTTCCAATGCTCAGAGGCTGCCTCTAAACCTCTCAGCAATTGGTTGTGGAAGGCAATGGCCAAGGGTCATTCTAAAACCAAAAAAAACCAAAAAACCACAATGGGATGATTTTCAGTTTGGGGGTCGGGGATGACAGGTGGAATGTCAGAAATCTTAGATGGGTGGTGGGCAAATCCAGAAGAAAAGGCTTAAGGCCAGGCTCACTGGTAGCCGGACAGCAGGGTGACAACAGCTCAGGTGGGCTGCACGAGCACTGGGGGTGGGGCGAGGGAAGGAGCTGGTTTAGGACCTGAGGCAGTCCAGGCCGGGGGCTAAGGACCCCATCTCTTCAGGCACACAGACCTGGATTCAAACCCTGGCTGCCTGGCTGTATGAGTCACGCGGTCACTGACTGCATAAGCCTCACTTACTTCCTCCGTAAAGTGGGGATAATCATTAAGACCAACTTCGTAGGGTTCCTGGGGAGAAGAAAATGCATGTGATCATGGGCCTGCATGCCTGGCCTATGATACACACTTTATCCAAGTGGGATTATCAGATATCAGTATGTTATTTGCAAAAAGTACTGGGTGATGGCAAGATAACTTCGTAGAATAATTTAGGAAGCAGAAAAGTCAATCATGGTATGGATTTGTCGTCACCAAAATCATTTTAGAGGTTTTAAAATGGTCTCAGTGTGTTTATCCATGCTATATGTAGCACAGAGGACCATATTCAATATCCTATGATAAACCATAATGGAAAAGAGTATTAGAAAAAGAATGTATATATATATATATATATATATATGTATAATGGAGTCACTTTGCTGTACAGAAGTAATTAACACAACGCTGTAAATCAACTGTATTTCAATTAAAAAATATAAAATAGGGGACTGAAAAAAAAGTGGTCTCAGTGTAGACATGATCTAAAGGCTGCAAGTCAATCCTGGAATGTAAAACCCTAACCTGGACCCAGGAGCCACCTGCCAGGCACAGAGGCCGCCCCTGCCCCCCTGGGCTTTGCACGCTGCTGCTCCAAGAAGGCAGGTGTCAGGGTTGCCGGGTGGTGTGAAGCCCGGGAAGGAGGCCACTCACCGCTCGGTACTTGACCAGGTAGTGTCGGATCGGGGAGCCGCCGTCATCCTGCTTGATCAGGTTCACCTTAATAGAGTTTTCATCCTCTCCCATCTGCCCTTCGAGCTTAGGTGCACTGGGTTCCCCTGAAACAGCCACGTAATTCGCATGACATTTTCATCCACAAAATGAAAATCCAATCCATCAGAATGGGATGTAGTGATGGGGTGGGGCTGGCCTCTTGCTTTCTCAGCAATTCCAATGGTTAAAAAGCAATGCAGGACTTCCCTGGTGGCACAGTGGTTGAGAATCTGCCTGCCAATGCAGGGGACACGGGTTCGAGCCCTGGTCTGGGAAGATCCCACATGCCGCGGAGCACCTAAGCCCGTGAGCCACAACTACTGAGCCTGCGCGTCTGGAGCCTGTGCTCCGCAACAAGAGAGGCCGCAACAGTGAGAGGCCCGCGCACCGCAATGAAGAGTGGCCCCCGCTCGCCGCAACCAGAGAAAGCCCTCGCACAGAAACAAAGACCCAACACAGCCAAAAATAAATAAATAAATAAATTTATTTAAAAAAAAAAAAAAAAAAAGCAATGCATAGGGCTTCCCTGGTGGCGCAGTGGTTGAGAGTCTGCCTGCCAATGCAGGGGACACGAGTTCGGGCCCTGGTGTGGGAGGATCCCACATGCCGCAGAGCAACTGGGCCTGTGAGCCACAATTGCTGAGCCTGCGCGTCTGGAGCCTGTGCTCCTCAACAAGAGAGGCCCGCGCACCGCAATGAAGAGTGGCCCCTGCTTGCTGCAACTAGAGAAGGCCCTCGCACAAAAACGAAGACCCAACACAGCCATAAATTAAAAAAAAAAAAAAAAAACTATAGCTCTCACACGTGCACCCCCAATAGCAAACATTAAAAAAAAAAAAAAAAAAGCAATGCATATAAAACTTTGAATTCCAGTTGGATGCCTCAGACTTAGCCCAAACTGAGAACGCCTTTTGGGAATGTTCTGGGAAACTGCCCTCCCTACTAGCATAGTACTTTCACCATTTTAGAGAGAAGTGTTTTTTTTTCTGTCATGTGCTTGTATTTTCTTTTAGCTGCTCTTACAACTGCAGATTTAACTTTTATGAACCTGGTACATTTTGAGGAACAGCCTGAAATATGGGAAAATGTAAGCATTTAAGGAGAAAACTTACACCCATCAAATAATTTTTCAAAGCAGCCCAGTTTTTTTCCCCTGGATGTATGATTCATCCCAGCAGTCTAATCCCTAACTGGGGTGGAATGATGCTGCATTCTTGTGACCATCTTTGTATGAATTAAATTTTATTACTTAGATTCATTAAAAAAAATAATGAGTTTCCAGTTGTGATTAAGTAAAGCACGAGTTGCTGTAGGCAAGTTTCTTGTAAGTATCCTGCATTTGCGGCTCAACAGCCTGAGTGATAATCCTTGGTACCTTGTATTAATGGAACGATCATTAAAGTCTTTTTATTTGTGAGAAGAGAGAGGGAAATATGTCTTTAGCATTTCTCAACAGAAAAAAGTCAATGTTTCTCTTTTCCTTGCAGTATAACTCTGAATCCAAGGTCGAGAAGAAAGATAAGCTTGTATGTGACAAACTAGATCTGTTCTGTTGCCTGTGCTCTGAACCTTTTGTAAAAGAATGTTGCCTATAGCCTGAAATATACAGGATAGCCTGTTCTCAGGACTCTGACCTTTAAGAGTCCATTCATATAGAGATAAAAAGTTGCAGAACAGAAAATAACATTTGTTTTATTGGAGGTTTACAGGAACATCCTGCCCTGACCTATGTAGATATCTGCAAGAACAAAGGATTCCACCACTAAGAAGTTTGCACAACTAACCACGCCCTCCCTCACCTTGCCTTTAATAAAAGTGTTTTGCTGAAACCCTTTGAGAAGTTCGGAGTTTTTTGGGCAGAAGCCATCTGTCTCCTTGCATGGCCCTGCAATAACCTTTCTCTGCTCCAAACTCTGATGTTTTGGTTTGTTTGGCCTCACTGTGTGTCAGGTACTCGAAATTTGTTCGGTAACATGGGTACTAAAAAAGATATGGACACTTCTACTCTGAAACCTTCCAGCTTTCCAAAATGAGTTCACTTTTTTTTTTATAAACATCTTTATTGGAGTATAATTGCTTTACAACGGTGTGTTAGTTTCTGCTTTATAACAAAGTGAATCAGCTATACATATACATATATCCCCATATCCCCTCCCTCTTGCATCTCCCTGCCCCCCTCCCTATCCCACCCCTCTAGGTGGTCACAAAGCACGGAGCTGATCTTAACACTGCCCCTGGATAATGTCAGCCCACAGGGTGCTAATGGCCCCGGAAGCTCCTCAGAGCAAACACAGGATTAATGTCAAAAATTCCTCATTGGGGAAACCAAAGTGCCAGCGCAGCTCAAAATCTTTTAATGTCGTGCCTGCAAAATGCCCCTTCTTAATAAACCGGTAAATTTTCCAGCCTGGCACAGCCAAGCCTGGCTAATTCTTTTTAGACAACCAAGAGAAAACTCTAGCTTCAATTCTTTTAGGAAACTATTGGCCTAATTAAGCCCAACAGCCAGAATGCTAAATGCAAATCTTAGTCCTCCAGTAATTTAGCTCAAGCAGCAAAGCTACTTTCCCTTTTCTTGTTCCCACTAAGTATTTTGTCATCATGAATTGAGAATAATAAAAATAAACCGACGCCGGTAAATGTAACTCCAGACAGGGTACTGGGTTGTATGGAAATCTATGGGGCTGACATTAATAAAATTCTGTTTAATACATTAAAATAGTATTTTATAGGAAAATTTCAACATGTGCCACAGAGAGGAGGCATGCTGAACCCATTGACATTTAGCTAACAGAATTTTAATAGACTTGAGCTGGCCTAGGAAGGAAGAAAAATAGGAAAGAAATGCCAACCAGATGACTCTCTAGAGGATAATTCATTTTGGTTTTATGTGACATTAAATATCACTTCCTCAACCAAGGTTAGAACCTGCATTAGGCTTAACAAAGCAATTTTCACCCATTCCCAAACTCCATCGTCATGGTTGCCAGATCAACCCCAGGGTCTGGGGCACTGCTACCAACCATTCTAACAAAAGCAAGACAGTTCCCTGTGGGTGATGCCATTTTCCATTTCACGAAACACTGTTGGAACTTCTGTCCTCTTGGCCGAGTCTGACGGCTGGCTTGATTTCACCTGGTCCACGGCTATCATTGGCTATCGCTCTGGATAGAAGCTCTGCAGCTCTGAAGGCAGATTCCCTCCAGTGGGGCAGGTCGAGAGCCCTCAGCCCTGGTTACTCAACTGATTAGTACTTCACAGGGCAGGGAAAGCAAAGTGCTCTCCAACCCCCAAGTGACCAGAGTCTTCAGAGTATTTCTCTCCTTCCTTTGTTTTTCTTCTTCCCATCCCCCTTTTCCTATTTACCTTCTTACTCTTCTTCCCATTTTCCTTCTCTTAAAACTGCCCATGAAGTGATATCTTAGCATTTGTCCAATGTTTTCATGTTCTTCTCATAATTTGAAGGTGATTTGAACATTTTATATTTCTAAATATATATTTTTTAAAGGCACTAAAATACATTGATTTTTGTTTGTGCTCTGTCATCGTAAGATTTTGATAGTTTAAACTTTTGCTATTCTTGACTTGCTTTAAATATGAAAGTTTTTTTTTTGCCTTTTCTTTTTTTTTTTTTTTTTTGCCTTTCTGTTTTTCAATGGCTCCTTTTCATTCTATATGCTTCAAATGAGCACTAAAACTTCAGTTGTCAAGTCTCCGGGTTTTCTTATTTGCAGATTCCTTTCACTTGTACAGATTCGCAAGTTTAGTGCTTTAGTTCAGAACTCAAGCTTCCCTTTACCCAAACCTTTTTCCTGAGCACCTACATAAGCCAGGAATAGGGCCAGGCACCGGGGGGGTTCATCGTTCAACAAGATAAGGTAACTGGCTTATATTCCAGAAGGGGAGACAGTAAAGTCTACATATATAAAATATTCAGAGGTGTTGCCATGTGTTACAAAGAAAATCACTCGCATGCTTTGGGAGAACAGGCAGGAGGCCTGATTGAGATGGGTGGTCAGAGAAGACCTCTCCAAGGAGCTGGTTTTTAAGGGAGCCAGCTGGGCAAGGAGGTGGGGCAGAGAATTTCAGGGGAAGGAACATCAGGCACAGAAGCCCTGAGGCAGGAAGGAGCTTGCGTTTTCTAGGAACTTGGAAAGAATGTGTGAGCGACTGGGGCCCAGCCAAAGGGGAGAAAGTGACATAGGAAAAGACTCAGAGAGCGGGACCAGAGCTCACAGGAGGCTTCTGAAGAAACTGGATTTTATTAAGAAAGTCACTGAAAGGCTTTAAGCAGGGGGATGGCATGACGTAATTCTTGTGGTGTTTCTCTTTACGCATCACTCTAGGAGAATCTCAACTCCTGTCTCTGACTGCAGTCCAGAGTACTTTCTAACACATTCTCAAGACCAAATTACTAGTTACATCCACAAAACACACCAACATCCTGAATCTACCCCCAAATGAACGCCACTTAGAAGAAAATAGGACAATATGTACCTTTATGAACTCAAACATTTCTGAAGGTGTATAATCGACTCAACTATAAAATGACAGATCCATCTAGTTTCTAAAAATTAGGATCTACAGCTTCCTGCCTGTACATATTTGGTTTTGTTTTATTTTTAATTCATCATCTCCTTAGAAATCACTAACAAGTATTGTAACATAATGAAATGTGTACAATAGTTTCCCCAAATATTTTATTGAAATGATAAAGCAGTTATTTAAAAAAAAAAAACCAAGGAACACATTATAAGAAGAATGAAAAGAATACAAGATGTAAATAGGAACTAATAGCCACATATCTAAGTCAGTGTAGCTATTGAATTTTAGGTGATAAGCAGAAAGGAAATGAAAGAAAAAGTTAATCTTCTTTAGAAACAATCAGTAACATAATCCTCCCTTCCCTGCCTTTTATCTGATCCAATCAATCACACATTTATTGTGAACTTACTATTGGTGTGTGCTGTGATTCACTCCACCCACCCCTGACACAGCTGTCTTCCTCCACTTTTTCTGTCACTGTTTCTTTATGCTATGGCTCCACCTCTGCCTGTCTGTCAGTCTTCTCTTTCAAGCCCAGCCCTTGCCATCACCCTTGACTCAGAGCTCAGCTTCCCCTTGGAAGGCCTACTCCTCACTTTTGAAAGCCATAAGGGCTGTAAATGAGGCGCTGATAAGATACAGAATGGATCTGGCCCAGTGACAACTTCTCCCTAAGCCTGAGAAAAGCTTCCCCAGCAAAGTCTTTTCTGAGACATTTAATAGGTATAATTGTTAATTACATGAGACTCCTTTGGGCTCATTTAGGTTTTTCATCTACCCATCAGGGCTGGAAAAACAGCTGAACAAAAAGCAGGACTCCTCTCCAACACAGACACAGCTGAAGAACAAATGCTTAAGAAATAAGATGAATGTCCTCTGAGAGTACAAAGATTTAACAAGTTATTTTTAGTTTCAAGTACCTAGACACTAGGATACAAAGAAACCTCAGAAAAAGGAAGACTCAGCTGGAAAACTCTGACAAAGTCGTATTGGCAGTGGAACCTCATGAAACCAAAATTGAAAATAACAGATGATAATGCACTTTAAAAAATACCTTCTTGGGCTTCCCTGGTGGCGCAGTGGTTGAGAGTCTGCCTGCCAATGCAGGGGACACGGGTTCGAGCCCTGGTCTGGGAAGATCCCGCATGCCGCGGAGCAACTAGGCCCGTGAGCCACAGCTACTGAGCCTGCGCGTCTGGAGCCTGTGCTCCGCAACAAGAGAGGCCGCGATAGTGAGAGGCCCGCGCACCGCGATGAAGAGTGGCCCCCGCTTGCCACAACTGGAGAAAGCCCTCGCACAGAAACGAAGACCCAACACAGCCATAAATAAATAAATAAATAGAAATTAAAAAAAAAAAAACACCTTCTTACAATCACTGCTATTAATCACTCTTAGCCTAAGTAGTCCCGATGATATTGCAGATGTGGAGCAAATGACTGCTTGAGATGCCTATTTACAGTATTTTGTGTACTAAAAAATCTGTCATTCTTTTTCCTACCCCCTCCAAATTTTAGACGTCAAGTACTTCCTTGTGATGATAAAAGATGTACGATTACTTGACCTTCATAGGTCACTGTATCCATTTCTGTTCTGACTATAAACTAAAAGCTGAGAAATCTCATACATTTATAACTGGCATGAAATTTCCCAGGATTTAGGTGGTTTTTGCCCATTTAAAATTGGTTTTCCCTCAGTATAGCCGGACAAAGTTTCTGAGGAAATCAGTACTTTTCATTATCCCTGAAGTCTATAATCCATGGAGAGCAATTTCTGGATGGTCACCAAAACGTTTGCAATCCTTTTGTGGTTGGTTTCAAAGCAAAACAGCCAATAAGACCTTTGCCATGACAAGTAGATGGTCTGGGTTGGGGGACTGAGGGAGGCGGGGTGGGGGAGAGGTGGAAGGTACAGGCGCTTTGTGTCCCTGAGCAGAATGCCGTGGGTAGAGGAAGGCTCTGTTCATCAAAAACAGTGTAACTGACCCGAAGGCGGGACATCACGTTTGTAATTCAGGTTTCCTATAACATGGTGTGAAGATCCCTCGTAGTGGCAAGGATGCCAAAATGGGAATAATTTACATCTGAGCACTAAATGCATCTTGGGTTTTGTCTGTAGCATATTAGTCTACTCCCAGTTTTGCCAGCCACCAAACAGTTTATGCAGATGAAGTGAAATACACAAAACTGTGTTTCGAGAGCATTATTAGCATAAAGATATTAATGCTGCCCTAATTTTGTAACATTTTCTTGGCACATGAACTATTGAAGGCCAATTTGCAAAGAGAAACATGTAATTTATGTATTCTACACTCATTCTCAAAAGGATTTGAGGCAGAAAACAGGGAATTCATTTTACAGGGAGTGCCGACTTGAACTCACCAAAAACAGAAAATGTAACCTTCTATATTCATAAAGAGGCATATTTTTATAAACATTTTTTTCTATGAAATTTTACATTGTTAAAAAAGTTCCAGTCATAATACTAGATTTTAATCTGCTTTTTGGCCCCTTTCCCAAAACACAGTGGTACCTTTCTCCAAAGGCCAGGAAACACATGACAAGACCTCGAATGAAGAATTTCACCACACTTTTCGGAATGTATTGAGAGCAGAAGTGATGCAAAGTGCCACACTCTTTGGCAGACTTTTCTGGGGTCAGCTTCCCCGGCACCTTCTTGAATAATATCTTTATTGATTGGACTTGCTCTTTGAAATGAGCAGACTAACCCAGAGGGAAAACAAGAAGCTTTACTCTCCCTGAGTCGATACATTTAAATAACTCGAAGCCTAAAACGAGTCTAGTTGTCTAATGGTTTGATGCAGATGGAAGGTTTTGGAATCACTTGAAAATATGTGCCAGCTGACCTGGCCCCCTCTGGTTTAAGGTCCTCCTATCTGCTGCGCTGTCACTTCTGCCAGTCAGTGGCTTTGCAGGGCTGTGACAAGTTCCCTGGAGGAAGGGCTGCAACTGTGGTGCTGTCACCACGATCATGTCCTGAATGCATGGAACACGTCACCATTTGCCAACCACCGTGTCAAGTCAGCAGCAACTACAGAAATTAAGAGCTCTCCGCAGAAATTCACACACCCGTGCACCAGGTAATGGACCACAGGCAGACGTTCACTCAGCCTTTCATGTGTCCTCACGGAGGGCACAATCTCTCCTGGGCAGGGCGAGCACAGACACTTACCTGGAGTTTTACTACTTTTAAAATGCGTTGAGTCTGGAGCCTGTGCTCCGCAACAAGAGAGGCCGCGACCGTGAGAGGTCCGCGCACCGCGATGAAGAGTGACCCCCCACTTGCCACAACAAGAGAAAGCCCTCACACAGAGACGAAGACCCAACACAGCCAAAAATTAATTAATTAATTAATTAATTAATTAAAAATTAAATTATATAAATTAATTAAATATAAATATATAAAAATATATTTATATATAAATATAAATATATAAAAATATAAATAAATTTATAAATATATAACATTAAATTAAATTTTTAAAATTAATTAATTAATAATAAAAAAATCAACCACTGCAATTAAATATTTTTTTAAAAAATGCGTTGATACAACCATGTCTCACTTTTGCTTGGGTCAGTCAGCAAACGCTTTTTGGAAACCCCTAATTCTCCACACCTCCTACCTTTCCGGCCGCCCTGCTCCTCAGGCCGGGTCCCCATGGGAGGCGGGGCTGCGTGCTGACACACGGCGGGTGCACGGACGTCCTCGAGCCCCGCCCCCACGGGGCCGCCCGCCGGTTGGAACGGCAGCCCCCCGGCGCGGAGGACGATCAGGCTGGCGCCACAGTGAGCGCGGCATGGAGGGGCCTGCCTAACTGGGACCCGTGGCCCGGCGTCTTCTGGCTGCGACGCGGGTCCTGCGCACGCGGCGGGGCCGCAGCCGCCGGGCGGTGGGCGCCCGAGGGGCCGGGAGGCGAGCCGGGGCCCCCAGGCGGGTGTGGGCACCGTGTCCACAGCCAGCGTCCCCGAGGCCGCGCTCGGGCCGTGATGACCGGTGAAGCTGCGCTGCGACAGCGCGGCCGACTTCTTCCCTGTGTCCAGTAGTGGTCTGGAGGGGTAAGGAAGCCTGCCTTTCAATTTGAGGGAGCAGAGGGTTTGAGGTCCTCTCTCTTCTATTGCTCTAGTATACTGCATAGCACCTAATAAAATACTGGGTTATAGTTGACATTTAAATCGCTGATTGATCATCAAGATTGGGAAGTATCATTGGAAATGAAAATAGGAAGAGTCTTAAGATTTTTAGTTTTTTCCTATGTCTCAAAAGGTATGTAGTATTTTACTGAGTGGTTGGGAATAAAGTTTGCAGTATTCAGTGTATTCAGTTTTAGTATCTAAATAGAATTAAACTGCTGCTGTAAAGTGGAATAACACTTTGTTACTGACAAGTTTTCGAATGCATCTGTTCGTCAATTACCTGTTTGGGAAGATTGTAGTTAATGATTGTAAGAAAGTGGCTATAAACCTCCAATTGACTCAAGAAAAGCAAATAAGTCAAGATTAACATATGTATAGGCTCTTCATCTTATTGTGTGTGTGGTTTTTTTTTCTTTCTTTTAGTTATTTGTCAAGGTGTTAGGAACTCTACCACTCTTAAGACAGTAAACTTCACGGGGTGTAATCTGACATGGCAGGGAGCAGATCACATGGCCAAGATCTTAAAGGTGATTTTTTTACGTTTGAACTTTCATGAAAACATATGTGATTGAAGCACATTAATATATTGATACAGATGGCAGTTCATTTTTGTCTTTTGATACGTGTGAGTGCAGCTTTCGTTTTGTTGAAAGAATATGACCAGTTTTCAGTTTGGGATTCTGCCATGTAGTAAAGATAGTCCACTTAATTTTAGAAATAAGAGATTTAATATATAATAATATTTTAATGTATTTTTAGTTACTGAAAACATTGATTGTGATACTGTGAAACAACTATGCCATTATGGTCTTCAAGACTTAACTGAATCAAGTGTTTACTAGCTGCTGTAGTTTATAAACTAATAAAAATCACTACATCAGCAATTTGTAAATACAGTTTTTAAAATAATACCTTAACAACTTTACAGTGGTTATAATTACTGTATTTAGGCCTAAAGTTATTTAATAATTTGACATGAAGCCGTCTGAATAGTTTGATGGTGCAGATCAAGGGTAGGTAAACTATGGCTGGTGGGCCAGATCCAGCCCGTCGCCTGGTAAAGAAAGTTACTTTGGAACATAGTCGCACCCATTGTTTACATGATAGCTATGGCTACTTTCACCCTACGCCAGTGGGGTTGAGTAGTTGCAACAGAAACTGTATAGCCCACAAAGCTGGAAATGTTTAAATTTAGATTTTAAAAATTGAAAATTCTTTGAGCCTCTACAGGGCAAGTCCATTGACCCCTGGGGTTGAAAACAGTCAAGAACTTGGGTGCCTAAGCCAAATGGCCTAGGTTCAAATTCCCTTTCTCCCATTTCATAGCAAGTGACCATGGACAAATCACTTAACCTCTGTGCCTCATTATGAGGTTTAAATGAATTCATTTGTATAAATAGTGCCTGGCACATACTAAGCACTGTGTAAGTGATTGCTGTTATTTCTGCTTGGAGCTTTTATAAGGTATTGTTAATAGAAAAATGACCCTAATGATTTTCGTTTTAGAGTGTCAAAGGCACTTTGAGTCTTTTATTTTTTCACGAATGTAATAAGACTTTTTTCATTTAAAGTCAGTGTTCCCTATTACCAAACTTTATTTTATGAATATAAAGAATTGAATGTCTTTAAGACAATACTTGTGGTTAAATGTCAAACCACTATCTTCCCAAGGCACATCCAACTGGCTGTGCATAGTCCAGGCCTCTAAAGTTTGTGTGCGTACCCTAGGGAGCATGTGAGATCCATTTTGTAAATATAGGTTTAAAAATAATGCCTGGGACTTCCCTGGCGGTCCAGCAGTTAAGGCTCTGCGCTCCCAATGCAGGGGGCCTGGGTTCGATCCCTGCTCAAGGAACTAGATCCCACGTGTCTGTCGTAACTAAGAGCCCACATGCCACAACTAAAATATCCGGCATGCTGCAACTAAAGACCCGGCACAGCCAAACAAACAAACAAATAAATAAATATTTTTTAAAAATAAATAAAATAATGCCTTAGGAGTTAGGAAAAGAACATATTAGAACCTATTTAGCTTTGTATCATTTAAACACTATCTGTGTAGTTTATAATGTACATACATTATATGTATAGAACTTCATGTATATAATTTGTTAAAAAATAAGATGCATATTAAAAAGTTTTCTTATGGGTTGCCCAGTCAGGTGTTTGGAGACCATTGGAGGACAAAATGATGACATTTAGAGCCTCAGCAATGATAGAATTTAGAACCAATTCCCTGACTTAGAAGATAAGGAAAATAATTCATAGACTGTAATTGAGTTGTCCAACTTGACATAACTGTTCAAGAGCAGGTTGTCCAGTGGCTGGAATCTAATCACTGACCAACTAGAATCTGGGTCACTGGACTCGTAAAGCAACAGTGACTGTTTAATTTCTCAGGTTGATTCTCCTGGCATATATGCTTGATATGTGTGTGTGTAAATCTCTGACATAATAAGCCATACTCAGTAGGCACACCCTGTTTCCTTCTTCAAGCATCTTAATTTCATCCCATTAAATCTTTGAAGTATCAGACTACCAGAAGGCATGAAGAAACCTGGGCTGAGAGTCTTCGTTCCAGGAGACCTGATCTTGACTGTATGGCTGGTTTGAGGCGCATCACTCTGAACTGCACCACGCTCATTAGTGACCTGGGTGCAAGTGCTTTGGCAGAATCTCTTAGTGAGGATTTATGGCTTAGAGATAAATTCTAAAATTGAAAATATTGAATTTTTAATATGATATATGCTTAGCTTTTGGCATGACACTGTTGTGTTAGGATTTTTTTTAAACCCTCATTTTACTGATAACTTTTATTTTGATTTTAATCTGTCTCTAAGAGTTGCATATATTCTTTATAGCAAATACAGAGTAACAAGAGAACAATTACCTATAATCTTAATACCCAGACTTAATCACTGTTCATTTTGGTGCATACACTTTCAGTTTTTTATTTTTCTATAAATATATTTGTACACTTAGTGATTACAAAAACAGAATTGTAGTATACTTGCTATTTCATATTCCTGCTTTTTTCACTTAATGATGTATCATGTAGTATTCCATCGTATTGATGTCCCATAGTTTAATCAATTCTTTGCAATTAGATTTACACAGTTTGCTTTTCCCTGTCAGAAACAATGTGAATACGTTGTATGTACGTCTCTGTGTTCACTGGGATTACTTCTGTAGAATAAGGTCCTAGAAGTGGAATGACTAAGTGTGACATATTTTTAAGACTTTTTTTTTTTTTATACTGCAGGTTCTTATTAGTCATCAGTTTTATACACATCAGTGTATACATGTCAATCCCAATCGCCCAATTCAGCACACCACCATCCCCACGCCACCGTGGTTTTCCCCCCTTGGTGTCCATACGTTTGTTCTCTACATCTGTGTCTCCACTTCTGCCCTGCAAACCGGTTCATCTGTACCATTTTTCTAGGTTCCACATACATGCGTGAATATACGATATTTGTTTTTCTCTTTCTGACTTACTTCACTCTGTATGACAGTCTCTAGATCCATCCACGTCTCAACAAATGACTCAATTTCGTTCCTTTTTATGGCTGAATAATACTCCATTGTATATATGTACCACAACTTCTTTATCCATTCGTCTGTCGATGGGCATTTAGGTTGGTTCCATGCCCTGGCTCTTGTAAATAGCGCTGCAGTGAACATTGGGGTGCATGTGTCTTTTTGAATTATGGTTTTCTCTGGGTATATGCCCAGTAGTGGGATTGCTGGGTCATATGGTAATTCTATTTTTAGTTTTTTAAGGAACCTCCATACTGTTCTCTGTATTGGCTGTATCAATTTACATTCCCACCAACAGTGCAAGAGGGTTCCCTTTTCTCCACACCCTCTCCAGCATTTGTTGTTTGTAGATTTTCTGATGATGCCCATTCTAACTGGTGTGAGGTGATAGCTCATGGTAGTTTTGATTTGCATTTCTCTAATAATTAGTGATGTTGAGCAGCTTTTCATGTGCTTCTTGGCCATCTGTATGTCTTCTTTGGAGAAATGTCTGTTTAGGTCTTCTGCCCATTTTTGGATTGGGTTGTTTGTTTCTTTAATATTGAGCTGCATGAGCTCTTTATATATTTTGGAGATTAATCCTTTGTCCATTGATTCATTTGCGAATATTTTCTCCCATTCTGAGGGTTGTCTTTTCGTCTTGTTTATGGTTTCCTTTGCTGTGCAAAAGCTTTGACGTTTCATTAGGTCCCATTTGTGTATTTTTGTTTTTATTTCCGTTACTCTAGGAGGTGGATCCAAAAAGGTCTTGCTGTGATTTATGTCAAAGAGTGTTCTTCCTACGTTTTCCTCGAAGAGTTTTATAGTGTCCGGTCTTAACATTTAGGTATCAAATCCATTTTGAGTTTATTTTTGTGTCTGGTGTTAGGGAGTGTTCTAATTTCATTCTTTTACATGTAGCTGTCCAGTTTTCCCAGCACCACTTATTGAAGAGACTGTCTTTTCTCCGTTGTCTATCTTTGCCTCCTTTGTCATAGATTAGTTGACCGTAGGTGTGTGGGTTTATCTCTGGGCTTTCTATCTTGTTCCATTGATCGATGTTTCTGTTTTTTTGCCAGTACCATATTGTCTTGATTACTGTAGCTTTGTAGTATAGTCTGAAGTCAGGGAGTCTGATTCCTCCAGCTCCGTTTTTTTCCGTCAAGACTGCTTTGGCTCTTCGGGGTCTTTTGTGTCTCCATACACATTTTAAGATGATTTGTTCTAGTTCCGTAAAAAATGCCATTGGTAATTTGATAGGGATTGCATTGAATCTGTAGATTGCTTTGGGTAGTATAGTCATTTTCACAATATTGATTCTTCCAATCCAAGAACATGGTATATCTCTCCATCTGTTGGTATCATCTTTAATTTCTTTCATCAGTGTCTTATAGTTTTCTGCATACAGGTCTTTTGTCTCCCTAGGTAGGTTTATTCCTAGGTATTTTATTCATTTTGTTGCAGTGGTAAATGGGAGTGTTTCCATAATTTCTCTTTCAGATTTTTCATCATTAGTGTATAGGAATGCAAGAGATTTCTGTGCATTAATTTTGTATCCTGCAACTTTACCAGATTCATTGATTAGCTCTAGGAGTTTTCTGGTGGCATTTTTAGGATTCTCTACGTATAGTATCATGTCGTCTGCAAACAGTGACAGTTTTACTTCTTTTTTTCCAACTTTTATTCCTTTTATTTCTTTTTCTTCTCTGATTGCCGTGGCTAGGACTTCCAAAACTATGTTGAATAATAGTGGTGAGAGTGGACATCCCGTTCCTGATCTTAGAGGAAATGCTTTCAGTTTTTCACCATGGAGAATAATGTTTGCTGTGGGTTTGTCGTATATGGCCTTTATTATGTTGAGGTAGGTTCCCTCTGTGCCCACTTTCTGGAGAGTTTTTATCATAAATGGGTGTTGAATTTCGTGAAGTCTTTTTCTGCCTCTATTGAGATGATCATATGGTTTTTATTCTTCAATTTGTTAATATGGTGTATCCCATTGATTGATTTGCGTATACTGAAGAATCCTTGCATCCCTGGGATACATCCCACTTGATCGTGGTGTATGATCCTTTTAATGTGTTGTTGGATTCTGTTTGCTAGTATTTTGTTGAGGATTTTTGCATCTATATTCATCAGTGATATTGGTCTGTAATTTTCTTTTTTTGTAGTATCTTTGTCTGCCTTGGCGATCAGGGGGATGGTGGCCTCATAGAATGAGTTTGGGAGTGTTCCTTCCTCTGCCGTTTTTTGGAAGAGTTTGAGAAGGATGGGTGTTAAGCTCTTCTCTAAATGTTTGATAGAATTCACCTGTGAAGCCATCGTGTCCTGGACTTTTGTTTGTTGGAAGATTTTTCATCACAGTTTCAATTTCATTCCTTGTGATTGGTCTCTTCATATTTTCTGTTTCTTCCTGGTTCAGTCTTGGAAAGTTATTCCTTTCTAAGAATTTGTCCATTTCTTCCAGGTTGTCCATTTTCTTGGCATAGAGTTGCTTGTAGTAGTCTCTTACGATGCTTTGTATTTCTGCGGTGTCTGTAGTAACTTCTCCTTTTTCATTTCTAATTTTATTGATTTGAGTCCTCTCCCTCTTTTTCTTGATGAGTCTGGCTAATGGTTTATCAATTTTGTTTCTCTTCTCAAAGAACCAGCTTTTAGTTTTATTGATCTTTGCTATTGTTTTCTTTGTTTCTCTTTCACTTATGTCTGCTCTGATCTTTATGATTTCTTTCCTTCTGCTAACTTTGGGTTTTGTTTGTTCTTCTTTCTCTAGTTCCTTTAGGTGTAAGGTTAGATTGTTTACTTGAGATGTTTCTTGTTTCTTGAGGTAGGCTTGTATAGGTATAAACTTCCCTCTTAGAACTGCTTTTGCTGCATCCCGTAGGTTTTGGATCGTCGTGTTTTCATTGTCATTTGTCTCTAGGTATTTTTTGATTTCCTCTTTGATTTCTTCAGTGATCTCTTGGATATTTAGTAACGTATTGTTTAGCCTCCATGTATTTGTGTTTTTTACGTTTTTTTCCCTGTAATTGATTTCTAATCTCATAGCGTTGTGGTCAGAAAAGATGCTTGATATGATTTCAATTTTCTTAACTTTACTGAGGCTTGATTTGTGACCCAAGATGTGATCTATCCTGGAGAGTGTTCCGTGCGCACTTGAGAAGAAAGTGTAGTCTGCAGTTTTTGGATGGAATCTCCTATAAATATCAATTACATCTATCTGGTCTATTGCCTCATTTAGAGCTTCTGTTTCCTTATTTATTTTCATTTTGGATGATGTGTCCATTGGTGTAAGTGAGGTGTTCAAGTCCCCCACTATTATTGTGTTACTGTCGATTTCCTCTGTTATAGCTGTTAGCAGTTGCCTTATGTATTGAGGTGCTCCTATGTTGGGTGCATATATATTTATAATTGTTATATCTTCTTCTTGGATTGATCCCTTGATCATTATGTAGTGTCCTTCCTTGTCTCTTGTAACATTCTTTATTTTTTAAATTTTTTTATTTTTAAATTTTTTTAATTATTAGCACCTTTAGTTATTATTTATTTATTTATTTATTTATTTATTTATTTGGCTGTGTTGGGTCTTCGTTTCTGTGCGAGGGCTTCCTCTAGTTGCGGCAAGCGGGGGCAACTCTTCATTGCGGTGCGTGGGCCTCTCACTATCGTGGCCTCTCTTGTTGCGGAGCACAGGCTCCAGGCGCGCAGGCTCAGTAGTTGTGGCTCACGGGCCTAGTTGCTCCGCGGCATGTGGGATCTTCCCAGACCAGGGCTCGAACCCGCGTCCCCTGCATTAGCAGGCAGATTCTCAACCACTGCGCCACCAGGGAAGCCCCATTCTTTATTTTAAAGTCTATTTTATGTGATATGGGTATAGCTACTCCAGCTTTCTTTTGATTTCCATTTGCATGGAATATCATTTTCCGTCCCCTCACTCTCAGTCTGTATGTGTCCCTAGGTCTGAAGTGGGTCTCTTCTAGACAGCATATTTGTGTGTCTTGTTTTTGTATCCATTCAGCCAGCCTGTGTCTTTTGGTTGTAGCATTTAATCCATTCACGTTTAAGGTAATTATCGATATGTATGTTCCTATGACCGTTTTCTTAATTGTTTTGGGTTTATTTTTGTAGATCCTTTTCTTCTCCTGTGTTTCCCACTTAGAGAAGTTCCTTTAGCATTTGTTGTAAAGCTGGTTTGGTGGTGCTGAATTCTCTTAGCTTTTGCTTGTCTATAAAGCTTTTGATTTCTCCATCGAATCTGAATCAGATCCTTGCTGGGTAGAATAATCTTGGTTGTAGGTTCCTCCCTTTCATCACTTTAAGTATATCATGTCACTCCCTTCTGGCTTGTAGAGTTTCTGCTGAGAAATCAGCTGTTAACCTTATGGGAGTTCCCTTCTATGTTTTTTGTTGTTTTTCCCTGGCTGCTTTCCATAATTTTTCTTTGTCTTTAATTTTTGCCAGTTTGATTACTATGTGTCTCGGCGTGTTTCTCCTTGGGTTTATCCTGTATGGGACTCGCTGCGCTTCCTGGACTTGGGTGGCTATTTCCTTTCCCACGTTAGGGAAGTTTTCGACTGTAATCTCTTCAAATATTTTCTCTGGTCCTTTCTCTCCCTCTTCTCCTTCTGGGACCCCTATAATGCGAATGTTGTTGCATGTAATGTTGTCCCAGAGGTCTCTTAGGCTGTCTTCATTTCTTTTCATTCTTTTTTCTTTATTCTGTTCTGCAGCAGTGAATTCCACCATTCTGTCTTCCGGGTCACTTATCCGTTCTTCTGCCTTAGTTTTTCTGCTATTGATTCCTTCTAGTGTAGTTTTCATTTCAGTTATTGTATTGTTCATCTCTGTTTGTTTGTTCTTTAATTCTTCTAGGTCTTTGTTAAACATTTCTTGCATCTTCTCGATCTTTGCCTCCATTGGTTTTCCGAGGTCCTGGATCATCTTCACTGTCATTATTCTGAATTCTTTTTCTGGAAGGTTGCCTATCTCCACTTCATTGAGTTGTTTTTCTGGGGTTTTAGCTTGTTCCTTCATCTGGTACATAGCCCTCTGCCTTTTCATCTTGTCTGTCTTTCTGTGAATGTGGTTTTTGTTCCACAGGCTGCAGGATTGTAGTTCTTCTTGCTTCCGCCTTTTTAAGACTGTTGATACACATTGCCAAATTACCATCCAGAAACGCTATGCCAATTTGTAGTCCACGCCAACAGTGGATGTGAAGCCTGCCTCACACAAACACTGGCTTGTAGCACTTTTAAAAAAGTGTAAAACTACAAAAATGAGTACCTCTCCCTTTTTCATGCAAGTGGGATTACTCCAAATTACATAACTTTTTTCAGTTAATTTAGCAAGTCAGTAAATTTGCATCTACCGCATCATTTTTTGTGACTGTTCAGTGTTCCATTATATGACTATGCCACAGTACACATAGCTTCTCCGTTCTTGTATATAAGCTGTGTCCAGTTTCCAGTTCCAAATAGTACTCTGATATGTATTCTTGCCTATATCTCTGACTATTTCTTTTGGTTAAATACTTAGAAAGAGAGTTGTTGGATCAAAAGGGTATACACATTTTAAAGGCTTGGCTTAATCTGATAGGAGAATAACCACATGTTGTTTTATTTTGTATTCCATTGATTTACTGGTGGGTTTACTGGCTGTTTGTATTAATTTGGCTAGTTGGTTAATTATACCCTGTGTCCATTCTTCTGTAGTGAGAGGTTGTAACGGTTGTATCCTATCCTGTCAGATCCATATGTCTGACTTTCTGTTTCTGTGTGCCATGGGGTGTTGAAAGACTCCAGTTATTTAAATGTGGTGCTCCACACAAGACTTAAAAAAATGACTCATGATAGTTGCCTTTCATGTAGTATTTTTTAATACCTGCGCTTTTGTGATGATCCCTTTTGTTTAAGTGAGTAGGTTGTTCAGCCCCAGAACTACTAGAATTCATGATCATTTGTTCTAGTTTTTGTCTGACCTTTTACTGAGAGAGTTCTTGACCATCATACTTTCATGATAGGTTTTTAGTATGTACTGTGTCTTCACACCTTCTTTGAATTTGTTATTATTTGTATCCTCCTAGACTTGTCTTTTTTGCTCTAAAACTAACAGTTAGTACATTTCTTCTCTTTCATTTTCCCCTTGTAACTAGTTTGAAGTGTGATTTGAAGCTCAAGATCATGATCAAAAGAATGCAGTGCCTTTCTCAGCTCCACCAGTTTTTGCTTCTGAGGTTTACATGCCACTGCTGCCCTTGCTAATTATGAACGGAGATTCATTTTGTGATTTTTTTTCTCATAGGTTATATACAGTTATTCTTCAGTTCTGTAATTGTAGAATATGTTGGACGATTTATTGGTACTAAAGGCAGGGTTATCATTGCACATCCAAAAAGTGCTTTTTTTTGTTTTGTTTTGTTTTTGTTTTTTGCTTTATTGGAGTATAATTGCTTTACAATGGTGTGTTAGTTTCTGCTTTGTAACATAGTGAATCAGCTATACATTTTCATATATCCCCATATCTCCTCCCTCTTGCGTTTCCCTCCCAGCCTCCCTATCCCACCCCTCTAGGTGGTCACAAAGCACCGAGCTGATCTCCCTGTGCTGTGCTGCTGCTTCTCACTAGCTGTTTTACATTTGGTAGTGTATATATGTCCATGCCAGTCTCTCACTTCGTCCCAGCTTACCCTTACCCCTCCCCGTGTCCTCAAGTCCATTCTCTACACCTGCTTCTTTCTTCCTGTCCTGCCCTTAGGTTCTTCATAACCATTTTTTTTTTTTAATTCCGTATATATCTGTTAGCATACGGTATTTCTTTTTCTCTTTCTGACTTACTTCACTCTGTATGACAGACTCTAGGTCCATCCACCTGACTACAAATAACTCAATTTCGTTTCTTTTTATAGCTGAGTAATATTCCATTGTATATATGTGCCACATCTTCTTTATCCATTCATCTGTCGATGGACACTTAGGTTGCTTCCATGTCCTGGCTATCGTAAATAGAGCTGCAATGAACATTCCAAGAAGAGGTTTTTAAATTGGATTATGCAGTATGTGTGTGTGTATACGTTTCTGTTTTTTTCCATACCCAAAATTACAAAGCTGCCATGGCTGGTCTTGTGCAGGACTCTTCCACACGTGAGAAAATGAGAGTTGTCTATATGTTAAATCTGTATGGACTTCGCAAGTGACCTTTTGTCTTTCATCGAAAGCACTTTGACCTGCAGCAGTGTGGCCTCACCAGTGAAGGAGCAAAGGCTTTACTAAAGGCCCTTGAAAGCAACAGAACTCTGGTCGTTTTGGATATAAGAGAAAAATCCACTTGTTGGTATGTGGTCACTTTTTTTTTAAAATTGATTAACACATAGCAAAACAAAAAGAGTTTGTTCACGTATTGACAGTTTTTAAAACTTAATGTGTTTCACTTTCCTCATCGTATACAGTTGTCCCTTGAACAGCTTGGGGGTTAGGGGTGCCGCCCCCCACGCAGTTGAAAATCTGGGTATAAGTTTATAGTCAGTGGTTCCGCATCTGTGGATTCAACCAACCTTGGCTCGTGTACGACGATAGTACATATTTATTGAAAAATATCCGTGTGTCAGTGGACCCGCGAGGTTCAAACCCATGTTGTTCAAGTGTCAACTGTACTTTTGTAATGTCGCACTTCCCTTATGTTTTTAGCAGATAATGTACTAATTAAAGAGAGTTAGTTATACCTTTAAATTGTTCTTATCTCTACTCTGAATAGAGGTGACCCTAGATACGAAGCCTGCTTCCACCAAGAGCATTATTTCCTTGTTGTGCAACCTCTGAATTCTTGCAAGGGGTACGTTATTCATTTGTCAGTTTCACAAGTAATTTATTTAATAGCTTCTGTGTGCCAGATACGGGTCAGGCACTAGGGATAAAGCAGTGAACCAGACAGACAAAAGTCTTGCCCTCGTGGAGCTTACATTCTAGTGAAGGGGTTCAGATAGAAATGAGTAAACAGATAAGTAATATAATTTTAGACAGTAGGAAGTGCAAAAATATCTTAATGTAAGGAGAGGGAGGGGGAGCAGGTAGGTCTCCATTGGATAGGTTTGTCAGGGGACAGCTTCACTGGAGAAGTGGCATTTGAACGGAGACCTGAATGAAGAGAGGAGCAAGCCATGGAAGATCTGGGGTAAGCACACTCCAGGACAAGGAGGCAATGAGTATGCAGGCATGTAGGTGGGTGGAGTATTTAAGGAAAAGCAAGGAGGCCAACATGGTCAGAGTACTGAGTGAAGAAGAGTGTGGTATGACGTGAGGTCAAGGAGCTAGCCAGGGGTCTGATCTTGTAAAGTCTTGAAGGCCAGAGTAAAGGTGTGGATTATTCTAAATGAGTAGAGGGTTTTGAACTGGAAAAAGGCATGATCCAAATAGTATCTGAATAAGATGACTTGGTATAGAGAATAGACTTGGGGGGATAAAGAAGAGAAACAGGGAGACCAGTTAGGAGACTATCACCGTGGTCCAAATAAGAGATGTTCATGGCTTAGCTTAGGTTG
This sequence comes from Balaenoptera borealis, assembly GCF_965194805.1. Lineage (NCBI taxonomy): Eukaryota > Metazoa > Chordata > Mammalia > Artiodactyla > Balaenopteridae > Balaenoptera > Balaenoptera borealis. Next base: position 93,351,002 of record NC_138868.1, on the reverse strand, counting down.
GAAGTTTGGAGCAAGTGAAAAGTGACTGAATTCAGGTTGTGTTTTGCGGGTGTAGCTAACAGGGCTTGCCGATAGATTAGATGTGGGGTATGAAGGAAACAGTAACAAGGAGACAAATCGTTGATGATTATGTGTGCAACTGGGTGGTATCACTTAGAAAAAGGGAACTGATGGGAGGAGCAGCTTTTGAGGGGATATCAGGACTTTGGTTTGATATCTTAGATGCCCTTTAGGTATCTAAGTGTCTGGACAGTGCTCAGACTGTACTTTCTATCCAAAGGTATCCAAAGCCACTTTAGATGCAAAATGTTTAAAGTTGACCTTTGCTGCTGCCAAAATAGTAGCCACTGGGGGCAGTCTGCAAGATGGCATCTTAGGTTTTTGAGGAAGAAATTAGAATACACAAAGGGGGAAATAAGTGTATAATTCCATAATGTAGATTTCATATTTAATTTTATGGGAAAAGCAATAATTAGTTGGCTTTTGGTTTTAAATGGAAATAGCCACTCACTGGGAAATAATTACTCTAATTTCAATTTATTTTACTTTAGATCATTCTGTGATGAAAGCAGTTATCCAAAAAGTTCTCCAGATGGAAGGAGTGCCAAGTCAGAGGTATATAACATGTTTTAGTTCTCTCGGAAGAATTTCTCTTTAATGGCTTGTTTTTCTTTCTTTCTTAAAAGAAAATTATCAAGGTACTTTCTGCCACCTTAAAACTAAGTTTCTAGTCCAATGAAATGGCTTTTCTGTTTTTGAAAATGTTGTGTGATGCCTTAATTTAGGTTCCCAGAAATGCAGATTGAAAACCTTTGATTAACTTAAAGTATCTTAATTTCCAATGAAGATCAAACCCTCCTAAATTACCTGTAACTTAAATGGCATGTTTATCATTTCTGTCTCAGTACCAGTGGATAACTTCTCCATCGGGGAAGGAACCATCCACAACTGCTAGACAGAAAAAGAGAACTATAATTTTGGGAAGTGGTCGAAAAGGAAAAGCTACTATTAGAATTGGTTAACTCTTTCTTGTTTTTAATGCTACTAGAACTTATACCCCTTATGTTTTCCGATGTGCTAAAATTAAAACAGCCAGTATTAACCACATGCATATTAGGAGGCCTATATTAGGAGTCGCCAAGTGTGTCGGGTGCCGTGGACAGCTGAGGCACGTTTAGCCCAAAGGCAAGTTCCAGCGCATTGGAGAGAGCAGACGAAATACCCGGTGGTGAAAATTCACTGTTGCTAAGGGTTGAAACGAACCAAGAATTCCTCCTGTTTCTCAGGGTGTTCCGTTTGGCTGTTAATGAAATGTATTTCCAAGGAAGGCAGGCACGTGGCTGAAAAGGCCAGCGGTGCCTGGGGGTCACAGCGAGACCCTCCCATCTCGCCCCCCTCGGCCATCCTGTGCTCTGGAAGCAGAGCTCTCAGCTACAAGTGAAACATAGTAGCTTCCATGTCCAGATTCTAAGATTTTCTAAAGCCCTTTAAAGGCCCCCTTCTCTGAGTGGTGCTTGACCTGCTGGTGTTTGGGGCGGGAGGGTGGGCTGGGTGGAGGGTCTGAGCGCCATCCTGAGGGAAGGGCTTTGGAGGCCTGTGTGCGCCTGAGGCCGGGGGCCCAGTGCCCGTGTCCGAGGGGAGGCTAGCGCTGACTCCAGCCGTGCCGAGCCAGACGTCGCCCTCCTTCCCGACAAGCCAGCAAAGCCTGTCGCTCACCTTCCTGGCTGTGCTGCTTACACGTGCCCTCTGGGAAGGCCAGCCTGGCAGAGCTCTGTTCCTGCCCTTTGGGCTGCTGGTAACTGAGTACCTAGCCTGGGTGCTGGAGGGGAGGATCCATAGATGGTGGAGGCCCAGCGCCTGCCCAGGGTGCTGCCCCTCTGCTGAGGGACGCTTGCCCAGCTGGTTAGACCTGTTCGCACCCAACTGCCCACAGTCAGCGCCCAGGCTAGGAACAGCAGCCTCCCCATTTCCTCGGTGTCTTCTAGTTTTGTTCCTTTCTTCTTTTCGCCGCCTTCCTCCCCAAAGAGGCAAGATACTAATGTTCAAGAACCAACTCAGGCCATGATTTTCCAGCTAAACTCATGACAGTTGTGCACTTCTGAATGACTGGGTACAAACATTTGCAAGGATGAGCTCTTGGGTGAGGCGCCAGCCAACTTTTCTAGCTTCCTCTCTCTTGCTTGGGTGTGGGCACCCCCTGCTGCCCCAGATGCCTTGACTCCTCCATTTTCATATATTCCTCCTCAGAATGCTGCCACCACCCCATCCTGGCCTTTGGGAATGTTAGCTGGCTGGCTGTTCCCCACAGCATCCTGTCACCCTGGTCCACTCTTTCTAACCTCTGTATGCCCGTCTATGAAATCTTGTCAGGTCCAGCTGGAGGAAGACCACCTATAGGTCAATTAGCTTGGGAAGGAACCCAACTGTGTGACCCAGTGTCTTTAAAATAACGTTAAAAAAAAAAAAGAAAAAATGTTGTTCTAGAGCTCCTATACCATCTCTTACCACCATTAGAAAACCACCCCCCAAAAGGGGGACCTCATTCATATTGAAAATAACTTCTTACCGTGTAGGCATTACCTTAGGGCATTCTAGACACTGGGGGAGGGAAAAGCCCTTGGTTTTTTTTCTAACATTCATGTTAAACTTCTTTCCAAAGTTCTTTAAACTGTGGTATTCTTACAGATAGACAATGTTGCTGAACAAGTGTTTGTTTCTTCCCTTTTTCTTCCCCCAGGCTCAAAGATTTGGAAAGAGATAGTTTAACAGAAAAGGTAAGGTAATCTCCACCTGAACAAAATGTATGATCAAATGTGACCATTTGACAGACACTATGTAGTTCCTAACAACAAATTGAAGTGGAATTGGCTCTCTTTTCCCTGAAGTTGAGGATAACGTGGATGTTATTGTCTAACGTGCTGGACTAATAGGCTATTATTGGTTAGCTTTTGGTAACTCATCTAGTTACCCAGTCTGGGTTCCGTACCATCGAGTCTGGATTATAATTTGTCCTGGTCACACTGTTTTTCCAAATCAGGTTTGTTCTAGTATGCTATTATGTGTCTGTTTCACCTTTAATCTTTCCATTTTTCACCACTCTGGAGATGGTGTGATATGATCTTAACGAAAACAACAGGAACATGTCTTGTGAATATTTAGTTTCCTTTTTGGCCGACTCAGCATTGCCTGCCATTCAGTCATTGTTATGTGACCAGGCAGTGTAACTATTTGTGTATTAGTCCATTGGTTCCTACCTTGGGAATGTGGAGACTTGTAACCTATATCGTTCCCTTAGGAATGCGTGAAGGAGAAATGGAATCTCTTGCCTGAATTTCTGCAGACAGAAATAAAGAATCAGTTATGTGACTTGGAAACCAAATGACATGAAGAAGAATTATCAGAGGTTCAGTCGTCAGCATCCCGGCGGCTAGAAAACGTTTCCTCCCATGTAACTTGTCTGTGACCAGGGAGGCAGGATCATCCCACCTCTCCCTGTTACCTGATAGTTAGAAAGGAAGCACATGTGTTTCCTTATTCTCTCATGGCCACTTGTTGACATTCACTGCTACTTAAATTATCCTTTCCTGCTGTAGGAGGGCTACCTGGCTAAAGTCAAATCCCTTTTAAATACAGATTTGTCCTTGGAGAACATGCTTTCAGTCGGGAAGTGAATGGATGTCTAGAAAACGGGAGCCAGACAAGTGGTGAGGAGCGCAGAGTGGAAATAGCAGAGAAAAAGAAGCCCCCCAAACCTGTTTCCAAACTTTGCATGCAAGTCCGATGGAGAAACAAAATGTAAGAGCACTTGACTCGTTTGACCTCGTTGGAGTCTGGTACCGCCTAAGGGGAGGACAGACTTGGTGCCATAGGGTCTGTCTGTTCCCCCCCCACACAATCCCTCCACCGGCAGTACTTGTTTTTTGTGTATCTTTTTTTATTTTTATTTTTTGGGGGGTGGGGGGTGGGGGGTGGCTGTGTTGCTCGGCTTGTACGATCTTAGTTCTCCAACCGGGAATCGAACCCGGGCCCTCGGCAGTGAGAGTGCTGAGTCTTAACCACTGGACCGCCGTGGAATTCCCTCTTGTGTATACTTCTAACTAGCTTAGATATATACTTTAAATTTTTGTCTTCGACCAAGTTATAGAGCATTAGATCCCCAAATGTGGTTGAATTGATGAGGTATAAGAAAACAGGAGCTGCTGATATTTATGACTTGTAAGTGACATGCCTGTTGAAGCTAAACATTTATTCTTAGACTCCTCCCCCCCTTGTAGTCAGAGTAACTCTTCTGGAATTTAAAAAAATAAGAGCCTGGGACTTGAGCTCAGGTCAGGTGCTTGGCCACTTCATCGTTTGACGAAATAAGCAGAGGCTCTGTTTCCTTGTCCGCCTCAGGGTTGGGCCCTTCATACAAGAGCTTGTGTTAAAATGGCCTAGCAAACTGGCAGGTGCTAATTTGATGACTTTATGAAGACGGTGGTTGCTTAGAATAAGAAGAGAAGGGTACTTAATCCTCAGAACCTGGTCTGTGCACCAGCTTGCTAATGCTGAAGAACTGTACCTTGGCTGTGAACTCTTTGTTCATAGTGGCTTTTTTGTTTCTTTTCTGTAAGCAGCTGAAGTCTCATGTAGCCCCAGGATTACAAGGCAAACTACCAGGCAGACCACCATCACATCTCATTTCACAAGGGGGTCAGTATATAATGAATGGACAGCCCCCATTTTAGGGGCCAACTGTTTTTGGTAAAACACATATAGAATTAGTAGGATGTAACTTAGTAATTCTGACTTCCACATTGCTTAGGTTTTCCTTTTGATATTCTGTTTTTAGACATTCATGAACAGCATTTCTGAAGACCTCATCCATTTTTACTCTTAGCATAGGAAACTTCAAATGTACATACACAAAATACCAAGGATAGTAAAATGAACCCCTGTGTACCTATCACCCAGTATCAACAGTTAACAGCTCCTGGCTGTTGTTTCGTCTATACCCCCATATGCTCCAAGTGAAAACTATTCCAAATGAATTACAACTCCATACACACCCATGTCCCCCCAGTTGGATTACTTTGAGACAAATCGGACATGTCATCTTATCCACAAATATGATATTTCTAGATGACAAGGTCTCTTTCTCTGACAAGTTTTTTATTCATATTTTGCTATAATTGCTAACATCTAGCAAACAGTCTTTTGAAGAAGACAAAACATGCCTTACAAAGTGTAACAGTTCCTTACGAACAAATATATAGCAGTGTTCATACCTCCCCTTGTGTAACAGAGTTTGGTTGATTTGTTCCTTAAGCCTTTCAAGTGATAGATTCCTTATTTTCTTGCCATTTATTTAAAGAAAAGAGGTCTTTTGTCTAATAGCTTCTAGGTCTGGCTGACTGCATCGTTTCGGTGGTGAATGTGTTCCCTTGTCTCCAGTTTTCTGTCAACTGGTAGTTAGGTCTAGAGTCCTGATCAGATTCCAGCTTTGTTTTGTGCGACTTCATTGACGGTATGGGGCTGTCCATCAGAGACATGTAATGTCTCTTCGGTGATTCTAGCAGCCGTTGATCAAAGTCTAGATCCATTATTTCTTAGGGTTTGCAAAACGGTGGTATTCTAAACCTGTCATCCAAAGAAACATTAAGCTCGAAGGGCTTAAGGCAAAAAGGGCTTCTCCTTGGAGGGAAGAGGGTGTCCATGCCCTGAATCTTTCCAAACAGAGGGTACTCTTGGTAGGGAGGAATATAAATTGTTTTGTGCCCACTGCAAGTGTAGGGTCTGGCTGAGCTACCAGTTGGCCTTACTGTGTGTGACAGCCCTGCCAAACAGAAACCTGAGGAAGACCCTGAAAAAGCAAAATCAGGTGATTCTGTCGATGAAGAAGAAAAAGAGCAGGTAGGGCTCGCGTTTCAGTTTCTTAACTCTGCCTTATTTTGGAACACTTGCTGGTAGTTGTGAATTTACACTTGGTCTGTCTATGGACCGTAAGTGACTGAGAGGGTGTTAGAACATATCCCTGGACCCAGGGCAGTACGTAGTGTATTATGGTTAGACCCGAGGACTCAGCAGGCCCGTAACTTTGGTGTGTTCTCTCCTGTCTACCTTCCTACCTCTCCAGCTGTCAAGATTTTCCAGTCAAACCAGCAGATGTGATGCGTTTAGAGCATTTCCTTCTGATGTCAGATAAGCTCCTTTCCCACATCTAATCTCTCTATAAAAGCAGAGTTGTCGTGTTATTATGTGTATTGTAATAATGCTGCTTAGACTTTTTAGGTTAGAAAACTGGTGGCTTGCCAAAGGCCTCCAATATAGAAAATGTCAGCCTCTAGCACTGTCCCGTGTGACTTGAGGGGCAAACCTAGATACTACCAGATGGTCACACGCTATCTATTTCATTCCTGCCACAGGATTAGCTGTGTAAGTCGGGAAGTCTGTAGGTTTACAGGTGGGTAGTAAATGCCCTGTTACCTGCTAAAGATGAGTATCCGTGGTTTGCTCTAAGGCAGGGTTTCTCAAGCAAGGCATTGACTTTTGGGGCCAGATAAACCTTTGCTGTGGGTGTGAGTCCTGTGCATCGTAGAGTGTTTAGCAAGGTCCCGACCTCTACTCACTAGAGGCCCGTAACATTCCCTCTCTCTCCTCCCAGTTGTGACAACCAAAATCACCTTCAGACTTTCCCAGGTGTCCCCTGGGGGGCACAATTGCACTGAGCGAGAAGCACTGGACTCAAGGCTAGCAATATCATTGAGGTAGACTTGACGTCCTGTTGTAAAAGACATACTCATTCTCCTGTTTTTATTTTGGAAATTAGATGCCACTGTTCATGATCCTTATTCAGATGTCGGTAATGAAGTTGAGTCAGACTACCCACTCACAGGTGGGACACTGAGACAGAGGGAAACAGCTTGTCCAAGTCACATGGCCACATCCCTTGCCTCCTAAGAAACCGTGTCACAAGGGAAAGCAAGCTGGCTCTTATAATATTGACAAGTGTTTTTTTTTAAACAAATGTGCCAGTTTTAGAGTTGTTCTTTGCCCTCTAACCTTTTGGAGGGCTTCCATAGCCTTCAAGCTTCTGAAGAAACGAACTGGGGCACTCTTTCCCAAGCAGGAGGCAGTTTCTCTGGCAGTGTGTGAGAGGCCTTGGGGACTTGGAGGATGAACACTTGTCGCAACAGGGTTTATCCCGATATGCTAGAGTAAGGCTCAGTGCACCATACCGGTGTCATCAGGTGGTGTTTGTTAGTCAGATAAGTAGTACTACAGAGAGAATCTTACTTTAGTCAATTTAAAGTTTTGAGATCTCACTATGTTTTTTAAAACAGGTATTAAATACATGCATTTGGTAAAACAGTACAAAAGGCTGTTTGGTACATAGCAGCCAAAGAAAAACAATGTGGCTATTCCGTGCTGAGCTATGCTGTGAGCGTTATCAAATAGGTACTGGATTCTGAGGCCTTTGTTCAGGAACAAAAAAGAATATAAAATATCTGATTGCCACAACTAAGGAGCCGGCCTGTGGCAACTAAGACCCGGCACAATTAACTAAGTAGCTAACTGACTAACTGTTTTTTAAAATCTCATTAATAGGTTTTTAATATGATTTTTAAAAATTTATTTTATTTATTTTTGGCTGCGTTGGCTCTTCCTTGCTGCGTGCGTGCTTTCTCCAGTTGCGGCGAGCGGGGGCTACTCTTGGTTGCGGTGCGTGGGCTTCTCATTGCTTGCGGTACGTGGGCTTCTCATTGCTTGCGGTACGTAGGCTTCTCATTGCGGTGGCTTCTCTTGTTGCGGAGCACGGGCTCTAGGCACGCGAGCATCCGTAGTTGTGGCTCGCGGGCTCTAGAGTGCAGGCTCAGTAGTTGTGGCGCACGGGCTTCGTTACTCCGCAGCGTGTGAGAACTTCCCAGACCAGGGCTTGAACCCTTGTCCCCTGCATTGGGAGGCGGATTCTTAACCACTGTGCCACCAGGGAAGCCCGAGCTCTAACCTTTTAAAAAATGTGTTCCTTCCACCTTCATGGAGCAGGCGTAGGGGACGGGGAGGATCTAAGAGGTGGCACCGGGCCACAGTTGACCCCCAGTGACAGCTAACAGCTGCACTGCTGCCCCTTCCTGCCCCAGGACCTGAGCCCAGGTCCCGGGGCGGCTGGAGAAACGCACTGTTTTTGGTGAGATGCTCTTACTTACTGTGTGGAGCTGCTCCAGCTGCCCCGGTGCCCACACCCCTGCAGGGCCCTGTGCCCGTCCTCCCTGCCCCCTGCCCAGGGCTCGGGGAACAGCAGTCTCTGTAGGGCAACCTGCTTCCAAGTCCTTCAGTGACCATGGAGGAGTGGGAACGGGCTGGGCTGCCGGAGAGCCTGGGCATGCAACACCTGAGCTCAGCCCTGGGGGCTCACGTGAGGGCAGGGGCTGGGGGGTGCGGGCGGTGAGCGGAGGGGCCTCCAGCCGGCGTCAGTCTGGGCCCTGGACCCGGGGAAAGGCCTCACCCTCTCAGTCCTGACCTGCCGCTTGGGAACCCTGTGGCCCACCAGCCCGAGGCCTGTGGCGCCCGCCACAGACTGCCCGGCGCACGGCTGGGGTGCCAACGCCACACCTGGTTTTTGCACGGGGACCATCGGGGGGCTCGGTGCACAGGAAGAGGAGCAGCCCCCAGGCCCCGACACGCCCCTTCCACGTCCATCGAGAAGCGCCGGATGGAAGGCCGGCTGTGCTCCTTTTCGAGCCCCAGGGAATTCGCAGGAACAGCCCTCCCGGCCACGGGGTGCCTGCCCACCGGCTCTGGGCCTGCGACCAGCCCAGAACACAGAAGGCACAGAAGTGGGTGCAGGGAGCTGAGCCGGGTCTGCAGAAGGGCAGACACCACAGCCTGGTCCACAGCCGACTGGCCCAGGGCGGGTGAGAACGGGCGGGCAGGCTGAGGGGAGGACAGAACGTGGCACGGCCTGCCCGCCTGGGCCCCGGGGAGAAGGTCGGGGCGCTGCCCGCGCCCTCGCTCCGCTGCCTGGCGTCCTTTGTGGGGGCGAAGGGCCGGAGGCAGGGCTCCCGAGGAGCTCGAAGGCCAGGGAAGGACACACGGGACGGTCCAGACCCACCCTAGCGCGCCAGTGGGGCAGCACCCTCTCTGAATTCCTACTGCCGCCAAACCGCATCCCTAAGGCCTTTGGGCAGAATTGCTAGGACCCAGGAAGGCGGCCCCTTGCTGTGGTCCAGACTTCACCAGCTGCCGATGAGCGGAGGGAGCCAGCCGGCCGGCCGTGAGCAGGAGGACAGGGCACGGGCACAGGGACAGCCACAGCCGGGCTTCCCGCAGCTGTGCCCACCGCCAGAAGCAGCTGCAGCCAATCACAGCCCCCGCCATGCCAAACAGTGCCGGGCAGGCGGGAGGCCGGCAGGAACCTGACACCCCCTCACTGGAGAGCCGGCCTGGCCAGGGTTGGGGGAGCCATCCCCGTGTGAACTCACCCCACAGCTCAGCCATCTCCCAGTGACCCAGACGCTACACCAGCGGAGAGCAGCCTGCAACGGCCGCAGGGCTGATCCCCGACCAAGGTCAGAACTCCCCCCAGTGTGATGGCCCCCATGCCGCTCCTGTGGTGGAAGGGACTGCAGGCAGAGACCAGGAGTGGAGTCTTTTTATAAATGGCTGCGTTTTCAAAGAACCGTTTTGTAAGCAGGAAAGCTCCCCAGGAAGGGATTGCATTAGTGCAACAAGGGGGAGCCTTGACACCAGGCTCTCCAGACACGTCCAGGTGGAGACTTTTGGCTGAGGCCGGCCGCCAGGGACTCAGGGGTTGGAGGACACGCGGCCCCTCCCCCGCCCCAGCGGGGCGCTAAGGCACCGGGCCCGCCTGGGTGGGCAGAACCCCGTGCCGTCAGCAGGCCGGCGGCTTGCAGCCCTCAACCTTCAGCCCTTTGCTCAGGAGGAAGGCATCCTGCGTGGGGTCGCAAGCCAGGAAGAGCTTCACCATGCCCTTGGCATCCTTGGAGCCCCCTGGCCTCAGAATGCAGCTTCTGTAGTCCATGGCAACCTGCCGAGAGGGGGCGGGGCTGCAGGAGGGTGGAGCTCCGCCTTCACTGAGGGTGTGGGTGTGGCCACCTCTGCTGTGACTCAACAAAGGGCAGGGGAGCAGGAGGTCCAGGGCAGGGCTCTCAGAGCCTGGCTGGCCCAGGCGGGCGGCACAAGCATCTAGGCCCAGGCCAGGGACCTCCGTGTTGGTCTGCGCGGCAGGACGGCCTCTCACCTTGCCACTCAGGACACCGTCCTGCTTGAAGCGTGTGTGGAACGTGTCCGCGGAGCACACCTCGCTGCACAGGTAGCCATAGGACTGGGCGTTGTATCTTCCTGCCAGGCGGCCGAAGGTCGCAGGCAGGTGGGTCCCTGGGACACACGCGGAGAGGCTCCTGCCCGGCCGCCTGGCCGCTCCGTGCCCCTTCCCCAGAGCCCAGAGCTTGGGGCCTCAAGCAGCCCTGTCTGAGTCCCCTGCCACTAGAGGGAGTATTGGCCCAACACTTGTAGAAAACGGGGACCTTGTGGGCAACTCAGTGGAGGGACACAAATCAATCTTTGCCGACTTTCTGCTGAAGCTCACGAGGGTTCACCCCTAAGCCTCTTACAAGGTCAGCCGCCGAGGCTCCGAGGGATGAGTCAGGGCTCGCCCTCCAGCACGGGGAGAGCATGGGTTAAAGTGCTCACGAGGGAGTGAACCGCGTGTCCGCACCGACACGCACCTGCAAACCTCGTCGACGCGTTCCGTCCGGGCTATGAAGCCCTCTCCTGCCTCTTCCAGGCGCTCCAGAAAGCACGTGCAGATACGCCCACCCCACCCTCGGACTCCGCGGGCCACAGCTGGAGGGACCAGCCAAGGAACCGAGGCAGGAAGAGGCCAGAGGTCACCGGGCCTCGGCCAGAGCCTGTCAGTCAGTTCCCTTTCACACACCACCAGACGATCCTCTTGACCTGGGCAGTAGCCGCCAACCGACCGCTAAGGTGGGCCCGGCGTGCGCTTGGCTACCTGGCGTGGCTGGGCCCCCGAGGATCTCCTGGCAGAGGCGGGCATTCTCCTGGGCCGGGTCCGCGGGCGTCTGCATGTGCAGGGCCTGGTCCACCTCGGCCAGGACGATCTGGCGCAGGTTGAAGAGGCCTGGGGGGCGGGAGGAAGGAGACGGGGGGATGGCACTGTGTCCAGGCCGCGCTTTCCAGCCGGGCGGTCCGGGCGCCCCCTTCCCTTCCCTCGGCCCGGCCGCACCTGAGTTGGCCTGCCGGGACTTGATGAGCTTGTCCCGCAGCCCCTGGGGGACGGCGCTGCCCGTGCCCCACCGAGACTGGCAGCAGCGCCAGGGCCTCACAGGGTGTGGTGCCCCCGGCCCCAGAGCCTTCCCTCTGGTTCTCATCACCGGCTGTCACCAGACTCGCAGGCAATGTGCCTTTCTTTTCTTTTTTCTTTTTTCTGGCCCTTAGCCACGCAAAGGGGTGAAGCCCTGACACTCGCTGCCACGTGCATGGACGCTGAGAACACGGTGCTCAGCGAGAGAAGTCAGACACAGAAGGACACACAGGGTGTGACCCTACTGAGGGGAAACGTCCAGAACAGGTAGATCCACAGAGTCAGAGAGTGGGTTCCTGGTTGTCAGGGGCTGGGGAGGGGAGGGAGTGATAACTAAGGACGTGAGGGACATTTTTGGGGTGATGGAAATGTTCCAGAACAGGGCAGTAGTGATGGCTGCACAGCTCAGTGAAGTGTCCCCACGCGCTCCGGTGCAGCCTGTGAGAGCATCGCTCTCAGGACGAAGGGCTGACCGCAGGAAGACTGAACGACGAGCAGTGGGTCCTGAGCCCAGACGCTCAGCTCGCCCCCCCCGCCCCCCCCCTCCGCCGTGGGGAAGCCACTGGGACTTGCTGAGCCTCCACTGAGACTGGCAGCAGCCCCAGGGCCTCACAGGGCGCGGCGCTCCCAGCCCCAGAGCCTTCCCTCTGGTTCTCATCGCCGCCTGTCACCAGACTTGCATGCAACGTGCCTTTCTTTTCTCTTGTCTTTTTTAAAGGCAGCTCTTGAGTACATGTACTTAACATGCAGGGAACCAGTCGTGACTCCTTGATCTGGGGCTTCCAGCCTCCAGAGTCTCGAGGACATCCATTTCTGTTGTTTACGCGCCCAGTGCGTGGGCTTTGATGGTGGAAGCTGACACCGAGGGCATCGCCACGTGCGGGGTGACATCGCCACGTGCGGGTCGGGCGTAGGCTTGGTGAAGTTGGCTACCATGGCCACGATGGCGATCTGGCGGCTCCCATCCTGCTGCAGGCAGCCCAGCTGCAGGCCGAAGCAGGCCGCGTGCCCGGACTTCCCTTCCCTGGGGAGGGACGCAGGGTGAGGCCCAGCTTCCACAGAGGAGCCCCGGCCCACGGCCGACAGGGGCCCGACCCGCCCTCCCTGCTGCAGCATCCCGGACCGTGTAGAGCCTCACGTCTTGGTGACACACGTTGGCGCCCTCCTCCAGGTCGAAGGTCAGCCCCAGCAGCTCCTGGGAGATGCCCAGCCGCCCGCGCGTGACCACCTGCATGGGGAAGGACTCATTGAGCAGGTGCTGGTCCACGTGGTAGCGCGTCTCCTCCCCCTGGTTCATGTAGTAGTGCGGGTCCCAGGCATTGATGGGCCCGGCAAAGTGCAGGCCCCGCCTCTGGCACTCGGCCTTCTTTAGCTCCAGGATCACGGCCGCTCCTGCTCCCCGAGGGGCTTCAGCTTCTGGGCCAGCTCATCTGCGGGCGGAGGGGAGAGGCTCGGCTATGTCCCTGTGGCGGCCCCCCAGCCGCCCCACCCTGCGCCTCTCGAGGCAGAATGAAGGGTCCGGGAAGGTGACCCCCAAGGGCTGACACAGTGGGGTCTCAGGCAGCACCACGTCCAGTTAAGGTCCGCCTGACGCCCTCCCCACTGGGACTCAGGTGGAGGCGGGGTTACCTAGGAAAGTGGCCACCACCTGGCTGGTCTTGGCCATGTTCATCTCCAGCACGGAGTCGGCACGCGTGCTGAACCCCAGCAGGCAGGACTTCTGGGCCTGCAGACTCACCAGCTCCCCGAGGATCATGCAGTTCTCCTGGAACCCAGAGCCGGCCGGCGCTGGGGACCGTGGGCCATGCCCTCCCCGTGGGGCCCCGGGCCAGGTCTCTGCAGGCGGGCAGGGCTCTCAGGCCACTGGCGGGCACAGCCAATCCCCCTCCCTCCTCCTCCTGGCCCGGATTTCTAGACACTTTGGTGCTGTCCTAACACGTGGTCTTTCTTAACACAGGTCCTTTTGGAACCAGAAACGGTGTGAACCGTGATGGGCTCTAAGGCCAAGGGCAGGAAGAAATGCGGCCAGCCTCTCCAGGAGCCACCCAGGGGCCTCCCCGGGCTCAACATTACAAACTCGGCTGCCGAGCAGACAGCAGCTCGTGCCCACGGCGCCCAAACACCCAGCCCCTGGACGGCGAGACGCCTGTTGCTGCAGGTGGCCCGTGGCTGGCTGGTGAGGCCCGGCCCCAGGCGTACGCCACCTTCTCTGGGGCCACCTCTCCGGTTCTGCGGTGGGGTTCTCCTGGGAGCCCCCAGTCACCACAGGACCAACGTGGCCTGTCTGCAGCCCAAGAAGGTGGGGACACAGGACTGTCCCCCGTGCCCCCCGCATCACCCGCGAGGCCGAGCAAGCACCAGTGGTGTCTGCGGGGAAGATGAAGGGCTCGTGCACAGCCCCCATCTACTGAAGATGCTAAACGGGAGAAGCACAGGCTGCAGCCACACGCGGTATGGACCAAACCAAGTGTCCTTGCAGGAACCGATGTCTGAATGTGAGAAGGCCCAGACCCCACGCAAGGCACAGAGAGGGGATGGGGGGAACATCTGCGAATCTGAGCTCATCGGGCATCACCCCAGAGGGAGAGGGAGAGAGGCAGAAGGAGATACGGAGGGAGAGGGAGAGAGAGGGAGGGAGAGACTTCTCTCCCTTCCCTGGGGGTTCTCTAGTGCAGCCCAGGCCGAAAACCACTGCATTTCGGGAAATGGGTCCTCGTAGAAAAGTTAAATAGTAGCTCATGGCATTATGGACACATATTAAAAAGGCCCAAAATCTTGGGGAGTCAGGGAGGGGAGCTGGCGGCTGCCTCGTAAACGAGGAGAGATTGGGCATCAGAGGAGGGGCCTGTGCAGCCCGCCGCCCAGGGCCCCGTAGACTTCATCTCCCAGCTGTGGTCCAGGGCTGGAAGTCAGCAGGGAGGTCAGGCCGTCCAAGCATCAACGTTGACTTCAGATCTGATCTAAAAGGTGCCTGGTGTCTGTTGAAGCAGAAGAAAGAGAAAGCAGTGGGGAGAGCATGGGAGGGGGAGGGAGCCCCCCTCCTCAGCCCTTCTCCCTCTCTTCCTCCCTCCCTCTCCCTCCCTGCCTCTCACTCTCCCTCTCTCTCCATCTCTTCCTCTGCCTCTCTCTGTCCCTTCCTCTCCCCCTCTCCTTCCCTCTCTCCCTGTCCCTCTCTCCCTCCCTCTCTCCCTCTCCCTCTTTCCCTGTCCCTCTCTCCCTCTACTTCTTTCCCTCTCCCTCTCTCCCTCCCACTTTCCTGTCCCACTTTCCCTCTCCCCCTTTCCCTCTCCCTCTCTCCCTCTTCCTCTCTCCCTCCCACTTTCCTGTCCCACTTTCCCTGTCCCTCTCTCCCTCTACCTCTTTCCCTCTCCCTCTTTCCCTCCCTCTCTCCCTCTCCCTCCCTCTCCTTCCCCCCTCCCTCCCTCTCTCTCCCTCTCCCTCCACCTCCTTCCCTCTCCAGAGAGGGAAGGAGGTGGAGGGAGAGGGAGAGAGAGGGAGGGAGAGGGGAGGTGGGAGAGGGAGAGGGAGGTGGGAGAAGGATAGGGAGAGGGATAGAGGGAGGGAGAGAGAGACGTCTCTCCCTCCCTCTATCCCTCTCTCCCTCTCCTCCCTCTCCCTCTCCCTCCAACTCTCCCTCTCCCTCCGTCTCTCCATCTCCTCACTCCCTCCCAGAGAGGGAGACACAGAGGGAGAGGCAGAGACGAGGGAGAGGGAGACAGAGGGAGGAGGCAGAGAGGGAGAGGGAGAGAGGGAGGGAAACAGGGAGAGAGAGGGAAGGAGAAAAGTCTCTTTCCCTCTCTCTCCCTGTTTCCCTCTCTCTCTCTCTCTCTCTCTCTCTCTCTCTCTCTCTCTCTCTCTCTCCCTCTCCCTCACTCCCTCTCCCTCCCTCTCTCTCTCCCCCCTCTCCCTCTCCCTCCGTCTCTAGAGGGAGAGGAAAGAGGCAGAGGAAAGAGGCAGGGGAAAGAGGGAGAGGAAGGAGGGAGAGGGGGAGAGGGAGAGGGAGGGAGGGTGATGGACGGAGGGAGAGGGAGAGAGGGTGAGGGAGGGAGGGAGAGAAGGAGGAGAGAGGGAGAGGGAGGGAGGAAGAGACCTCCGTCCATCTCCCTCTCTCCCTCTCCTCTCCCTCCCTCCCTCTCCCTCTGTCCCTCTCCCCCTCTCCCTCTCCCTCTCTCCCTCTCCCTCTCTCCCTCTCCCTCTTCCCTCTCCCTCTCCCCCTCTCCCTCTTTCCTCTCCCTCTTTCCTCTCCCTCTTCCCTCTCCCTCTCCCCTCTCCCTCTTCCCTCTCCCTCTCCCCCTCTCCCTCTTTCCTCTCCCTCTTTCCTCTCCCTCTTCCCTCTCCCTCTTCCCTCTCCCTCTTCCCTCTCCCTCTCCCCCTCTCCCTCTTTCCTCTCCCTCTTCCCTCTCTCTCTTCGCTCTCCCTCTTCCCTCTCCCTCTTCCCTCTCCCTCTTTCCTCTCCCTCTTCCCTCTCCCTCTTCCCTCTCCCTCTCCCCTCTCCCTCTTCCCTCTCCCTCTCCCCCTCTCCCTCTTTCCTCTCCCTCTTTCCTCTCCCTCTTCCCTCTCCCTCTTCCCTCTCCCTCTTCCCTCTCCCTCTCCCCCTCTCCCTCTTTCCTCTCCCTCTTCCCTCTCCCTCTTCCCTCTCCCTCTTTCCTCTCCCTCTTCCCTCTCCCTCTTCCCTCTCCCTCTCCCCCTCTCCCTCTTTCCTCTCCCTCTTTCCTCTCCCTCTTCCCTCTCCCTCTCTCCCTCTCCCTCCCTCCCTCTCCCTCCCTCTCCCTCCCTCTCCCTCTGAGTCTCCCTCTCTCACACTCTGTCTATCCTCTCTCAGGAAGGAGTGGGAGCAGCAGGGAAGGAGAGGCAGAGAGGGAGAGGGACAGAGAGAGACAGACAGACAGAGACAGAGAGGAGAGGAAGCAGGGAGAAAACAGAGAAAGAACACACCGTCTACATTTCTGTCAAATGACACCGGGGATCCTTACATAACCAGGAGAAAATTACAGAGCGAGGCTCTTTCTCAGCTGGAACTGGAACTGCAGACGGGGCCAAACACCACCAGGCTGGCCACACATGTCCAGCCGCTGCCGCAGTCCCGTGAGTCCGGTCAACAGGGCTCTGAGTGTCTGCTCCAGGGAGCTGGGGTTCACCCTCTCACCCGGGAGGCCGGGCCAAGCCAGTAGGGCCCCGGGCTGGACACATAGGGGGAAAAGCATCCCCACAGGACAGCTTGTGCGAGCAGATTCAGCTGCCAGATTCTAGAGGTCCGGGATCACCCCGTGGCCCGTGAAACCCAGGAGCCATGAGGGTCTTGCATCGTGATTCCTGTCCGTCGGACTGTCAAGTTTATGTAGGGAATCTTGGAAACAGTGGTAACAAGACTGAATTGGAACGAGCTTTAGGCTATTATGGACCACTCTGAAGTGTGTGGGTTGCTAAAAACCCTCCCGGCTTCGCTCTTGTTGAACGTGAAGACCCCCGAGATGCAGCCGATGCTGTCCGAGAACTAGATGGGAGAACGCTATGTGGCTGCCGAGTAAGAGTGGACCTGTCGAATGGGGAAAAGAGAAGTCGAAATCGTGACCGCCTCCTTCTTGGGGTCGTCGCCCTCGAGATGATTATCAGAGGAGGAGTCCTCCACCTCCCACACATCTCCAAGACGGAGAAGCTTCTCCCTCAGCCAGAGCAGGTCCCTTTCTAGATACAGGAGAAGAGAGAGATCCCTGTCCCAGGAAAGAAATCACAAGCCGTCCCGATCTTTTTCTAGGTCTCCTAGCCGATCTAGGTCAAATGAAAGGAAATAGAAGACCACTTTGCAAGAGGAGTGGTGTACAGGAAATAACTTCATTTGACAGGAGTATGTACAGAAAATTCAAGTTTTGTTTGAGACTTCCGAAGCTTGGTGCACTTTTAAATGTTTTAGCTGTTCACATTTGTTTGTCTCCTGGGACAGTGACACATAAAGGTGTCATTCTCTATGGTTTGAAATGGGTCATATGAGGCATGTAATATGAAGAATTGTTACCTTACAATGTTCCCTTAAGCAAAATTGAATTTGCTTTGAATTTTTGGTCTTGCCTAGACTGATAATAAAACTCTGACTCCTGCCCAGCTAAAGTGTGATGTTTACTATTATTATCTTTTAAAACTTAAAAAATTAATTAATTTATTTGTGGCTGCATTGGGTCTTCGTTGCTGCACACGGGTTTTCTCCAGTTGTGGTGAGCAGGTTTCTCATTGTAGTGGCTTCTCTTGTTGCGGAGCATGGGCTCTAGGCGCACGGGCTTCAGCAGTTGTGGCAAACAGGCTCAGTAATTGCGGCTCACGGGCTCTAGAGCGCTGGATCAATAGCTGTGGCGCACGGGCTTAGCTGCTCCGTGGCATGTGGGATCTTCCCGGACCAGGGCTCAAACCCATGTCTCCTGCATGGGCAGGCGGATTCTTAACCACTGCGCTAACAGGGAAGTCCTCAGCTTCTTCTTGATGCTCTTGATTTTCTGAAGGAAGAAGATGGCCGTAAAAACAGGGGGCGGGGGCACAGAGGGGGGTTCAAGGAGAAGAGGCGGATGAGGCGGACGAGAGGAGGGAGATGGGAAAGAAAGGGCCTCGGGTCCTAACTGTTAGGACCCTCCTCAGGAGTTACCCCAGGGTGACAGCCTAAGCTTCAGCCGTTTCAACGGAGCTAAGTTTCTGTCCCTTCAGGGTCTATCTGGTTTGCAGAAACAGGTAGAAATGGACCAGCCTGGGGGAGGGAGCGACGTGCGGCGCAGAGGAAGGTGCCGGTTCCGCGGGGCCCCTGCCGGGCCAGCAGCAGGCAGGGCGCCTCAAGGACCTGCCCAGGCTGCGGCCCCTGCCCGGCCCAGGACTCAGCGCGCCCGGCCCCGCTCCCCGGCTGAGCAGACGTGCCTGTCCGAGGACAGGAGGGGCGCTGGGGGAGCGTGCCCGCTGGCTCTGCCAGGCGCAGGGGCTCGTCGGGCACGCCTGGCTCAGAAGCAGCCCAAGGGACGCCGGGCCTCTGCGGGCAGCAGGCGCCGTGCCGGGCACTGGCCTCCCTGCAGCCTCACGGCCCCACCGGCCACGACTGGGCAGGAGCACAGGGCGCCCTGGGAGGGCGGGGCGGCACTCAGGACCCCGCCCCGCGCCAGCAGGCCGCCTCTCCTGGGCGCCCCCCTCCACGGGCGTCCCCGTGGTCCCTCGGGCCAGCGGTTCTCAAGTGTCAAGGCGGTCTGCGCAGCCCCACTGTCCACACCCTCACCTCCCCCAGCCTCGAAGCTCCATGTGCCCGCCGCTCCGGTGGACTTCGGGGCCCACGTGCCCGGGCCCCACCCTGGATGCCGGAGTCCCACAGTCCTCTGAGTCCCGCTTTCCTCCACCGCAAGGCACAGCACCGGCCGAAGCGGGACAGCGTTTGTGTTGAGGAACAAGAGCTGTCGCTGAGCCCTGGGTCGGGCCTGGTACCCGCGTTCACCGCGTCTGTCACTTTCTGACGCAAACCAGCCCGCGCAGGGCTGCACCCCAGCCCCTTCTGTACGGGGCTCCCACACTCAGGGCCACCGTCCCCCTGCCCTCATCACCCCGGAGAGGCCCGGAGCCCCGGGCTCATTCTAGCCAATCCTGAGCCTGCTCCTTCCTGGGGACCCACACCTCAGGCTCCAGTCCCCAGCCACCCCTCCCCTCATTCCTGCCGAACCCTCGTGCTCCTGGGAGGCCCTAGGTGACAAGGCGTGCCCCTGCCCAGAACCATGAGTGACAAGCTCTTTCCGCACCTGCTGGCCTCACTGTTCTCTGTCCTCCACACAAACCGACTCGGTCAGCCTTCACGACCACCTGTGAGGGGGTCCTCGGGTCACGCACATTGCAGATGGTGAACAGGGACAATGGGGTCCAGTGACCGGCCTCCGGGGACCCAGCCAGTTGGTGGCAGAGCTGGGTCTGATCCCTGCCATCAAGATGCGTGTAGCCACGGCGCCCCACGCCACGCACCGAGGTGACGCGCTCGACCATGGGTGGATCGCAGTGCCCGCCCCCCTCCCCACCCCACGGGGCTGCCTCCCGGGAGGGGCTGGGCTGCCCATCGCCCGCCTGTCCAGGGTGCCGCAGGGACCCCGTCCTGCTGGACCAGGAGTGGGAAGAGCTGGGGGCTCTGGGGGTCCACGCTGGGGGCAGAGGGGTGTCAGGCAGCTGGGAGGACCTGAAGGGACAGGCCCCCCGGGGGGGGGGCCCACTGGGAACCCGCGGGGCCGCAGGGCTCAGCCAAGAGAGGAGGGAGGGGGTGAAGGTGGACGCCATGCTCTTCAGCATCCCGTCGTCCCCCAGCCTCCGTGCCCAGGATGAGCCGTGCTGTGAATTACGGGAGAAAGGGGTCGGGTCTTGGCCCCCAGTCCTGGCACACAGCTCCTAAACCTAAAGCCACAGGCCGGGTTGCATGTTACAGTCCCCCTGCCTGCCCACCTCCTGCGAGGGGAGAGGGCCAGGGGTTGCAACGTGAATCCGTTGCCCATGGCCCCCGCTGTAATCGTGCTCGTGGAACAAAATCTCGGTAAACATGGGGTTCAGAGAGCTGTGGCGTGGGTGCCTGCAGGCGGCCTGGAAGCCCCGCGCCCCGCCCCACGCCTCCCCACCTCCTCCTTCCACCTGGCTGTTCCTTTCGAATAGCCCGGTGCTCTAGTCCGTGGACTGGGGGCTTGTGTTCTGCGGGCCCGCGCTAGCCAACGAACGGAACTCGGGCTGGGGGCGTGGGAACTCCTGACACAGCCTGTCGGCCACAAGCGCAGAGGACGACGTGGACCTGTGGCTGGCGTGGGCCGAGCCCTGACCTGCGGGCTCTGACTCTGGGTAGATGGGGTCCGAACTGAACTGCAGAAACCCGGCAGTCCCAGCGCTGCTGCTGCGGGAGCCCCACGGGCCTGGCGTTGGGACGGAAGCTCTGTGGGAGCCGGGGCTGAGGGTGGAGTAGGCTCGGAGGAGGGGGTCCTTCCTTGAGACCCTCCCACCAAAGCCACGGGGGACGGGGGGCCCGGATGAGGCGGGGGTGGGGCGCGACGCAGGGAGGGGCCCACGCCGCCCGTGCTCTGGGGAAGCCCTGTGACCCTGAGGACCGAGGGCACAGCAGGTGCAGAGGGAGCGCTGGTCCACGTGGACCTTCCCTCCTGGGGCTGAGGCGACAGAGAGATGGGCAGAGGCCGGCACGCGGGGCTCAGGCCAGGCGCTCCCCTACTGCGAAACTTCCTCAAAAAGCAGCCGTCGCAGGACTCGGCAACCGCAGTCATGGGCACTTACCCCGGGGAAATGGAGGCTGAAGTCCACACAGAAGCTGTACACAAACGCTCGCCTGACTGGGAAGAGCCCCAGACCGAAAGCCGCCGGGGGCCTTCCCAGGGCAACGGATGACAGGGGCAGTCGTGTCAACGTCAGGATCCTGCTGGGACGCTGACTGGACTTGCACAAGAGGTGACACTGGGGAAAAGTGGGCAATGGCGGTTCGCTTTCTAGGGAGCTGGCCAACTCCTTTCCAGAGGGGCTGCACCGTCTTCCGCTCCCTCCAGCGACGACGCCCCTGTTCTGTGCTGCCTCGCCAGCACTGGGCACCGGCTCCAGGTTCTGCTGGGAGCAGAGCTTAGGTTTTCTAGTTCTAGGAGAAGCTCCAGAGTGACTCGCTAAGGCCATTAGCGAGTAATTATTTCCCAATGAGTGGCTGTTTCCAGTTAAAACCAAAAGCCACCTAATTATTGCTTTTCCCAAAAATTAAATATGAAATCTACATTATGTAATTGTACACTTAGCTCCCCCTTCGTGTATTCTAATTTCTTCCTGAGAAACCTAAGATGCCATCTGGCAGACTGCCCACAGTGGCTACGATTTGGGCAGCAGCAAAGGTCAACTTTAAACATTTTGCATCTAAAGTGACTTTGGATACCTTTGGATAGAAAGTACAGTCTGAGCCATTTTACAAAATGTGCGGCCATTTTACGAAACAGCTTGACAGTTCCTGCAAGCATTAAACAGAGTTACCCTATGACCCAGCAGTTCCACTACTAAATATATACCTAAGAGAAATAGAAACTTATGTCTGCACAAAAGCTTGTACGTGGATGTTCATAGAAGCATATTTCTAAAAACAAAAGGTGGAAAAAATTCAAATGTCAATCTGAATAAACAAATGAATGAATAAACAAAACATGGATAATGAATGAATAAACAAAATGTGGAATATCCGTACGATAGAATAGCATTCAGCTATAAAAAGGAACGAAATATTGATCCATGTTACAACATGGATGAACCATGAAAGCATTCTGTAAAGAAAAGCAGCCACTCTCAAAAGGTCACATATTGTATGGTCCCATTTATATGAAATGCCCAGAATAGCAAATCTGTAGAGACAGAAAGGAGATTAGTGCTTGCCTAGAGCTGAGAGGGTTGAGAGAATGAAAAAACATTGTTGACGTGTAATGGGTTTCTTTGTGGGGGGACAGAAATCTAAAATTGGATGGTTGTGATGGTTACACACGTCTTTTAGTGGTTACACTAAGAACCACTGAATTGTATACATTAAAGGGTTAAATTACGGTATGTAAATTACATCCCGATAAAGCTGTTAAAATTATAATTTTATATTTATAAATTTGAAAATTCATCCAAAATTACAAATTCTTAAAACATGCAACCTAACAAGACTAACCCAAGAAAAGAAATATCTAAAAAATCTATATCTACTCAAAAAGTTGTTTGTATAATTAAGTACCTTTACAGAAAATGATTTCCAGGGATAAATGGCTTTCCAAGTAAATTCCTCCGAATATTTAGGGAAGAAATATTGGTAATCTTACATAAAACCCTTCCAGGAAACAGAAAATAATATATTGCTCAAAATGTTTATAAGGCCAACGAAAGCTTCAGATCAAAAGTAAAAAGAATATTACAAGAATAGAATCATAGGCCAGTTTCTCTTTTGAACATGCATGCAAAATTTGTAAATAAAAGCACAAACTGTATCCATGGTATGTAAAACAGTAATATATCACAATCAAAGTGGCTTTATTCTAGTAATGCAAGGTTGGTTTAATGTTCCCACATGAAACTGATCCCAGGAATGAATCAGAGTGGGAAAAAAAGTCATTTAAAAAAGAAGTCTTGGGAATTCCCTGGTGGTCCAGTGGTTAGGACTTGGCGCTTTCACTGCTGGGGGCCTGGGGTTCAATCCCTGGTCAGGGAACTAAGATCCTGCAAGCCATGAGGCAGGCCCCCCCCCCAAAAGAAAGAAAAAATGAAGTTTTAACCAGGAGAAGCACAAGAGTGAATCAACATAACAGATAACGCCTTATGAAAAGTAGGTGAAGATTATGGAATAGTCTAAACTTTTAAAACAAACAGAAATTACTAAAGATTCAAGAGGATGTGACAAATGTTGTACATAGGCAAAAAATAAAATAAAATAAAATATACAAATGATGGGAGCCCAAAAATCCAGATGCCCAAGTCCCATCTCTGAAAGTCCTCATCCAATGGGTTCTGGATTTCCTCTATGTTTAAAAACCTACAGGTGATTCTGATACGATTCATAGACACAATGTAAAGCTTCTGCTTTACAGGAAATAATACCAGATTATTTTGTTATTTTATAGTTATATTAACAGGCTGTACTATTGACGGATAAGTCTGATGTCAAAATGCATTCCCCACTAGGGTTAAAAAAGGAACTAGTACTCTCTACTGCTACTTGGTGGCAGCACGCATATATTGCAATGACAATTATTGTAGGAAGCCAAATTAATGGAACATTTTAGAATTGGAAGACTACATAGAGGTCACCTAGTCAAACTTCCAACTACTATAGTTGTGAAAACTAAGGCCCATATAAATGAAATGATTTATCTCCAAAGAGGGTTAGTGAAAGAGTACAAAATAAAAAATATCTCTGAACTTTTAATTTAGTGCTATTTTTATTAATCTCAATATTAGCTCAAACTTCAGTGTGACAGATTTGGGATTCAATTCTTGCTTGAATTTAGTGGTTGCGTGCCTTTTTGTAAGTTACTGAAACACTTTTAACTTCGCTTTTCACATATGTAAAATGGTGAGCCTTGACTGATATAGAGTATGAGATAGCCTAGCACTGTTTTTAACACAAACAAGTACTTAAAATTCTTTGCCTCTCATCCCTCTTAAACAACCTCTATCCTCTTAACAATAAAAGTGTCTTTCAGCTAGCAAAGCACCCCAGAGCTGACCACATTCTGGCAAGAGATATAGGATTCCTTTTCTTACTGAGGGCTCTTTATACCTGATATTTGAACTGCACTGAAACATGAACATCTCTTGTTTATACTGTATTAATGGATTTGATAGATGAATTTTCAAAAGTAATATGCAGGAGTTAAGCTGCATTAGTCTCAAGAAATATAATTCGATAGTGGTGGCTAGAATGATAAACAGTGTTTGGACAGGGAGTCCATATTGGATATGAATAACCTGTATACTCCCATTCGTCTATTCAGAATAAATAAAATCCTTTCAAAATCTGTTTTAAAGGGCAGTTAGTTTCTTCTGCCTCATTTAAGTTACCTGCAAGAAAAAGACAATCTCCTGAATCCTTGTTTAAAAGGCTTTTAATATAAAGCAAATAATTTTTTGCAATATTTCCCAAACTTTTCATTATCAAATTAGCTGAGGCTGCTCAACGATTATCATTTCACAACAATATCTCCATTTTCACCTTCTTTAAATGAATTGGCCTAATAGATGTGCCATTAAAACAGAGCTTCACCCTCAACATATTTTAAAGTTTGTATTCAAACAGTATGAAGAAAACAGGATCAGGGAATTCAGCCATAAAAGTGAGTGGATTACTGATACATGCTACATCATGGATGCAACTAAGTGAAAGAAATCAGGCACGAAAGGCCACAGATTGTATGGTTCCATTTATACGAAATGTCCAGCAGTGGCAAATCCATACACACGGAAAACATTATACAGTAGTGGTTGCCAGGGGTTTGGAAGAGAGGGAAATAGGGAATGACTGCTTAAAATGGGTGTAGGTTTCCTTTTGGGGTGATGAAAATGTTTTGCAACTAGGCAGTGGTGACAGTTGCACAGCATTGTGACAGTACTAAATTCCACTGAATTGTACAGTGAATTGTAAAATGATCAAAATGGTGCATTTTATGTTATGTTCATTTTACTACAATAAAAAGGAGAAAGAAATAGGGAAAGACTTTGAGTTTGGGAAAGTAAGGTGAACTGGTCAAGAAAAAGACAGCTCTACTATTCAGTTTTCTCTCAGCTCTCCCAGTGCATTAATCGTCAGCAAAAAGTAGCCTGAACTTGTAGCTGACAGTCATTCAACAGAGTCCCGGGAAAAGTAAATAAAATAACACCCAACTATTCTGATTTAGCACATCTACGACAGGTTAACTTCCTGCTCAGCCACATGGACATTCATGAGGACGTTTCAAGTTAGGTGTCCTCTACTCCAGTACTTTACTCACAGCTCATTCACACATGTATGCAACAGCATTTCTTCATTTAATGGACTCTGCAGTGCTGGTTGTGATCAGTCTCACGAAAAGGAAAGGAGGAAAAAGCCTCCACACTGGCTTGGTGGTCTTGGGATGAAATGGATGCAGAAGACAGCGTGATTGTCAAACTGGAAACTTTTATTTTCCTTTTCCTCTTCTTTTTATCTTTCCTATCAGGTCTTCTGTCCACTTCCCACTGCCTTCTTTCAAACAGGAAAGACACTGATTAGCTGCTGGATTTTATTTTGTTAAAACAACTATTGTTTTCGATTTCTTGTTGTCCGCTGAATGTTATTGTTTTTACTGCCAAATGAGCTTCGGTGGTTGATGTAGGGGGTCTCTTGGGAACTTAACTTTTTCAAGTTGAAGTGGAAAGGCTTTTTTGTTTGAATTGGCTTTTACTGGGTGCTTCAAGATTTGCTCTTAGCTCTTTGATGGGGGACTGAATAGCACTATGTTTCCTTTGAGGTCCCAGTAAATAAAGGATCCCATGTCCTCCTGGGCACTTTATCGGGATTGTGCTGTGTGTGCTCTCTAACAGCCAGATGCAGATTCCAGGAAAATGACATATAAGTGAATATAAATAATCTAATATTTTTAGAATTTGCTTTGGCCATACTCCTGGTCTCATTCTACTTCTTGTAGCAGATGGCTTTAAAGAGCATTAGCTATGTATATATTAAATAGAATATACATATACCAATATTAAAGATTATATTGGTGTATAAATGTAATATATTACTGTTTATATGAATGTATAACAATTATGTATTATATTAACATGTATTTTTGCATAGCATATATTGTACACAAACTATATGACTAATGCAATGTATTTATACGTTTAATATGTTCACAGTATTAATATGATATATCATGTAATATTGATTATAAAACAATGATATCATAATATAGAAATATATCATTATTATTATCTGATAATACATTATAGTTAATGTATTCTATATAACACAATACATAATGTATTATTATAAGACAAGTATATTATATAATATAAATATAATACTTATATAAAGTAGATATATTTTAATTATACACTACACATACAAGTATGTATAACTATTTATAATTTTATTTACATAAGAATCTGTTCATAACAATTGATGTAAAAATATGCAGTATTTTAAATCAAATGGGCCATAATCTCACTACCTACACATAACTACTTTTAAAAGCTTGAACCCTGTCTAAATCATGCTTACATATCGCTCAACCTGTTTTTCTACACATGCACATATACACATTTATACACAATATATATGTATACTACCACTTTTCAGTTCAATGTATATAAATATACAATATACATAATTATATTCCTGTGTATGTAGACAAATATAAATCAAAGGTATGTGTATAGGTATGTATTTCACATATTTGTATAACTATATCATATAAATAATGTATGTGTACATAAATACACGACTATATACATACATACACAGAAATATACTTATTTAAACAAAAGAGACCTAAATAAACATAGTTCTCGAAGAATAAAACGAGTTATGTCTCACCGTTTCAATAACAGTTTATAGTTTTCTACTGTATGTGCTTCTATAATTGTTATGAACAATTCCCATTTGTTGAATGTTAAGTTGTTTTAATTTTTTGCCATTATTAATGAAACTCTGAAGAATCTGGTGGGCAAGATTCCTTGAAAAACTCTCCTAAAAGAAAAGAGTTCGGTATGCTAGGTTAAATGTAAACAACTTATTTTTAAGTGCATGTCTGATTTTTGAAGTGTGCAGTAGAAATTTCCAGGACCCCTGAAAGAAGGGGGGTACATGTGTGAGAGTTATAGCTATATTAAGAGTGGATTGAAGATCTTGATCGCTTAGAACAGAAGCTGGTAATCCTGTTTTTATGGAGCGAAATAGCAAATATTTTAGGCTTTGTGGACCAAAGAGGCAAAATTGAGGCTATTATTTAGGTACTTAAGCAACCATTTAAAATATTACCAGTTAAAATGTGAACATTATTCATAGCTCATAGGCCATAAAAACTAGGCAGCTGTCTGGATTTGGAATACAGGCCATAGTTTAATGACACACCTGACCTGACACAGAGACTTGTTGTTAAAATGGCCATTACCACATGGGAGGCCGGAGATAAGACTCCATCCCTCCTAGATGGGAAGTTAGAACTAAACCTATCTATCCCTAGGTTCACCTTTAATGAAAGGGTGTGCTAGTAAAAAAAAATATCTGCTGGCAAAGGGAGACTAAGACCAAATTCTCTTGGCCTCTGCTCTGGGTAGGAAACAGGTAGGAAATCTTGAGAATTCTGAACCCCAGATCTGTGTTCACAGTGTTTGGGTTGCAAATTTATTTGCGGTCTTGCAAACAGAAGGTAAGAAGTTACCTTAAAATGCTCCCAGATGGGTGGTATTCCAAACACAGAACTAAACACTCTCTGGAGAGGTAGACCTTCAACCCAGGCCTGTAGCGTTCCCACAGATAAAGTTTAGCTAAACATAAGCTCATGATCTGAATGTACACAATAATGAAGAAATCAGCTACAATGGGAGAGAATCAGCAAAAACAATCAATACCAGAATCAGATTCCCAAGGCCATCCATTGAATGTTGGAATTATCAGGTGCAAGGCAGAAAATAGACATAAAACTAGAACTGAAACAAGGAACAGGATGTTTTAAAAGAGTGGATAGGCTCTTTAAAAAATTTCTAAAGTACATGTCATTGATAAAGCTAAAAACTCAAAGGTTGTGTAAAACAGCAGATTAATCATGGAGAAGAGTGAAATTATGCTGTTTTCAAAAATATGGCAAATCAGATTTTCTGCCTAATTATATAAGTAGATTTATCTTAAAAAAATACACATATTTTAAAGACTTATTGGCTGTAAGGTAACTCAAGGATATTTCAGAGGGCTTCTCTCCAAAGAAAAGTGAGAAGTAGCAAAACACAGAAAGTTGAGGGGAAAAAATGTCAATATATACATTGCTATAGGGTGCACTAAGGCTTAGGCCAGCAACAATGTGGAGGTGCTGACCCTTAGCTACTTACAACTAAGCTGGCATCTTCAAAAAGTTCAACTATTTATAACTAAAAAGATTTATTAAAATTAATAACCAAGTGTTTTAATTGACATCAGAAGAGCAAAACAATAAACCCTGAGAACATAGAAAAAATAGATAATAAAGATATGAGCAGAACTTAATAAAACAGAAAAAGGTATAAAATTGAGGTGATTTAGTAAGTCAAAAGAATAGTCTTTGAAAAGATTTTAAAAACACACTTTGAGTAAGCAAAACAAAAACATAAGTTTATTAAATAATACACAGAAAGAATCAGGACAATGTTATAGCAGAGAGGACAAACAGAGAATATATGAAATGCCAGTAAATTTGAACATTTATGTAAGGTGGACAATTTCCTAGCTCCTAAAGTTTACCAAAACTGACACAAGAGGAAATATATAGCTGGAGTTCTTTCACCAGTAAAGGAATTAAGTCAATAGCTTACAATCTTTCACCAAGAAAATACCAGACCCACCCAGAACGTTTGGGTGGGGAATTCTGTCAAACTTCTATTAAACAGGTAACATCAGTATTAATAAAGAAAAACTTCTAGAGAGTAGCAAAGGAAGAATGCTCCTTTATTCATCTTAGGAAGTCTATATAATCCTAATACTGAAAATAGATTAGGACTGTAAGAAAAAGAAATTTACAGGTCAAATTTACTTGTAAATATAAAAGCAAAAATTTTAAGCTATGATATTAGCTACCCAGGTTCACTAGAGTAAGAAAAAGCATGAGCAAGTTAGGTCATCCAGTGAATGAAAAGGTAGTTTAATGTCAAGAATATATATCAATAGATTGAAATCACCACATTTTATTTCTTTCGTCTGTCTCTTTAAAAAATTGATAAGTACTTCTATTGATCTCTCTTGTACTAGGCACTGTCCTAAGTCATTTACATAGTTACTCCTTTAAACCTTCTATTATCCCTGGGGGAAGGTTCTATTTTGCTTCCATTTCTTAGCTAAGACTCTAACCCCCAGGAAAGTAAAGCAACATTTGCAAGTTTTTGTGGATGGTCAGTGATGGGACCAGCACAGGAACATCCAAAGTCTGTGCTTGGAAACAGTGCCCCATGTTGACACTCACATTACAGATGAAAGGAAAGGAACCATGCACTTACCATACAGATGAAATCTCACATTACAGGTTAAAGGAAAGGAACCATGCACTTACACTCTAGGTTAATACCCACGTAACAGGTTAAAGGAAAAAGAAACATGTGCTTCTCTCAAAAGTTGTAAAGAGAGCATATCTATTTCTAAATATATTTCCCAATTCCTTTTGCTTGTTTTCTGACCTTTGTAGTGCATTTTGCCATGAGGAAAATTTTAATTCTTATATAATTAAATGTATCCTTTTTTCTTTGTATCTTAGAAAGGTGTTCCTCATGAATAATTTATTTCAAGTCTCCCAGGTTTCTGATACTTTTACACTTTCATGATTTTTTTACTTTTAACTAGTGGCTATATCTAGAATTTATTAATGATAGCCATAGTCTCCCAATTTTGTTGAATATGTTTGGCTACTGATCCAAAATGTCAATTTTATTTTAATCTCAAATCCCTTACGCTCTTGCATCTAATTTTAAGATGCTTCCTATTCCACTGGTTGTTTTGTCTATCTGAAACAAAATGCTACCTTAATTATAATGTAATTATAATATAATAAATGTAATTAGTAAACATAATACCATATATAATAAATAGCATAATATAAAATAACAAAATATAATTTACCATATAACAAGGTCAAAAGAGAACAAAACTATACAATCAGTTGAAATAGTCCCCAAAGATATTTTATAAAATTCAATATTCATTTCTAATTTAAAAGAAATAGTAAAATAGGGATTGATGAATGCTTCCACAGTAAGAAGTAATTATATATCTAAAAGAGAAAGAGGTAAATGATAACCTTTAGTAACACTGGCAATAAATACGGGACAAGATGAAGACGCCTGATATAATGTTAAAGAAAAACTATTATGTAACATTGTCTTTGCAGCACTGATGAGTTCAGTGAAAAGAGAATCTCATAGAAAAGAGTATCTCGTTCTTCTTAATGTCTGTACACTTGTCCATTGCATGAACAGAACAGCTTATTTAACCAATATGTTACTGATCTGCATCTGGATTTCTAGGTTTTCATGGAATTTTATTATGCACAATTGTTACAAGCTCTAGGACTTCCTCTTATGTTTACATCTTTTGAAAGAAACAATATCTCCACAGATGATTTATCTGGGCTGGCTGCTAGCCGACTATGGCTACTTCTCAGTTCTTCCCTTGACATTCCTAGTCAATATGAAAACGGAAGGCAAGAAGGTCTTCTGTTTAGAGACTGTAAAGATAGGTCTCGGTGATAAAGTCTTGGTGGTAAAGGCTAAAAATATCAACCCAGAACAAGTGTTCTTCCAGCTGTAACTATGTGTGATTCCCTTGGCTTGATTCTGTAGAGGATGTAAGACAAGACTGTAGGATCTGCCCTCAAAGTGCTTCCAGTAAGATGAGCTAAGTCAAGTATGGTGGCATATCTAATTCAAGACAAAATATAATGGCTCCTTTTCTCTCATAGCAAAACTTCGTGGAGTGAATGTAGAAGTCACTGTAGGCTCTTAATTAAAGGAACACAATAAATCTTGTATTGGAAGGTGATTATTCTGGTCTCTTTGTAGAGGTGAATTGGAAATTGTCTAGAAGAAGGAAAATTAGCTTAACTAAAGTTAAACTCATAAATAATTGAGCATTAATTAAACATCTGTGGCCTATGTTTCTCTTTGATCATAATTTCTCCCAATTTATACACCTCTTTGATACCCGATCAATCACTGTCAAAGATGCAATTAACAATGATTATTACTGTGTATTAGGTTTTGCCTGGGCCCTGAAGAAACCATCCTAAATTACGAGCTATGATTGTCACTTGATTTTCTCACAAAGAACAGTCAGAACTCCTGGTCTTAAGTGGCTTGGAATGTGAAACTAATGAGTCTCTTAGATATTATTAGAGGACCCTACAGAGCCCATTGGTGAAAGTTTGGATAACAGCGGGCTTCTTAAAATTAATTCTTGTAGTGTGTTACGAAAGATGACTGAACCAAAAGGATAATGGTGTTTCTGGTTCTGTTGTTAGCGTTCTCCACGGAAAGATCGCGGAAGCTTCTGGACTCAATTTCCTTCCCCATGTGTGAATGTCACTGAAAATATCCAACTCCATTCTATCCCCATAGAACTTCAGAAACTAAGCAAAATGAAGACTCAAAATTCATTTCAAATAATGAAATGAAAATATAATGTAGAATGGAACTGGGAAAATAACCTGGTTTAAATTCTGGAAAGTACTAACTATACAACTCTGGATAAGCTGCTTAATCTTGCTTAGTCTGATTTCATGTGGATCTCACAGGATGTTATGATGATTAATTTAATACCTTTGTATAACGTACAGTGTTATGTAATTTCTTCTTGTTCTTCTTGAGTCAATTCATATCTTTAAGCAACTCACTTTAAAAAATAGTTACTTACTTGCTTAAATTACTCTTACCTTCTATTATCAGCTGAATTGTGTCCTGCTCAAGTTAAAATGTGGAAGTCTTAACCCCCAATACCTCGTAATATGACTGTATTTGGAGATAAGGCCCTTAAATAGGTAACTGAGGTCAAATGAGGTCAAGTGGGTGGGCTCTAGTCCAATATGACTGGGGTCCTTATAAAAAGAAAAAATTAGGACACAGACATGCACAGAGAGAACAAAGTGATTATTAGTAACCACGATCATGTCCTGAATGCGTGGAACACGTCACCATCTGCCAACCACCGTGTCAAGTCAGCAGAAACTACAGAAATTGAGAGCTCTCCGCAGAAATTCACACACCCGTGCACCAGGTAACAGACCACAGGCAGATGTCCACTCAGCCTTTCACGTGTCCCTCACGGAGGGCACGCTCTCTCCTGGGCGGGGCGAGCACAGACATCTGTCAGGAGTTTAACTACTTTTAAAATGCGTTGAGTCTGGAGCCTGTGCTCCGCAACAAGAGAGGCCGCGACGGTGAGAGGCCCGCGCACCGCGATGAAGAGGGGCCCCCCCCACTTGCCACAACAAGAGAAAGCCCTCACACAGAGACGAAGACCCAACACAGCCAAAAATAAATAAATTAATTAATTAAAAATTAAATTATATAAATTAATTAAATATAAATATATAAAAATATATTTATATATAAATATAAATATATAAAAATATAAATAAATTTATAAATATATAACATTAAATTAAATTTTTAAAATTAATTAATTAATAATAAAAAAATCAACCACTGCAATTAAATATTTTTTTAAAAAATGCGTTGATACAACCATGTCTCACTTTTGCTTGGGTCAGTCAGCAAACGCTTTTTGGAAACCCCTAATTCTCCACACCTCCTACCTTTCCGGCCGCCCTGCTCCTCAGGCCGGGTCCCCATGGGAGGCGGGGCTGCGTGCTGACACACGGCGGGTGCACGGACGTCCTCGAGCCCCGCCCCCACGGGGCCGCCCGCCGGTTGGAACGGCAGCCCCCCGGCGCGGAGGACGATCAGGCTGGCGCCACAGTGAGCGCGGCATGGAGGGGCCTGCCTAACTGGGACCCGTGGCCCGGCGTCTTCTGGCTGCGACGCGGGTCCTGCGCACGCGGCGGGGCCGCAGCCGCCGGGCGGTGGGCGCCCGAGGGGCCGGGAGGCGAGCCGGGGCCCCCAGGCGGGTGTGGGCACCGTGTCCACAGCCAGCGTCCCCGAGGCCGCGCTCGGGCCGTGATGACCGGTGAAGCTGCGCTGCGACAGCGCGGCCGACTTCTTCCCTGTGTCCAGTAGTGGTCTGGAGGGGTAAGGAAGCCTGCCTTTCAATTTGAGGGAGCAGAGGGTTTGAGGTCCTCTCTCTTCTATTGCTCTAGTATACTGCGTAGCACCTAATAAAACACTGGGTTATAGTTGACATTTAAATCGCTGATTGATCATCAAGATTGGGAAGTATCATTGGAAATGAAAATAGGAGGAGTCTTAAGATTTTTAGGTTTTTCTTTTTTTTCCTGTGTCTCAAAACGTATGTAGTATTTTACTGAGTGGTTGGGAATAAAGTTTGCAGTATTCAGTGTATTCAGTTTTAGTATCTAAATAGAATTAAACTGCTGCTGTAAAGTGGAATAACACTTTGTTACCAGTTTTCGAATGCATCTGTTCGTCAATTACCTGTTTGGGAAGATTGTATTTAATGATTGTAAGAATGTGGCTCTAAACGTCCAATTGACTCAAGAAAAGCAAATAAGTCAAGATTGACAAATGTATAGGCTCTTCATCTTATTGTGTGTGTGGTTTTTTTTCTTTCTTTTAGTTGTTTGTCAAGGTGTAAAGAACTCTACCACTCTTAAGATAGTAAACTTCACGGGGTGTAATCTGACATGGCAGGGAGCAGATCACATGGCCAAGATCTTAAAGGTGATTTTTTTATGTTTGAACTTTCATGAAAACATATGTGATTGAAGCACATTAATATATTGATACAGATAGCAGTTAATTTTTGTCTTGATACGTGTGAGTGCAGCTTTCGTTTTGTTGAAAGAATATGACCAGTTTTCAGTTTGGGATTCTGCCATGTAGTAAAGATAGTCCACTTAATTTTAGAAATAAGAGATTTAATATATAATAATATTTTAATGTATTTTTAGTTACTGAAAACATTGATTGTGATAACTGTGAAAAAACTATGCCATTATAGTCTTGAAGACTTAACTGAATCAAATGTTTACTAGCTGCTGTAGTTTATAAACTAATAAAAATCACTACATCAGCAATTTGTAAATACGTTTTTAAAATAATGCCTTAACAACTTTACAGTGGTTATAATTACTGTATTTAGGCCTAAAGTTATTTAATAATTTGACATGAAGCCTTCTGAATAGTTTGATGGTGCAAATCAAGGGTAGTAAACTATGGCTGGTGGGCCAGATCCAGCCCGTTGCCTGGTAAAGAAAGTTACTTTGGAACATAGTCCCACCCATTGTTTACATGATAGCTATGGCTACTTTCACCCTACGCCAGTGGGGTTGAGTAGTTGCAACAGAAACTGTATAGCCCACAAAGCTGGAAATGTTTAAGTTTAGATTTGAAAAATTGAAAAATTCTTTGAGCCTCTACAGGGCAAGTCCATTGACCCCTGGGGTTGAAAACAGTCAAGAACTTGGGTGCCTAAGCCAAATGGCCTAGGTTCAAATTCCCTTTCTCCCATTTCATAGCAAGTGACCATGGACAAATCACTTAACCTCTGTGCCTCATTATGAGGTTTAAATGAACTCATTTGTATAAATAGTGCCTGGCACATACTAAGCACTGTGTAAGTGATTGCTGTTATTTCTGCTTGGAGCTTTTATAAGGTATTGTTAATAGAAAAATGACCCTAATGATTTTCGTTTTAGAGTGTCAAAGGCACTTTGAGTCTTTTATTTTTTCACGAATGTAATAAGACTTTTTTCATTTAAAGTCAGTGTTCCCTGTTACCAAACTTTATTTTATGAATATAAAGAATTGAATGTCTTTAAGACAATACTTGTGGTTAAATGTCAAACCATTATTTTCCCAAGGCGCATCCAACTGGCTGGGCATAGTCTAGGCTTCTCAAGTTTGTGTGCGTACCCTAGGGAGCATGTGAGATCCATTTTGTAAATATAGTTTTAAAAATAATGCCTGGGACTTCCCTGGCGGTCCAGCAGTTAAGACTCTGTGCTCCCCATGCAGGGGGCCTGGGTTCGATCCCTGCTCAAGGAACTAGATCCCACGTGTCTGTCGTAACTAAGAGCCCACATGCCACAACTAAAATATCCGGCATGCTGCAACTAAAGACCCGGCACAGCCAAACAAACAAACAAACAAATAAATAAATATTTTTTAAAAATAAATAAAATAATGCCTTAGGAGTTAGGAAAAGAACATATTAGAACCTATTTAGCTTTGTATCATTTAAACACTATCTGTGTAGTTTATAATGTACATACATTATATGTATAGAACTTCGTGTATATAATTTGTTAAAAAATAAGATGCATATTAAAAAGTTTTCTTATGGGTTACCCAGTCAGGTGTTTGGAGACCATTGGAGGACAGAATGATGACATTTAGAGCCTCAGCAATGATAGAATTTAGAACCAATTCCCTGACTTAGAAGATAAGGAAAATAATTCATAGACTGTAATTGAGTTGTCCAACTTGACATAACTGTTCAAGAGCAGGTCATCCAGTGGCTGGAATCTAATCACTGACCAACTAGAATCTGGGTCACTGGACTCGTAAAGCAGCAGTGACTGTTTAATTTCTCAGGTTGATTCTCCTGGCATATATGCTTGATATGTGTGTGTGTAAATCTCTGACATAATAAGCCATACTCAGTAGGCACACCCTGTTTCCTTCTTCAAGCATCTTAATTTCATCCCATTAAATCTTTGAAGTATCAGACTACCAGAAGGCATGAAGAAACCTGGGCTGAGAGTCTTCGTTCCAGGAGACCTGATCTTGACTGTATGGCTGGTTTGAGGCGCATCACTCTGAACTGCAACATGCTCATTGGTGACCTGGGTGCAAGTGCTTTGGCAGAATCTCTTAGTGAGGATTTATGGCTTAGAGGTAAATTCTAAAATTGAAAATATTGAATTTTTAATATGATATATGCTTATCTTTTGGCATGATACTGTTGTGATAGGATTTTTTTTAAAGCCTCATTTTTCTGATAGGTTTTATTTTGCTTGTAAACTTTCTCTACAAGTTGCATATATTCTTTATAGAAAATGCAGAGTTACAAGAGAACAATTACCTGTAATCTTAATACCCAGACATAATCACTGTTCATTTTGGTGCATACACTTTCAGTCTTCTATTTTTCTATAAATATATTTGTACACTTAGTGATTACAAAAATAGAATTGTAGTATACTTGCTATTTCATATTCCTGCTTTTTTCACTTAATGATGTATCATGTAGTATTCCATCATATTGATGTCCCATAGTTTAATCAATTCTTTGCCATTATATTTAGACAGTTTGTATTTTCCCTGTCAGAAACATTGTGAATACGTTGTGTATACATCTCTGTGTCCATCGGGATTACTTCTGTAGAATAAGGAACTAAAAAGTGGAATGACCTGAGTGTGACATATTTTTAAGACTGTTGATACACATTGCCAAATTACCATCCAGAAATGCTATGCCAATTTGTAGTCCACGCCAACAGTGGATGTGAAGCCTACCTCTCACAAACACTGGCTTGTAGCACTTGCAAAAAACTGTAAAACTACAAAAATGAGTACCTCTCCATTTTCTATGCAAGTAGGATTACTCCAAATTTTATAACTTTTTTCAGTTAATTTAGTATGAGCATTTTAGCAAGTCAGTCAATTTGCATCTCCTGCATCATTTTTTGTGACTGTTCAGTGTTCCATTATATGAATATGCCACAGTGCACATAGCTTATCCATTCTTGTATATAAGCTGTGTCCAGTTTTTCAGTTACAAATAGTACTCTGATATGTATCCTTACCTATATCTCTGACTATTTCTTTTGGTTAAATTCTTAGAAAGAGAGTTGTTGGATCAAAAGGGTATACACATTTTAAAGGCTTTTCTAACAGAATCTTGGCTTAATCTGATAGGAGAATAACCACATTTTGTTTTATTTTGTATTCATTTGAGTTACTGGTGAGGTTTACTGGCTGTTTGTATTAATTTGGCTATTTGGTTAATTATACCCTGTGTCCATTCTTCTGTAGTGAGAGTTTGTAAGGGTTGTATCATATCCTGTCAGATCCGTATGTCTGACTTGCTATTTCTGTGTGTCATGGGGGTGTTGAAAGCCTCCAGTTATTTCAATGTGATGGTCCACACAACACTTAAAAAAAAGACTCATGATAGTTTCCTTTCATGTAATATTTTTTAATACCTGTGCTTTAGTGATGATCCCTTTGGTTTAAATGAGTAGGTTGTTCAGCCCCAGAACTCCTAGAATTCATGATCAGTTTTTCTGGTTTTTGTCTGACTTTTTATGGAGAGAGTTCTTTTTTTTTTTTTTTTTTTTTTAATAATGAAACTCTCTAGGAGTTAAGCCAGCATTTTATTTATTTATTTATTTTTGGCTGTGTTGGGTCTTCGTTTCTGTGTGAGGGCTTTCTCTAGTTGCGTCAAGCGGGGCCACACTTCATCGCAGTGCGCGGGCCTTTCGCCGTCGCGGCCTCTCTTGCTGCGGGGCACCGGCTCCAGACGCGCAGGCTCAGTAGTTGTGGCTCACGGGCCCAGTTGCTCCGCGGCATATGGGATCCTCCCAGACCAAGGCGCGAACCCACGTCCCCTGCATTGGCAGGCAGACTCTCAACCACTGAGCCACCAGGGAAGCCCCATGGAGAGAGTTCTTGACCATCATACTTTCATGATAGGTTTTTAGTATGTATTCTCTATTCACACGTTGTTTGAATTTGTTATTATTTGTATCCTCTTAGACTTGTCTTTTTTGCTCTAAAACTAACAGTTATTACCTTTCTTCTATTTTGTTTTCCCCTTTTAACTAGTTTTAAGTGTGATTTGGAGCTCAAGATCGTGATCAAAAGAATGCAGTGCATTTCTGAGCTCCACCAGTTTTTGCTTGTGAGGTTTACACTGCCACTGCCACCCTTGCTAATAATGAACTGAGATTCATTTTGTGATGTTTTTTGCTCATAGGTTATATACAGTTATTCTTCAGTTCTGTAATTATAAAATATGTTGGATGATTTATTGGTACTAAAGCCAGGGTTATCATTGCACATCCAAGAGGAGGTTTTTCAATTGGATTATGCATTATGTCTGTGCGTATATGTTTCTGTTTTTTTCCATGCGCAAAATTACAAACCTGCCATGACTTGTCTTGTGCAGGACTCTTCCACACGTGAGAAAATGAGAGTTGTCTATACATTAAATCTGTAGAGTTAGCAAGTGACCTTTTGTCTTTCATCAAAAGCACTTGACCTGCAGCAGTGCGGCCTCACCAGTAAAGGAGCAAAGGCTTTACTAAAGGCCCTTGAAACCAACAGAACTCTGCTCGTTCTGGATATAAGAAAAAATCCACTTGTTGGTATGTGGTCACTTTTTTAAAATTCATTAACACATAGCAAAACAAAAAGAATTTGTTCACGTGTTGACAGTTTTTAAAACTTAATATGTTTCACTTTCCTCATCATATACAGTTGGCCCTTGAACAACGTGGGGTTAGGGGTGCCGACCCCTACACAGTTGAAAATCTGGGTATAAGTTTATAGTCAGTGGTTCCACATCTGTGGATTCAACCAACCTTGGCTCGTGTAGGACAATAGTACATATTTATAGAAAACTATCCATGTGTCAATGGACCCGCGAGGTTCAAACCCATGTTGTTCAAGTGTCAACTGTACTTTTGTAATGTTGCACTTCCCTTATGTTTTTAGCAGATAATGTACTAATTAAAGTGAGTTATACCTTTAAATTGTTCTTATCTCTACTCTGAATAGAGGTGCACCTAGATACTAAGCCTGCTTCCACCAAGAGCATTCTTTCTTTCTTGTGCAACCTCTGAATTCTAGCAAGGAGTACTTTATTCATTTGTCAGATTCACAAGTAATTTTTTTAATATCTTCTGTGTGCCAGATACGGGTTTAGGCACTAGGGATAAAGCAGTGGACCAGACAGACAAAAGTCTTGCCCTCGTGGAGCTTACATTCTAGTGAAGGGGTTCAGATAGAAATGAGTAAACAGATAAGTAATATAATTTTAGATAGTAGGAAGTGCAGAAATATCATAATGTAAGGAGAGTGAGCGGAGGCAGGTAGGACTCCATTGGATAGGTTTGTTAGGGGACAGCTTCACTGGAGAGGTGGCATTTGAACGGAGACCTGAATGAAGAGAGGAGCAAGCCATGGAAGATCTGGGGTAAGCACATTCCAGGACAAGGAGGCAATGAGTATGCAGGCATGTAGGTGGGTGGAGTATTTAAGGAAAAGCAAGGAGGCCAATCTGGGCAGAGTACTGAGTGAAGAAGAGTGTGGTATGACATGAGGTCAAGGAGCTAGCCAAGGGTCTGCTCTTGTAAGGTCTTGAAGGCCAGCATAAAGATGTGGATTATTCTAAATGAGTAGAGGGTTTTGAAGTGGAAATGGCATGATCCAAATAGTATCTCAATAAGATGACCTGGTATAGAGAATAGACTGGGGGGATAAAGAAGAGAAACAGGGAGACCAGTTAGGAGACTATCACAGTGGTCCAAATAAGAGATGTTTATGGCCTAGGTTAGGTTGGAAGTTTGCAGCAAGTGAAAAGTGGTTGAATTCAGGTTGTGTTTTGAGGGTGTAGCTAGCAAGACCCGCAGATATATTAGATGTGAGGTATGAAGGCAATAGTAACAAGGAGACAAGTCGTTGATGATTATGTGTGCAACTGGGTGGTATCACTTAGAAGAAGGGGGCTGATGGGAGGAGCAGCTTTTGAGGGAATATCAGGACTTTGGTTTGATATCTTAGATGCCCTTTAGGTATCTAAGTGTCTGGACAGTGCTCAGACTGTACTTTCTATCCAAAGGTATCCAAAGCCACTTTAGATGAAGAATGTTTAAAGTTGACCTTTGAGATAATCCTGCAGCCTGTGGAACAAAAACCACATTCACAGAAAGATAGACAAGATGAAAAGGCAGAGGGCTATATACCAGATGAAGGAACAAGATAAAACCCCAGAAAAACAACTAAACGAAGTGGAGATAGGCAACCTTCCAGAAAAAGAATTCAGAATAATGATAGTGAAGATGATGCAGGACCTCGGAATAAGAATGGAGGCAAAGATCGAGAAGATGTAAGAAATGTTTCACAAAGACCTAGAAGAATTAAAGAACAAACAAGGGGGCTTCCCTGGTGGCGCAGTGGTTGAGAATCTGCCTGCCAATGCAGGGGACACGGGTTCGAGCCCTGGTCTGGGAAGATCCCACATGCCGCGGAGCAACTGGGCCCTTGAGCCACAACTACTCAGCCTGCGCGTCTGGAGCCTGTGCTCCGCAACAAGAGAGGCCGCGATAATGAGAGGCCCGCGCACCGCGATGAAGAGTGGCCCCCGCTTTCCACAGCTAGAGAAAACCCTCACACAGAAACGAAGACCCAACACAGCCAAAAATAAATAATTAATTAAAAAAATAAAGAAAGAAAGAACAAACAAACAGAGATGAACAATACAATAACTGAAATGAAAACTACACTACAAGGAATCAATAGCAGAATAACTGAGGCAGAAGAATGGATAAGTGACCTGGAAGACAGAATGGTGGAATTCACTGCTGCGGAACAGACTAAAGAAAAAAGAATGAAAAGAAATGCAAACAGCCTAAGAGACCTCTGGGACAACATTAAACGCAACAACATTCGCATTATAGGGGTCCCAGAAGGAGAAGAGAGAGAGAAAGGACCAGAGAAAATATTTGAAGAGATTATAGTCGAAAACTTCCCTAACGTGGGAAAGGAAATAGCCACCCAAGTCCAGGAAGCGCAGCGAGTCCCATACAAAATAAACCCAAGGAGAAACACGCCGAGACACATAGTAATCAAAGTGGCAAAAATTAAAGACAAAGAAAAATTATTGAAAGCAGCAAGGGAAAAACGACAAATGACATACAAGGGAACTCCCATAAGGTTAACAGCTGATTTCTCAGCAGAAACTCTACAAGCCAGAAGGGAGTGACATGATATACTTAAAGTGATGAAAGGGAAGAACCTACAACCAAGATTACTCTACCTGGCAAGGATCTCATTCAGATTCGATGGAGAAATCAAAAGCTTTACAGACAAGCAAAAGCTAAGAGAATTCAGCACCACCAAACCAGCTCTACAACAAATGCTAAAGGAACTTCTCTAAGTGGGAAACACAAGAGAAGAAAAGGACCTACAAAAACAAACCCAAAACAATTAAGAAAATGGTCATAGGAACATACATATCGATAATTACCTTAAACATGAATGGATTAAATGCTCCAACCAAAAGACACAGGCTTGCTGAATGGATACAAAAACAAGACCCATATATATGCTGTCTACAAGAGACCCACTTCAGACCTAGGGACACATACAGACTGAAAGTGAGGGGATGGAAAAAGATATTCCATGCAAATGGAAATCAATAGAAAGCTGGAGTAGCTATACTCATCAGATAAAATAGACTTTACAATAAAGAATGTTACAAGAGACAAGGTAGGACACTACATAATGATCAAGGGATCAATCCAATAAGAAGATATAACAATTATAAATATATATGCACCCAACAT
The DNA here is from genome assembly GCF_965194805.1 of Balaenoptera borealis. Classification (NCBI taxonomy): domain Eukaryota; kingdom Metazoa; phylum Chordata; class Mammalia; order Artiodactyla; family Balaenopteridae; genus Balaenoptera; species Balaenoptera borealis. The sequence goes on along the minus strand of NC_138868.1, from coordinate 93,309,785 downwards.
AGGAGCACCTCAATACATAATGCAACTGCTAACAGCTATAACAGAGGAAATCGACAGTAACACAATAATAGTGGGGGACTTTAACACCTCACTTACACCAATGGACAGATCATCCAAAATGAAAATAAATAAGGAAACAGAAGCTTTAAATGACACAATAGACCAGATAGATTTAATTGATATTTATAGGACATTCCATCCAAAAACAGCAGATTACACTTTCTTCTCAAGTGCGCACGGAACATCCTCCAGGATAGATCACATCTTGGGTCACAAATCAAGCCTCAGTAAATTTAAGAAAATTGAAATCATATCAAGCATCTTTTCTGACCACAACGCTATGAGATTAGAAATGAATTACAGGGGAAAAAACATAAAAAACACAAACACATGGAGGCTAAACAATACGTTACTAAATAACCAAGAGATCACTGAAGAAAACAAAGAGGAAATCAAAAAATACCTAGAGACAAATGACAATGAAAACACGACGACCCAAAACCTATGGGATGCAGCAAAAGCAGTTCTAAGAGGGAAGTTTATACCTATACAAGCCTACCTCAAGAAACAAGAAACATCTCAAGTAAACAATCTAACCTTACACCTAAAGAAACTAGAGAAAGAAGAACAAACAAAACCCAAAGTTAGCAGAAGGAAAGAAATCATAAAGATCAGAGCAGAAATAAATGAAATAGAAACAAAGAAAACAATAGCAAAGATCAATAAAACTAAACGCTGGTTCTTTGAGAAGAGAAACAAAATTGATAAGCCATTACCCAGACTCATCAAGAAAAAGAGGGAGAGGACTCAAATCAATAAAATCAGAAATGAAAAAGGAGAAGTTACAAAAGACACCTCAGAAATACAAAGCATCGTAAGAGACTACTACAAGCAACTTTTTGCCAATAAAATGGACAACCTGGAAGAAATGGACAAATTCTTAGAAAGGTATAACCTTCCAAGACTGAACCAGGAAGAAACAGAAAATATGAACAGACCAATCACAAGTAATGAAATTGAAACTGTGATTAAAAATCTTCCAACAAACAAAAGTGCAGGACCAGATGGCTTCTCAGGTGAATTCTATCAAACATTTAGAGAAGAGCTAACACCTATCCTTCTCAAACTCTTCCAAAAAATTGCAGAGGAAGGAACACTCCCAAACTCGTTCTTTGAGGCCACCATCCGGCCTAGCCTAAAAGCAAGTTGGTCCCCTTTCTTTTAAGATCTTATCCTTACTTTGGTCTTACAGCTTCCAAACTGAGTAGGGGAGGGACAAACATTCTGGCACAGGATGGGACCCAGCCAAGGAAACAATATTGAATTTGAAAATTTAAAAAATAATTTATTATGGGCAAATAGTGCAGGGAGAAAAAAAGAAGAAGGTGGGTCAAATTTTAGGAAAAGTAATGAAATCTTGGGAGAAGATAATAGTTGAAGTCAAAAGCAAACGAAAATATAGCATGAGTTTAAATAATTGATAGTAACGACAGAAGTAGGGGCGTCATACCTAGAGAGAAGAAAATACAGTCCTACCATACTCTTGTCCCCAGGACTGAGCAAAACTTAAATAGTTAATATAACTTCTTGGTTTTCAACCCTTGTTGTCAACCTGTAGATAAAACACAGGACCCTTTGCTGTGATTGCATAAGAAAATGTAAATGTGATCAGCACAGACAAACGAAACAAACATGGTATTGACAGAAGGTGAGCTGTACAAGGGGAGAGGAAAGACAGAGAGCTGTGGGGACACAAATAGTCTCAGGCAGAAAGAAAATGATGAGATTAGGGGGAAAGTTGATACCATAAGAAAGTTGAGAGTATAGCTATATACTAGAGCTAATATTTCTTGAGAGCTTTTGGGTGTTGGATACTAAAGGCTGCAAATGCCTTATTATTATCTGCATCGTCATGAGCAACTCCGTGCGATGGGTATCATCCATTTCCTCGGTTTACAGGTGAGGAAACAGAGGCCCAGGAAGGTTATATGAATTACTCAGGATTGCAGAGCTAATTAACTGAGGAAGAAAGCTTCCAAGCCATGTGGTCCATGTCCAGATCCAGTGCTTTTAGCTACTATGCTACCACTTCTCCCATCAATAAAGCTAGCAAAACTCCATGAAGTTACAAAAGAGAAGCAGCATGAGTAATGACATGAATATGATGTATTGGAAAAGAAGAGTGATGAGTAGTAGTGGGGGTAGGGGTTTATCTTCCTCCTTCATGTTAGGGTGTTAAAATGGATCTAAAATGGATATAGCAGGATAAACATAATGTTTGGAATTATGGGGGTGACACTGAAGTAGCGAAAACCTGTCTCTGGAGAGGGGAACTGGGGTTAGACGGGTTGAATTTCAGTATTATTTGAGTTGCTATCATGTTCATGTATTATTTTCATTAAAAATACTTTAATTTATTTAGAAATAGCTTCAACTGTGTAAGTGCATCAAAACATGAAATTCAAAATTATCTTTAAATCTCTCATACATTTGTTAAATGCTTTCCTTATCAGGATCGTTCTTATCAGCCTTGAAGGCCATTTTTTAAAAATAAAAAGCCAAGAAGTATGAGTTTTTAAAATTAAAAATTGTCCCTGATAATATTGCCAGACACCCCAGAGAGAAGGTGTGGAACTATTAGAAGCAACCTGGATATCAACCCTGCTTCTGGGAGGCAGTTCTGACTACAAGGGCAGGAGATTCTCTGAAGCCAGGTAGCAGGAGTTTGTTTTTTATTTTAACATTTTATTGGAGTATAGTTGCTTTACAATGGTGTGTTAGTTTCTCCTTTATAACAAAGTGAATCAGCTACACATATACATATATCCCCATATCCCCTCCCTCTTGTGTCTCCCTCCCACCCTCCCTATCCCACCCCTCTAGGTGGTCAGAAAGCCCTAAGCTGATCTCCCTGTGCTATGCGGCTGCTTCCCACTAGCTATCTATTTTACATTTGGGAGTGTATATATGTCCATGCCACTCTCTCACTTTGTCCCAGCTTCCCCTTCCCCCTCCCCGTGCCCTCAAGTCCATTCTCTACGTCTGCATCTTTATTCCTGTCCTGCCCCAGCAATCTCACTACTGGGCATATACCCTGAGAAAACCATAATTCAAAAAGGGTCATGTACCACAGTGTTCATTGCAGCTCTATTTATAATAGCCAGGACATGGAAGCAATCTAAGTGTCCATCGACAGATGAATGGATAAAGAAGATGTGGCACATATACACAATGGAATATTACTCAACCATAAAAAGAAATGAAATTGAGTTATTTGTAGTGAGGTGGATGGACCTAGATTCTGTCATACAGAGTGAAGTAAGTCAGAAGGAGAAAAACAAATACCATATGCTAACACGTATATATGGAATCTAAAAAAGAACAAAACAGAAAAGGTTCGGGAGCAGGAGTTTTGATCCTCTGGAACCGTAACAAACAACTTAGAGTAAATGAATCAGGCGCCTGGGTGCCTGGAGGAGTCTGGAAGCCTCTCTCTGATGGTGTTCTTTGTTTTTACAGGTCTAATCTCATAAATGTTGCACTAGGCTCAGTGCTGTGCATTTTTAGGCTGTTATATTTTTCCACCTGTGTACTTCATAAAAGTAAGCACTTTTATGCTCCCTTTAAAAAGGGGATCTCCCATTTGAATTGCCAAGAAGGAATTCATTAAGCATACATATATGTGCAGTATCTCCATCTGTCACTGAAGTGAGTATGAATGTATATCTATCTATCTATCTATCTATCTATCTATCTATCTATCTATCTATCATCTATCAATCATTATCTCCCTGTTTACCTATCTGTATCAGTCTGCTTAGGCTGCTATAACAAAATATCATAGACTGAGTGTCTTGAACAACAGACGTTTCACACAGTTCTGGAGTCTGGGAAGTCCAAGATCAAGGCAAATCCAGTTCCTGGTGAGTCCTCCTTTTTTGGCTTGTAGAGGGCCACCTTCTTGCTGTCTCTTCACATGGTGGAGAGGGAAAGCTCTGGTGTATCTTCCTCTTCATATAAGAGCTAATCACATCATGGCAGCTTCACCCTCATGACCTCTTCTAAACCTAATTACCTCCTGAAGGCTCCACCTCCTAATTTCATCATACATAAGAGGATAGGGTTTCAACATATGAATTTGGTTGGGGGGGGCACAGAAATTCAGTCCTTAACTCTATCTATCTATCTATCTATCTATCTATCTATCTATCTATCTATCTATCTATCTATCTCTCTCTCTATCTCTCTATCTCTGTATCTGTCTGTCTATGTATCTATCTATCTCTCTATATCTCTGTCTCTCTATCTGTCTATCTATCTATCTCTACCTATCTATCTATCTGTCTATCTCTCTATCTATCTGTGTATCTATCTATCTGTGTGTCTATCTATCTATCTCTCCATCTCTCTATCTCTCTATCTGTCTATCTATCTCTCTATCTCTATCTCTCTCTCTGTCTATCTCTCTATCTCTCTATCTGTCTATGTATCTATCTATCTATGTATCTGTCTATCTATATCTACCTGTCTATCCATCTATCCTTATGTATAGAACAGTAACAGTGGCTTATAAGTCACTTCCCTACATTATTTTATCCTTCCAAAACTCTTGAGAGGTCAATAGGCCATAGGAAAAGCACTGAGTTCACTGAAGCACTTGAAGGTTGAATTAACTGTTTGTGATCACTCAGTCAATAAATGGTGATGCAGGGAATTCCACACACATCTTCTCTGTCCTCCTTTCCTCCTTCCCTCCCTCCTACTTGCTGACTCTATTCCAGCCACATTATTTACTAATTCTTCCCTGAGGACACTGGCATCCTTCCTCTGGGCCTTGCAGAGGTTATTCCCATGATCTGGAATGCTTTTCCCTCAGATGTCTGACTCATCTGCCTCCCTCTAGACTGTTCAAATTCCACCTTCCCAGTAAGACTTATCCTGTCTACCGTTTACGTTGAAAGCCTTGCTCCTCTCTGCCCACAATCTCACCTCACTATATACTGCTTAATCTCCATAGCATTTATTCCTGGCGAACCTACCAGAGAATGTACATGGGTTTCTGTTCTCCCTTCCAACTGGAAGATAGGCTGCACAGACTCAGGAATTTTGCCATTATTAAACCTGGTTGAGGCCCAGTAGAACTCTAGGGCCAGCCAGAACTGGGCACAATTGTCACTCTTGTGATTTGATATTTTAGTGGGTTAGCTCAGAGCCAAGCCAGTTATTAAAGAGGATCTTTTCTGCTATTTTAAGCAACATGGTACATTTGAGGTCAACTTAAATTTTCAATAATTACAGAGCAGGTATGAACTCTTCCTTTGTTTCTCTAGACACATGGACCTGGATGCCAAATCTGTCCTCTCTGGGTGTAAAGGGAATATATGAAGTTGACTGGCCTAAGTCTCAGTTGAATAAAAAGATGCCCCAAAAGACATTTCAACATTTTTGAAAAGTACAGTCATTAAGTGTGGTTCCTTATCACACATCAGGGATTCTCTAGCCTCCAGTGTGGTCAGAGTGGTGAGAGGACAGAGAGACATATAGAGAAGCCAGGGTGAGTCACCCCATCTCTCCCTCCTCTGGACCTTAGTTCCTCCTGATTGTCACTCGTTACACTGAAAACAGATTTCAGGAGTCAGCACATGCAGCCATAATGTGTGCCTAATTCCACATCCCAGTCACTGGGACACAAAATTTTGGTGTCTTAAGTCTGGCTCACACATCACCACTCACATATGTCAGTTCTTCCTCTACAGCTGAGTCAGTGAGTAAAGACACATAAACAGAAGCAGATTAATATGAACAAGGTTTTATTGACATATATATATGTACATAAAGCTGGGAAAGAGAAGGGCCCATTGAGGCAAATGCATAGGGGGAGGGGAAGCATCTGAAAACAGCAGTGGGCATCCTGCCAGTTCCAAGTCTAGGGAAAACTGGCCAGGAGCTTGGGTCCGCCAAGTTAACAGGCAAGCCAGGGATGGCACAGTGGATGATACAGCCAGCTCTCTTCCATTCTCCTAACTGGAACTTCTCAAGTCTGGTGTAGTTCTGAAGTGAGCTCATATGCTCCTCACCCTCCAACACACACACACACACACACACACACACACACACACTCTTGCACACCGCTGAGGTGTGGTCCTCCGGCTTGCTGTAGGAAGAGAGGAGGTTAAGTTTCACTTCAAGGGGCTGAGCCGCTTTCCAGTGAGGCAAAGTCCATTCATGGTGACACACAGTTTGCAGAATAAGATCTGCTCTTCATTTGTTGAGTTTCTTCATAGAAGAAAGGAATTCGCTGGTGGCTCCTATGAAGCCCTGGGCAGGTTATGCAGCTGCCAGACTCCTATGAGCACAGGCACAGCTGCCGTGACCAGGGGCCTGCAAACACAATGCTGGCTCGTCTAAGTCAGAGGGGCGTCCTGACTCGGGGACCCCAGTGTTCTTCCTGAGAGTGGAGGTTCCTCTCTAAATATGGATGCTGCTATCCCCCATGGCACCACCTGGGTTTTGACCGGGCGGGTGGGCAGGTGCTTTGTATGAATGTGGCACCAGAAGTGTATCCAGTCACAGCAGGTGTGGTGCTGTCCCCCATGCCGCCCCCCCCACCGGTTCTCAGCACAGATGGGTTCCAAGTCTGATGGCAGTTATTGACACAGGGCCTCCCAGCACCGGTGAGATGTTGTGCCCTCCATCCGCACTACCTGTGTGTTGGCCAGGTGGGTCCCAGTTGTAAGCGGGAATACCAGGTCCTCCAGTCATGGGCATGATGTTGTTCCCTCCTAGATGGCCACCACCTGGATTGTGGGCAGGCGGGCGCCTTGTGTTTGGAAATAAGGCAGAACTAGAAGTGTGTTGAAACCCACGGGTGGTAAGCACACTTGCAACTCCAACAGATGTGGTGTGCTCTGATGGAAGGTGGAAACTGACATGTCCCTTGACACAGATTTCTTCTCCTTGGTGATGGAACTTTTAAAAGTAGATTTTCTACGTCCAGATGGGCCCTGTGTGCAGTGACGGAAAGTGGGAACCCTAGGGCCTCCCATCGTGGGGATGGTGTTGTTCCCTGCCATCACCGTACCACCTGTATTCAGCCCAGGTAGGCCCCAGGTATTTGGATTTAAGGTGGAATCAGGTATGTTCCCAAATGCTGGGATGGTTCCTGCCCCTCCTAGTGCAGCAGCCTTGCCGTGGTCAGGTAGATGGCAGGTTGTCTGGCCCGAAGTAGGAACAGAAGCGGTGCTGGGTGCCCCACTTAGTCCTGCCCCGAAGTTAAGTGGTCTGGATGCCTGTGAGTGAGTGAGGCCTGGGGCTGACACACCGACCCCAAGGCTCCCACCGGCCGTAGGGGCTGCAGGTCCCCTGAACAGTGGGCCCGGTGTGGTGTCGGCAAAGAGCGAGCTACTGTCCCCAGTACTGGGCATCCTGGTGGCAAGTCCGAAGCCAGTAGCAACGGACACAGCCCTGGGGAGAATGCCTGGGTTGTCGCCAAAGGCCGGCTGCATGTTGCTGGTGGTGGCGAATAGGGAAGCTGGCAAAGCTGACGGCATGATGCTGACTCGCGGTGGATAGGCTGCAGGAGCGACTAGGACTTTATCTTGTGCTGAGGCTGCTGGGTTTCCCAATAGAAAATTATCGTTAGGCCTCTGCCCATCGTTGGCCCCCAATGTGGCCTGAGACGGGAGACCTGGGTCTAAGGAAGCTTGAAGTGTTGGTCTATCTGTTGGCCGGCGTTGCAGGTAAATGAGTCGAGGCATGGGCTGAGGCATTGCTACCACTGGGTGGTGTGTTCCCAGAACTAGGAACAGCCCTGTGAAATGTCTATTGGTTCTGCCTGGAGACAGGGGCAGACTGGAAAATGACAGCCTGGGAAGGAGGTGTGGTGTCCATAGGTACAGTGTCAGAGCTGCTGCCTGCTGAAGCATTGGTGACGGCCGAAGCCGTAACTGGGGGGCTGGGGAAAACAGGAGCCGAATGGAAAATGACAGCCTGGGAAGGAGGTGTAGTGTCCATAGGTACAGTGTCAGAGCTGCTGCCTGCTGAAGCACTGGTGATGGCCGAAGCCGTAAATGAGGGGCTGGGGAAAACAGGAGCCGAATGGAAAATGACAGCCTGGGAAGGAGGTGTGGTGTCCATAGGTACAGTGTCAGAGCTGCTGCCTGATGAAGCACCAGTGACGGCCGAAGTCTTAAATGGGGGACTGGGGAAAACAGGAGCCGAATGGAAAATGACAGCCTGGGAAGGAGGTGTGGTGTCCATAGGTTTGGTGTCAGAGCTGCTGCCTGCTGAAGCACCAATGACGGCCGAAGCCGTAAATGGGGGTCTGGGGAAGACAGGAGCCGAAGCTGTAAATGGGGGGCTGGGGAAAACAGGACCTGAAGCCATAAATGGGGGGCTGGGGAAAACAGGAGCCGAAGCTGTAAATGGGGGGCTGGGGAAAACAGGACCTGAAGCCATAAATGGGGGGCTGGGGAAAACAGGAGCTGAAGCCGTAAATGGGCGGCTGGAGAAAACAGGAGCACCAGGGAGAGAGGCCCTCTGCTGCCCATCAGAGGTCCCAAATATGGGCTGAGGGTTGGTTTGGGGGCCAAAGGGATGGTTAAAAATTGGGGTGGCGCAGGGGACCATTGGCACAGGTGGGGTGATGGACACTGGTACCCCTGCAGGGTGCCTCTGCTCCACCCTGAAACCTGGGGGAGACCTAACAATGACAGCTTGGGAAGGGGCAGTAGTGTCCGTGTAGACACTAGGCTGCAAGGTCAAACTTCCAGATGCCGTGACCATGCTGGTGGAAGGGATTGCCACAGAAGTCATGGGCTGCCCAGTTACAATAGGGGGATTGATGGTAGGGACTGGAAGAGGGGTAGGTAAGTATAAAGGAGGGGTAGAATCTACACAGATGGGTGTTGGGGGTTCTTTTTCATGGGACGGTGGCTGGACCTTCCTTATATTCTTGGGGATCTTTTTCCAGCGACACTGAATGTTCTTCTCCAAGGTGCCTGGGTTTTTGGCAGCAGCTAAGCACAGAAGCTTAGGAGGAGGGGGCAGCTCACCTCGATCCCATGTCAGTGCCTCGTTCCCCGACGGGGGCGACCTCAGCCTTGGCAGCGGCAGAAAAAGCGGCAGGGGAATCTTCCGCTTCCAGGGCCTACTGCTGGTAGATAGCAGGGAAGAGGAGCTTCTTGTTGGGATGCGTGAAGACTCTTCACGCTGCAGCTCCTTCCCAGACATCGGTGAGCCTGGTGATTTGGGCCGGTGGTCTTCACCCAGCACTTTTTTTGTTGGCTTCTCCAGCAGCAGGGAGCAGCATGCGGTTGGGGCAGAGGACACCATGGCATGGGATGGGACCTTCACCTCCCTCTTCTCACCTCCTTCCCAGGCTGTCATTTTCCATTCTGCCCCTGTTTTCCCCAGCCCCCGTCTCCTCAGTGGGAGGTGACTGGATGGTACCAGCTTCCTGATGTTGACTCCCTGCTCAGGGCAGATGGCAGGCGCTGGAGCAGAAGGGTGGTCCCGGTCAGATGTGGCAGCCTCCCAGGAAGGCAAAACCAGCGGGTGACAGCCCACCGGGGCCCCACGGCGGGGCGGGCGGTGGGGCCGGCGGCGGTGGCGGAGCCAAGTACGAAATTTGCATAGTAAATTGCCCATGTAGGACCGGTTGTGCGCCAAGCGATCCGAGAACAGAGTGAAACTGGGAGAGCTTCTCCTTAGCTTCACCTCCTCTCAAGGTCTAGCACGCACTGGACACTGGATGGCTCAGCCTGGCGCTTGTGACATGTCCATTGTACCCGTCACAGAGAAAGGGTGGGCGGGGAAGGGGGTGGGGCGGGGGGCGCATGCAAGCCCAGCCCGTGGAGAAACCCCGGCCCAAGGGCAAAGGGCGGGGCCCCAGAGCCCGACCCCTTCTGGACTTTCTAGTGGCTGGGACTTCTCGCTGTGGGTGCCAGGTGTTTGGCACCGTATGGGCCACCATGCGGAGACTGTTGGGGACTGTGGAAGCCTTCTCCTGCAGAGCTCACCCTGCCTGGGCACCGGCTCTGCAGGCCCCTCAGCCCTGCGTATGTATCGGCCAGCCCTTCCCCCACAAGGGGCCCAGGGGCCAGAGCCTGTTCAGAGCTGAGTGCAGGAGGCACCCAGAGCTTGCCAGGCTGTGGCCAGCCTCCTCCAGGGACCTCCCCCGCTTCTCTGCGAGGCCTGATGACGGGAGCACCTTCTCCAGGGCTGCTCAGCTGCCAGCATCACCAGGAGCCAGGTGGCGAAGGTTTCTGAGCAGGGGATGCAGAGCCCTGACCCGACTGGGTGCTGCACCCCACGATGTCCCTTCCTGGCAGATAGGTTCTTTCTTCACTTCTTTTTCAAAATTTGGTAAAACAACATTTAAACCTTCGACTGTTCTTCAGGTTATACAGATGGTAGTGGCTTAGCTAGGATTCGAAGCAAGGCTGTGTGATTCCAGAGCTCGTGCTCTGGACTGTGGTGCCTCCTTATCATATATGCTTCATGTGTTACTTTTTTTTTTTTTTTTCTTGTGGCCCTTATGGTACTTAGCCCTAAGTGCCATACGTGTGATGAACACATACACTGCCCTGTAGGAGGTCTTCTTTTGTTCAACGCATGAATTGCTCATCCACCACACTGGGTTCTAGTCTCAGAAGATACAGGTCAGGGAGCACCAGTTGTCAGCATAGCAGCACCCCACATTTCTAATTGAGGCTTGCAGCCCAGATTTTCCCTTTGGTCTAGTTTGAAGGATCCAGATATGTAAAGCTTATATTCTAGATAAATCATGGGCTATCCGGAAAGAAATTCACCAGTAAGTTATTCCAGTTTCTCTGGCCTTCCTGGAGTATATCCAGTAAGGCATCTCATTCATGTCTGGAAAGCAAATATATCATTTATTGCAACTTCATCGTGGAGCGACGTATTGGTTTAAAGTATGATCAACACAATTTGGTCATTGTGAGTATGCCAGCTGGGTCCACTGTTTACTACACATATGTAACTCTAGCGATTCTTATGCCCAAGAGAGGAGACATACTCTTGGGTGTCTAGGGCAAGGGAAACATGTGTTGTTATTCAGGAGCTGGAAGCTTCAGCATGACAGGAAAGAATTGAAAAATCCTGGTCTACACATCACTTTACCTTGTTTGAAACTTGTTTCTTTGGCTTCATTGGAGTGTTTTCTCTCTCCTGGGGCTGACATTGTGTGTTCTGTATCACGCATGTGACATGTAGAAGTTTCAGAACCCAGAGTCATATAGATGAGTAAAAATTTATTTATATATTTTAGTTTAAAATCTATTGAAAATAACACTGGGCATAATTCATATATTCCAAAATTAGTTTGACCCTCTGCCCATGAGATTCTTTTTATGATATGTGACAGCTAATTTGGACTTCCATCCCCAATAAACTTTGAGGTTTGAGGACACAAAAGGTTTTGCTCAGACCTAAATTCTGTCTGAAAAAAAGGGGTAAATATTATAAGCCCTTTCTAACCTCTCCAGGAGCAGAAATGATTTACAGCTGTGGCATTGAACCATAATTCCTTGATCTCATTTGAGAAGAGTTCAGTAAGAAACAATGTCCTGATTTTTGTTTGTTTTGTTTGTTCCCTGTTTTCTTGTCTTGCTTACCAACAATCCATTGTAATTCATGAGTTTGTATGGCAGCAGGCTGAGTGTTCCCTGGAGCTCATTAAATGAACTTTTGTTCCTAAAATGATTTTTGTCTCCTTGTTTTCAGCCCCTCTTCTTTCCTCTGCCCTTGACTATAACCAGAGCTCAGCAAAAGCTGACTGGCTTTGTGCAGACCCTACTTAGGGTAGTCTTTTCTTAATGATTTTATTCATGGCTCCTCCATTTCATTGTTTGCCTTCTCGAAATGTGTTGAAATCTTTCTGTGGTTGATGACTTCCACAATGTCTTGGCTTTTATTGGTTGCTTAATTTTGGTGTTTCTACAGTTTTATTTAAATATGGTTTCAGGAGGAACAGAAAGTAAAGGTTTCCTAGTCTGCCATCTTGAGCTGAAAATCCCTGTTGATTTTAGCATCCAGTGTTCCCATCGGAAAACACCCAACCTTGGCATTAATAGATGTAACACTCAAGATTTCAGCTTTTCTTGAGCAATCACTAAGGATTTAATATGTGGTCATTTCTAATAGGAAAATAATAACTATCTCATGGAGTTGATTTGAGGATTAAATTAGATAATGAACATGAAAATGCTTTGTAAGGTTTAAAAATCTATAAAAATGTTTTGTGTTATTATTTGATTTGTTGCTATTTCAACTTTAGCTGACAGTTGTTTATGACCTTGCTTATGTGAGAAAATGCCTTCTGGTTTATTGTGTTGAAAGCCAGAATATATTTTTCAATAGCTGAATGGAAATGGCATCATTTGTGAAGGTTAAGGGTGAAGGCATAAATGTTTCTTGACACCTGTCACTTTACAATGTTTTCAGGAACTAATTGACTCATGTATTCCTCTTCCAAATTTTGCTGAGGACCTCCTACCAGCCAGATGCCTTCCATCAGGTGTTGGAAAGCATTTTCTGGATTTTAAATGTCTTAGGCTTTGTGGGCCATATACAGTTTCTGTAGCTTCTCCTCCCCTTTTTTCTTCAACAACCTTTCGAAACGTGAGAACCATTATTAGCTCACAGTCACACAGATCCAGGCTGAGCGCCTGATTTGATTTGTGGCCAGTATTTGCCGATCCCGGCTCTGCGTCCTCACTGAGGAGGAGGCGCATTTTTGAGTAAATCACTTCTTTGAATCAACTGTTGGTCTTCTGGGGCTTGTCCTTATTCTCCTACAGTCTCTAATCAACATGGCATCCAGAGAGATCCTATTAAAACAGGTCAGATCATGTCACCCAAGTCTCTTCAATGGCTTCTTCACAGGAAAAGCAAAGTCCTCAAAGTGCCTCCACAGCCCTAGAAATCTGGGCCTCTGTTTCCTCTCTGACTGTTTCCTTCTCCTCTCCACTTTGCTCCCTCTGTTTTCCACACACTGACATCCTTTCTGCTCCTTGGATACTCCAAACCCACTCTTGCCTCATTGCCCTTCCATCTGACTGTTCCCTATGCTTGTACTATTCACTTCCCAGATATGCACCTTGCTCCCTCTCACAACCTTAAGTTCCCTCTTAAATTTTATCTTCCCCAGAAAGCCCTCATTGATCACTTACTTTCAGATCGCAGCCTCCTCCTACCAGCTAACAATCTCCATCTCCCTTCCCTGCTTGCTGTTTTTTTCCAGCACTTAGCTGATATACTAGTTATTCTACCCATTTATTTAATTTTTATTTACATATTTAAACTTATGATTTTATATTTGCTTCTTTACTTTTGTCTCTCCCCTCAGCTCGAGAGAGGCTATATTCATCTGTGTTGATCACTGCTGTGTTTCCTGAACATGCCTATAAAACATACTGAAGAAGGGTGCCTGAAATTTGGTAAGGGATCAATCAATTTTCTTGGCTGAATGAAGAAATATGTTCCTAAATTAATGAACAAATCTCTGGGGTTTCTGAATTAAGGACTAATGGGAAGAGGAAGGCAAAGGGTTGGGACAGGGTACTGCAAGAAGTAGTATTTGGAGTACTCTGATAGCTATCCTAATAGATACGATTTTGTTCATTTAAGTAGTTTTAATGAGAGAGCTGGGAACTAGGGACACACAGCATCAAGAGTTTTATAATGCATTCTGTAGAGTTCTTTTTAAGTGTGTACAAATATCATTGAAAATATATGCATGCATATACACCTCTGTTACTTTATTTAGTGCTTTACAAGAGCCCCTCAGTGAAGGGGTAGTAGCAACTATCAGTATCCTTCCTTTATGATGAGCTTAATTTATTCAAAGTTACATCATAATTTATTGGTAACTGAGAAACTAGACTTAGTTATTGAGTAGACCCTCCCTAGAAACCTATGACATTAATAAAACCAACAAAAATTTGTTCAGTTTCCAATGATACACACACTACAGACTCAATTATGGGCCATCCATTTTAATGAAGGGCAGAAGTGATTTAACAAATACAGAGCAAACAGAATATTAAGTTTTGTCCTCCATTAATATTAGTAACGGGTAAAGTAGGCTCCAGCGCCTTCAAGATAGCTTGAGACCATTATCTCTGTGTCATGGGCAGGGGGATGTTCAGCCAGGATGTCTTTCTCTGTCACTGAGAAAAATTTCCATAATATATAATGATACTTACTGAAACAGATATGGGGCCTTTGGGTAATTAGGAATCCGTTAGCATATTTTTCCGGAAGCCTTGACTACAAAATGAAGATAGCAGATTTGGACACTTTCAGCTATGAAGAAGTTGTTTGGGTATTCATCTTTATGCCAAATGAAATAAGCTTATTTCATCTCTGCAGCTTCCCATATACCATTTTCCAACCTCTGTTTTGTGTTTGGAAAGACTTTTAGAAATTAAAAATCAAGTTAAAAAGTGAGTGACAACTTAAATGGTATATGGAATATTTTGCTGACTTACAGGAGCATGCAGAATTAAATATGACCCAGTTGAAATGTTAATTTTATTTTAATATGTATGTTGGGGTGGAGTCTTCAAGGTGCCAGAAAACAAGAATTCACCCATCCTGTTTGGAACTGCAGCACACACACACCTTCAGTTACCAGTTCTGTTCATTCCACAGGATCATCTTGAGAATACATACTGTTTTTTATGTACCTGGTATATATCTCAATTAGTTTGAAGAATTTCCCAGATACCTGTTAATATGTAGTTCTCCAATTCCAATCTTGCCACGTCCTGTACCAGTGACACAGCACATAGGAATTTTATTTCTCTTTCTTTCTCTGGGTTGTTCAGAACCCAATGAAAGAACAATGGAATGGCATCAAAGAGATCAGGGTTCTTGACCCAGATTTACCATAAAATAATTGTGTCCTCTTGGGAAAATTATAGTTATTCTAGGCCCCTTTCCTTTTCTTTACTTTGACAGAGCTGCACTAGATGACCCCAAATAACATTGCACTCTTTCAGTCGTAGCTTAGATGTGATTGGTTTTCTGAAACAAATGAAGACAATGACACATGAAGCTGTGCAACATCTCTGTCACTATGTTTTCTTAGAGTTGCCTCCATTTTACAGATGATGAGATGGCTGAGCACAGAAGTAGATGTTTTGACCAGAAGTTCCAGAGTAAATGGAACTAAACCACAAGTTTCCTTCTTTTCTGAAGCTCACTTAGCCAAAACATAGGCTGCTGAATATTAAGCTGTAAAGCGTATTATCAGTATAGTTTAAAAGAAGCTGTTCTTCTAGGATTTCCAATTAATAGCAAGAGGTTTTGAAATTCTTCAAAGATCATCTAATTTTGTGAGATTTACAGCTCTATTTTCCTGTCAAGCAAGTTGTATTAGTGCCAGATAATCATGTGAGCTTCTGGATGCTTCTCTGAACCTCTTGAAGTTTTCTTCTTGCTATCTGAAATTCATGCCAGATAAGCCTTTTTCTAGAGTGTATGTACAGACTTGTGTATTTTTATATAGGAAAGCGATGCAGTGAGTCAGGACGGGGGTTAAGCCCTCATTCTCAGACTGTCATTGAGCTCCTGGTGAAATACAATCATCATTTCCTAAGAATCGAAAAGCAGTTATCTCTAGTTTTTAATCCCATTAACTATTTATACATTTACGTATGATACATGTACTTATTGTACCTACTAGGTGTGTTCTCTTTGGGACGTACAAAGCTCTTTGAGACATAGGTTGTTCATTTTTTTGTTTTCCCACAAATACTGTGACCTTTTGAGCAGGAAGGTCTATATTTTACTAACATCTAGAACCAGCAGTTAACATGGTGTCTAAGATGTAGTCAATAAATATGAAATAGATAAATGAACACATTTCTAAGGAAGGGCCAGGACATGAACAATAGAAAATTTTCATTTTCAGTCACAAAGCCACAACAGACATAAAAATTATACAGACAACAAGTGCTACAGTCATTCAAAGAAGGCATAGAATAGATACAACAAGGATCTCCTCTATGGCACAGGGAACTCTACTCAATATTTTGTAATAACTTATAAGGGAAAAGAATGTGAAAAAGGAAGCACTGTGCTCTACACCTGAAAGTAACACAACATTGTAAATCAACTATACTTCAATTAAAAAACAAACAGACAACAACAACAACAAAAAACCAAAGAGGTCTTAGAAGTTCTTATGAGATTCCATAAGAGAAGACAAATGAGGACGGGAGAGATGGCTTTTGAATCAATACAGAGGAGAAGTCACAGAGAAACTTGTCTTTGGCCTGAACTTGAGTTTCCATTAAGATTGCAACGCAGGGATATTACAGATGAAGGTAATCACATAAACTTACTATACTGAAACTTGCAGAGGTTATGAGTATTGTTCAAGATCCCAAAGAAAGTGCATTGTGGAATCAGAATTTTAAGTGAGGCCTAATGAACTAAAAACAAACAAACAAACAAGCCCTTCCTGTGATACCACGTTGCCTTTGAAGTTGTTTTTTTGGTGGGTTGGTAGAAGCTGGTTCCAGTGTTTCTTGCAGGAATGACTAGTTCTGTCCCCCCGCGGCCCCCCACCCCCGAGTTGATCCTCCAAGTCTCCTTTAGAATGGACTTGCTAAAATGCAGACACACAAGTATTCATGACGCCTATGTCCAGTCATTTCTTCTGCCATTGCCTACTTCACTTCTGGATTATATGAACAATTCACTGTCTTCATTTTCCCTCCTCCAAGAATTCCTTTCTCCCTATGGGGCACCTGGGAAACTCACTTCATTTTTCAAAACTCAATTTACATATTATGTCTTTTGTGCAGTCTTCTTTTTAGTGTTGTGATCACACGCTCCTTTTTGCTGCCCTTGCACTTCTGCATGCCTGATTGTTGCACTCGCTACACTGCATTGTAATTTTATTTTTTACATATCTCTGTCTTCTCCTGGGCAACATTCCTTGGGGCCAGGGACTACCTTTTTTCATCTATTGATGTTGCCTTAGCATGTTACTTGTTGTGAAGTAGTTAGTTATAAAAATGAGATTTGATTAAATTGAAAATTGTTATGTACCTATTAGTTATTATCATTTACAGATATAACAGGAAAAAATATTAATGTTGGTGCTGAAAGTTCACTTCTAGTAAATGGTGGTGGTACTTGACTTCACTTATATTATTTTCCCCACTATTTTATATCTTTCTACCTGATAGCTCTTCTTTATTTCCATCTATGTTTCTTTATTACTAAACCAAGGAAAACAGGGATAAGGGTAGGGCTAGGCCATACTTGGCTGGAATAGTAAAGAAATTGTGTGGGGTTTTGGTGAGAAAATCCTGAAGCATACAGGTCTGCATCTTCCCTT
Source organism: Balaenoptera borealis (assembly GCF_965194805.1). NCBI lineage: Eukaryota > Metazoa > Chordata > Mammalia > Artiodactyla > Balaenopteridae > Balaenoptera > Balaenoptera borealis. The sequence goes on along the minus strand of NC_138868.1, from coordinate 93,292,408 downwards.
TGAGGCACGTGGAGGGGTCTGCTTCTAAACAGTTTTATTAGCAACTAATCAAGATGCTTTTGCACAAGGCTCCTGATTAGCTGTTGGTACACTAAGAGTGAATCAGAGTTAGTGTAGTTTCTGATTTCTTTTACATTGTCAATGTGGATGATCATTTTTTACTGCTGGGGGTGGTGGTGGTGGGGAGTGAGGGAATGTTCCTTTCCTGCTCCTGATGTTTCAGTCCTGTCAAGAGAGCTCTTAGGGTCATTTCAGCCCTGCTTCTTTACTGACTCTGCCCCAGGGTGATCAAGTGACTTATATAGAAAGCGTGAAAAGAATTAAGTGAGCATGCTTGCCTTGACTAATTCTGTTCTCTCCCTTGAGAGTGTGAGTGAGTGTCTTCTTGTTTCTCTCATTCTGTGTATTACTAGTTAGTAAATCTGCCCAATTCTGGGGTTCCGTTATGTGATCATTTCATTGAAACTGGATTCTCAAGCCAGGGTTATCAACAGTAACAGGAATATTCGGCCCTCCATCTTTTCTCTTTTATCTTATTTCCTAATTTATTCCAAACCAAATGGAATTAAGGCATTGTACTTGCTGGAAGGTAATTAAAAGACCCTAACATTTGGTGCATTACCTGGGAACACTGAGAAATAAAAAGAAAGGAGCAGACATTTTGGAGAGGAAAATGTCCATGTGGAAAATATTTTGATACTGCCAAGGAAGGTAGTCTAGTGCCTTGGTCTTTAATGTATGGTGGGATGTTGAGACCTTTGACTGTTTGAAAATATTTAGGTTTGTGCAGTAAACTGCTGAAGCCTAGAACAGGTTTAATGCATGCTGTGTAAGTGTCCCGTGCTTGCTGGGAGACTAATCAACTTGGAGGCTTAACACAATAGAAATTTACTATCTCACAGTTGTAGAGGCCGGAAGTGTGATATCAAGGCGTCAGCAAGGCTGCTCTCCCTACAGGTGCTCTATGGGAGATTCTATCCCTGCCTCTTTCAGCTTCTGGTGGTGGCCAGCTTCCTTGGCTTGAGGCCACGTCACTCAGTTTTTGTCTCTGTCTTCACATCACCCCCTTTCTGTGTCTGTATCTTCTCTTTTGTCTATCTCAAATGTCCCTCTGCCCTTCTTGTATAATAAGTACAATTTTCATTATATTTAGGACCCATCCAGATAATATAGGATGGAAATCCCATCTCAAGATCCTTAATGACATTTGCAAAACCTTTTTTTTCAAATGAGGTAACAGTCAAGGATTAGGACATGGATATATCCTTTTGGGGGCCACCATCCAACCCACTATACCAGCCATAAGATACTTTGATTTTGGCTGATGGCTGCAGCTTATGGTGTGGCAGAGTGGCTGTTTCTTTAGAGCCACTTAAGTAAAGGTCTGACATAAAGAAAAGGGGCGTTAGGGAGTTGCAGGTGACTGAGCAATACCTGGAGCGGAATGAATAAGGCACCTGGAGGGTCTTTAGTATACAGACACCTTTACCTGGCACTTGACATGAGAGTGTGCAGGAGTTTACAGGACAGGAAAGTCTCAGGCAGCCGTCCACCTTGCCTTACTCTTCAGGTACAGTTTTTCCCAAGCAGGCTTGACTGAGACAAAAACTCAACTGTAAGGAAAACATGTTTTGTAGAACTTGTCGGCATTGACACATATGGTCTACCGTAGGCTCAAGTGACTCCCTTTACATGTGGACCCAAGCTGACAACTGGATTTGTCAATTATGTTGGAGAAAGAAATGCTCTTAAAGGCAGCCGCCTTTGGTCTATGCAGTTCCATAGCAGGAGGCAGTGAAAATGGCCGTGGCGGCATAGGATTGTCAAATCTACACACCAGAACTGGAGGTGTAATGTCACTCGACAGAAGCCATAATCAGTTCAGTACTGCAGTGTGAACCACAGGGTCGTCAAAGAGGAAGGATAACTCAAGAGTCCATGTGTGACAGATGCTCAGGGCTGTGCACTGCACCTGGCAAATTCATAGTGACAAATCAACGTCAGGCTTCAGAGATTCCTCCTAGTTCGAAGTTCGCAGGTCAGAAATTTCAAATAAATGGCATAGACTAATGGACATCCTAGTGAGGCTAAAACGAAAGAGACTTTATCTTTCTCTCAAATGCCATTGAGTTTCTGCTATGTTCTTTGGTCAAATTCTGTACTGGATTCTGGGAACAAAAATGTGCCTAGTTTCACTCTTCTAGGAGTGGGGGCTTGGCTTGCTTTTGAGATTGTTTTTAAATTTTGGGGATAGTGCTGTAAAATCAAATTGTATCTTAGTAACTCTTTAGACTCTTTAAAAGCATGGTTCATGAGCGGCTTGATAAACTGATAAAACAGCCAAGGCCCTGAGAGACCCACACCCGTGTCAGTGACAGAAGTCCAAGCTACAGATACTGAAGGAGCCCTCAGTCCCATTCAGGCAACGAAAGCCCTGTCGCTGAGAATGAACCAAATGTACATTTGGGAGGATTGTTTATGGACATTTAGGACTTTGGATATTTAACCCACAGTAACAAGGAAACTTGATTTCAAAATTGGACTTTGATACTTTGGGACCTTAATTCATAAGAGCGTTTAATGTGTGCCCTTTTAATTTCTCTGTGAAGAATTTGATACTGGCAAAGGTGTACTTCCAAATTTGCAACATTTCTATGATTTCTGAATTGTATTACTGGATGCTTTTATGTATTTAATCTTAGTGTATCATTTAACCTCATCAATTTTCTATGGTTAGCTGTGCTGTGGATGGCTGGTAGAACAAAAAGTTGTTTCTGATCATTGGATATGAGTAGCCCTGGAGTTAATTTAAATTAATGCAATTTCTCACCCATATCGGAGACTTCTGGGATGAAACTCTAAGTCATCCACCAGCAGTTCCCGGAAGCCACTCAAATGAGTAGCCCCATAAAAGTGTGAGCGGGACTGTCCTGATAAAGGTCTATTATTTTTCCTGAAGGGAGAGCCATATTCCATTAATTACAGGCTTAAAGGCATAGTTGAGTGGGTTAAGAGATTGAAAAAAACAGGGGAGCATTAGTGACAATTTCCCTTCTCGTTCCTAATGGTACCAGCATGTGAAGGGAATTTGATTAGTATAACTTTTAACCTCCCTGCTCTTATATTCACTGACACGGGCTAGGTGAGGTGACCTACGTGACTGGCAAAGTTAGGAAGAATAACTGACCATGCTTTGCTAAGCTCTTCTTGCCTTCATCTTGGGAGTGAGTCTGGTGATAGACAAAAGTTCTCTGCTCCACTGTGGACATGCCCCTTTCACATGGGTTTGCCTGGAACCAACTTGCTGCAACAAAGTGGGTAAGTCTGGATAATTCTAGAATTCAGTTGACAGACTCACTTGGCTGTCTCATGAAGCCCCTTTTTCCAACATGGGCTCTAACAGTAAAAAGTGACATAATGTGTGGGCTCCAGTGCAAAATGAAAATATAGTGCCTCTTGTTCAAACTGCAAAGAAAAAGTGTTGTTGAAAGTATTTGCACTGGGGTGCATAGTGTCCTCCCCAAATTCATGTTCACCTGGAACCTGTGAATGTGCCCAAGTAAATTCTTTTTTCAGATAGAATCGAGATAAGATGACATCATACTAGATTAGGGTGAGCCCTAAATGGGTTCTATGGGTTGTTCTCTCTTCTCTTTTTCATATATGTCATCTTTTTCAGCAGAAGGGTTTGGCTAATATTGGGAAATAAAATGAGTAAGAAAGGATATGATAAGATTCCTTGGACATTCTTGTTTCTTAAAAAACAACTGCTTTCTTTCTGTGTTAGAAGTAAGTTCAGATTCAAATGGAAAGCATGGCCTCCCGGAGCTGTTAACACCTTCACTTAGTCTTGGATGTGACCAGTAGCACAGAATTCTGGTGGAATTCAGTAAGACTCCAAATGGGTACCAAATAAGCATGTCATGGAAAGCACACCATGAGCAGGGTGAAAACTAGATGTGAATGGGGCAGCAGGAATGGTGGCAGACACACATATTGCACATGTCCCCTCTGCTCATGCGTATATTTTATTGTCCCATAAACTTTACTAACAAAACGTAAGTTCAAAGATAAAATCATTAAGAATTTCAAGACATCAGTAGCAGAGCATGAAACCAAGCAAACGTGGGGCCCTTCTGAGCATGGTTCATGCGGAACTTGATCAACTGGTAAAAGAGCCAAGGTTCTGAGATACCCACACCATGTCAGTGACAGAAGTCCAAGCTAGAGATATTGAGGGAACCCTCAATGCCATTCAGGCACTGAAAGCCCTGTCACTGAGAATGAACCAAAATGTAAATTTAGGAGGATAATTTATGGACATTTAGGACTTTGGATTTTTAACCCACAATAACAAGAAAACTTCATTTCAAAAGAAAGTGTGAGGTCTTCAAGTTTGCTTTGGTTATTGAGGGTCCTTTGTGGTTACATATCAATTTTGGAGTCATTTCTTCTATTTCTGCAAAAATAGGGGATTTTGATAGGCATTGCATTAAATCTGTAGGGAGCTTTGTGTAATATGGACATTTTAACAATAGTTCATGAACATGGGATGTCTTTCCATTTATTTATGTCTTCCTTAATTTCTTACAATAACCCTGTAGTTTTCAGTGTACAAGTCTTTCATGTCTTTGGTTAAGCTTATTCCTAAGTATTTTATTCTTTTTGATGCTATTGTAAATGGAATTGTTCTAATTTCTTTTTCGGATTGTTCATTGTTAATGTGCAGAAATGCAAGTGATGCGTATATGTTGATTTCATATTATGCAAACAAACTTTGCTAAGTTGTTTTATTAGTTCTAATAAATTTTTTGTGAAATATTTAGCATTTTCTACATCTTTTTCAATAGTTTCCCTTTCAGCCTAAGTGTATCCTTAAATCTAGGGGACATTTTGACTTCCATCTTAGGCTTTCATCTTAATTCTCAATTTATTCAGAGTCTTAGTTGGTTAGTGTTCTCCTTATTGTTTGCCACTTTGGAGAATCCAACAAAATGTTCTACTCAAGGTGAGACCTCTTTTCTCTTCCACCTCTGAACCTGAAAATCACTTATTACTCACTTCATTTTCTTAGAACATAGCATTCGAAGTTTAAATGGTGATCTTTCTTAAAGGAGGTCAATATGCTCACCAAATTCAAGACCTCTGGTGAGTTGTGTCAAGTGTGTAGGAATCATATTAACTTGTTGGTTGTTAGCACCCCTGGAAACATTTCTAAAGTGGCGTTTGAGCTTGATATTCAGGTTTATTGGACACCGCGTTAAAGAGTTTAACAGAATAAGAGTAGGCTGGTCTTTCCTAAAGCAGAGTTTATCCAAGGATGACCTTGTAGCCACCTGCATCAGGCTCATCCTCGTTGAGTCATTGAGTGCCCTCAACCCCCCTAAACTGTAAACTCCTTATAGACAAGAATTATGTTTTATAGCTCTTGTTCCCCTTCCCTATACCTAAACATGCCTGGAATAGAAGGTGCCTCTACGAACAGGTGTTGCTTTATTTTAAACTACATTAAGTACATGTATATTTTCATTTTCCTCTGGGAAAGGAGGCTACATTCCACAGGATTCAAATATCAAGCCTTTAAACTTCCTTGAACCCATAGATATATAAATAGTTGCATAACTATCCCCCCTCTATACAACTCTAAGATGATCATATCAAAGTATGGTCATCATTAATTGTTTTTCATTGCAAACAGATAATAAGCAAAGTGAAAGGAACTTCTTCCACCAAAGTAAAGGCCAAAGTTCAACAAGTCAAATTAATATGGGATTTGTTACTATTCTAAATAGTAAAGAGCACTGACAAGAAATATCACAGTGCTGGTTGCTATTATCATCTTTTCATTTTCCATTACAGTTGTTTATATTATCTTCATGGGATTTCACTGAAGTTATCAAGGTTTTTTAATAGTCAAATTAAAAAACAAAATCCCTTGAAATGCCAATACAAAGAAAAATGAGTCAGAACATGAAAAAATGTTTTAGACAAGTTGACAACATATATTCTTTGCTCATTTCTCTTTTTGAGACAAGTTCCATCTTATTCACATCCACATGTACAATAGACTGAATAAAATACAACCCCATCACTCGATGGTGATAAAAAAGGAAAGACAAGCTGGGTCCAGAAAATTCCTCTATTTATTCCTAGTATCTTGTTGCATCTGGCAAAAAAGAGCATTTTGAAATATTCTCTAAAGTTTTGTATTTTATTTTATAATAATTTGCTTATTTATCTCAATGTAAATATTAAAAACGCATGAGAAATAGTTTAACATTTGGCATTTGACTATTCCTATCTATTTTCTTAATGTTTCCTTTGCGTCCTATGATGATCTTTTGGGATAGACAGCACATACCACTCTCATACTCCCCAGACTCTACAGCCCCATACACATGCAAAATAGCTTGTGGGGATGTGTTAACATACACTTGGTTGAGGCAGGAAGGCTGTAGAATACATAGTTTTTACACCTCAACATTTTAAGTGTTTTTGGAAAGTAACCCTAGTTTGAGTGCAAGATCCATCGATTTATCAAATGCATTTCAGGTATACCTAGGTATGTCCAGTAAAATGGTAAGACTATATTACTGGGAGACTATTTACATGAGCAAGTGAAAAGACATCAGTGAAAGAATATATTATAACCAAGAGCCAGATATAATATGTCAATCAAATAGAATGTAGATCCCAGAAACATATCCACACATATAAGGACAATTGATTTTTCAACAGAGCTGCAAAGCCAATTTTGAGGAGAAAGGATAGTCTTCTTGAAAAATGGTGCTGGAAGCATATGGCACACGGATATTGTGCATAGATAGCCATATGCAAAAGTATGACCTTTGATCCCTACTTCACACCATATAAAGAATTAACTAAATGTAGATCAAAACATAAATCTCTAAAACTTGGACAAAATCTTTTTGATCTTGGGTTAAGCAAAGATTTCCTAGAGATGACACCAAAAACAAGATCCATAAAAGAAAAAAAGTGATAAATTGGGTTTCATCTTTGGAAGCCATTATTAATAAAAGAAAAGCCACAGGTTGGAAGAAAATATTTATAAATTATATACCTGAAAAGACTTGTGTCTCTAACACATATAGAACTCTCAAAACTCAGTAACTAGAAAAATTTTTTTAAATTAACAATATGGGTAAAAATATTTAAAAAGAGACCCTGCCAAGGAGGTGTACGGATGCAAATAAGCACATGAAGTTGCTCAATGTAATGAATTATTATCTAAATGAAAATGAAAGCCCCAGGAGATGCCACTACACACCTATTGAATGGCTAAAATTAGAAAAGTCCAACCACACCAAGTATTGGTGAGGCAGTGTAGGAACTGGAAGTCTTTTACACTGCTAGTGGGAAGGAAAATGGTACAGTCACTTCAGTCAACAGTTTGGCTGTTTCTTTATAAGTTGAACATACACCTACCGTATGATCCAGCCTTTATGCACCTAGATATTTATGCAAGAAAAATGAAAGCATATGTTCATACAAAGACTTGTACGTGGATCATCATAGCATCTTTATTTTTAATAGACAGAATTGTAACAACCTCGAGCACCCATCAACAGGCAAATGAATAAACATACTGTGGTATACTCATACAGTGAAACACTACTCAGCAAAACAAAGTGATAAACTATTGATACCAACAAAAATATGAGTTGCTCTCAAAATAATTACATTGAGTGAAAGAAGCCAGATAAAAGAGTCCTCACTATGTGAATCCATTTATATAAATTTCTAGAAAAATGCAAACCCATCTCTAACGATAGAAAGCATATCAGTGGTCACTTGGGGATGTGGAGGGGTCAAATGTGAGGGAAAGAAAGGGGCTTTATGAATGAGGCATAAAAACACTTGCAAGTGATGGATATGTTCCTTTTCTTGATTGTGTTGGCAGTTCCATGGGTATATGCATATTTCAGAACTTAAATTGTGTTCTTCAAGTATGTGCAGTGTACTCTGTGTCTGTTCTATTTAACAGAGCCACTAAAAAAAGGCTAAGAACAGACGTTTGTCTCAACAAATAAATGTAGCAAAGAACAGAAAAGTCAAGTACAGTATGATCTCTGCCAGTTGAATTTTCCTATAGTTTATTTCCCTCAAAAAATATATCCCAGTTCTTAAAAGAGATGGGACTCTTAATAAAAGGTAAAAAAAACCGGCAAAGCCATCAGCAGGATGAGCTCCAGCCAATTTTCAATTGTGAGACACTAGGTGCATGGTGCAGACATGCTAGGATGTTTGTTCTTCCTGCCCAATATTTTAGAGAGGATATTAAACACCCCCGTTAAATGCCTGCAAGTGATGGCCAGAGTGGAGTTTGGAGAATGATGTCTGTGGTCTTTAATATGGTTGTGCCTTTGTAAAGAGTCTCACTCAGAATTTCCAGGGTAACTTTGGAGTCAATTTTTTTTGTTGGTTTTTGGATGATATATATGTCTAACTCACCTCAAGAATATATCCACGTAGACTTGAAGTTAGGGACCAGCTGGTGTAAATTTGTGTGGTTATCTCCTGACCTAACCTTTTAGCTTCTCTTTGTTCCTTGATTGTAGTTAAACTTCATCTTGCCTCAGGGCCTTTGTATTTGCTGTTCCCATGTTTTGGAAATATTATTTCCAGAAAAATTGTCCATAAATGGTTCCTTTCTATTCTTTGGCACTCATCTCTTAAAGATATTTTTTCCTTGATGGTTCTACTAGCCTAACTTAGTCCCAATTTGTCAGATTACCTTACTTCTTTCACAGAATAATAATAAAAACAAATATTTTCTTTGGTGTCTCTTTGTATTTAGATGAACTTCTTCCCAAAGAACTCAAGCCCCACAGTGACAGAGGTTGTTACCTTTCTTATCCCTTATTCTGTGTCTTAGAACTGTGGCTGGCATGTAGTAATCACTCGAGGCCTGTTGACTGTGTAAAGAATATGTGAGTAGATTAACAGATTTGGAGTTATTTGAGGTCGCTCTTAATGATTGCTGGTGTTGGTGATTAAATTAAAATTGTAGGTTTTAGAGTTGGAAGTGATCTTGCTGAGTCTCACAGCTACGGCAAAACTCTCCCTACTGTAGCATCCCTGACAGATGATCAAGTCTGAGCTTGAATAAATGTATGTGAAAGACCCTAACCAGGGCAACCTCCTAGCTTTCTTCAAGCAGATCACAACCTTCCTTGGGAGTTTGCTCCCTATTATTCAGCTGTAATTAGGAGAAAACGGTTTGATTTACCCAGAATCATCTTCTCTCAGTCTCCTTGTTCTAGTTCCTAGAGAATAGACAGGACAGAGTTTCCTCTAAATTACATCCTTTGGGTTTGCATTCCTGCTTGTAACAAAATAAGCACCATGCTATGGCAAAATTCCCCTTGATTGTCTGCCACTTGTTGCTACATTCCTTGTTAGTGTTTAGAAATAATTTTTCTTAATGTTCCACATTATAATTGATGGAGTACAGAAATAAAAGAGATCTCGGGGTTATGTCAGAAGCAATCAGACAGATATTTTAACTTACGCTTTTAATGTATTTAATGCTGACACTGTGAGGAATTGAGCAGTATAGTCACCGCGTTATTGCCATTGCTGAAAAAATGTATTTATGGTGAAATTTATGGTAACTTTGAAAGCATTAGCTGATGGGGGAATTGTCAGCTACATCTCAGAGCTCTGAGCATTTCTCCAAAAGTTGTGATACGAAACACCTCTGCCTTTTCTTGTATTTCTGTTATGTTCAGCTGCTTCACAAAAAGCATTCTTCATATTCCTGAAATAATGATGGGCTTAGTTGAGATTCTTTTGGGTCCTAAGGGACCAACATGTGTGCATAACAGTGTCGAGTTACACAGAGCCTGGATGTTTAGCTCCAGACTGAAAGCCCCATGGAGTCGTTTTTCACATCTGTTCACCAATGTGTATGAATGGGAGAAAACCAAAGTTCTGGCTCGTTCGATCAAGGGGAGCCACACTCCTTTTACTTTTACTGTGACAAACAAGTAAAGAGGTGTAAAATATCTGAAAACAGCCTCTTAGGGTTTGGTAGAACGCTTAAGTGGGATGTAGAGAATATACAACAAAAAGAAAAGCAAGTGAGTACTGCTGGCAAACTTTTTCAAGGACAGCTAACAAAATAATAATAGTAGTAACAACAATAGTAAGATTGATTTTAAAAGACTTAAGAGTAGCATGGATTCCTAAGCACTACGTGTATTAACTCCACGCCACAGCTCTGTAAAATGGGTGAGGTTATTAAGCCCTTGTTTTTCAAAGAGAAAGTGAAACACAAAGAAGTAACACTCCTGAAGTCCCACCACTAATAAGTGGTGGAGCTGGGGAAAAAAGATCCAGGCAAATTAATTTCAGAGTTAGTGCTCTTAACCAGTAGGTTATGTCCCACAGGTAATATTTGCACATTTTGAAATCACTTTACAAATACTCTTTTTACCCCTAAGGTACACAGGGAATACCCAGGGAAATTGGCATTATAATTATTTTTATATCTTTGCCAATAATCTGTTAACTTTTGGCAGTTCAGTATCCTTCCCCAACTTCTTAAAAATTCAGCCTACAATCCAAAAACATAAGGGCTAGTGAAAATAAATGTCTTGTAAATCCAGTTCAAGAGAGCAACTAAAAACTAAGGCCCCAAGGATGTAAAAGAGAAAGCAAAAGAAAAGAAGAGACAAGAAGCCCAAACCCTATGGTTAAGCTCCACGTTGTTAGGTAAAGGGGCATTTAATTAATGCTTCTTTAATACCTTGTGCACAGAGGCATGGCTCTACAGAAGCCAAGGAGTCTCCCTTTCATCACGGATTCATGGTATGCTTCTGGCAGGGTCACTTCCTTCTTTGAGCCTCAAAGCTTTTCATCAATACAGTGAGGGAATTGGAACAAGGTTAGCTCTCACAAGCCAGCTCTCATGTTCTCTCATGTTACCTGTGAGTCTAGGTAAGTGCTGAATGTCTTTAACATGACAGATTATATTTTTTCTTAACCATTTCTCTTCTCCTGATTTTTACATAATTTCTAATACATAGTAGAATAGTAGAGAAGAAAAAATACCACACTGAAAAGTAACTGATACACTAACTTTCCATTCTCATTTCACTGCCAATTCAGCCAAAAGCCTTCTGTAGAATTCTGATGCAGACCATAAAAACACACTGTAAGTGTTCCAAAGTCTTTTCCATATTTGGTAGTCCTGTGATTTCCATTGGCAGAACTGTCTTGGACTGTCATCTGAAAATCTATCAAAAAGAAATTAAGTAATAGGAATTCATATCAATAGTATTGGAGAAAGAAATCCTTGAACTTATCTTACTGTGTGAACCTTCATCCATGTACAAAATCAACAAACAGGTTAAACTTTAAAGGCAACATATTGCCATGAATAGAAGGGAGAACATAACACAAATAATATACAATGCTAACATTATGTACATACACGTATATACAAGTGGTCTTGAAATATATTCCCAGATATTAATTGGATTAAAGTTTGGGGCAATAAAGCATTTTTTCTCATAGAGAACATTATTCTTTAAGGCACATACAGACACACATATCTGCCCTGCTGGCCTCTCACAGTTTCAGTTGATTCCCCAGTCATGTCCCCAGTTCATTTCCCCATATATTTATTCTCAGATTAGTGATTTTTGAACACGTGTTCGTCTCTTTAGAAATACCTGTGCCATGACCACAGAGTACTCAGATTTCTTTTTGGCATTTGGTGGCATATGATGGGGAAAGTGATGAGTTGTATGACAGGAGAGGTACAAGGTGAACCTTAGAGTAAGTAAGACTTTATGCATAGTTCTTAAGCCCAAAAGGAAAAGAGAAGGATAGCAGCGAAAGTCATTGGAATAAAGGACCTCTCAGATGAATCAGCATTAGGATAATTCATTGGTTATTGACTGTCCAGTCATTTTTGGTTATAAAGTATTCCTGAGTGACTGCATCACTTTATGAAAGGATCTACCTAACTATAGCTTTCTTTTGCTGGAATTAGTTTATATGGCAATAATATGCATAGAGAATGGCAATTGTGAATTCATGTCTTCCCCAAATTGAAGACACTCGTTAAGGTACAAGTTTCCCCAAGACTGCAAATGATTTATCCATACTATACTAACTGAGACTGTGGCTTACCATTCTTGTTTGTTAAAGGAGATAATAAGGCTAACTTTGAGTAGAGTAATAGCAGGATACTTAGAAAATACTTTCAGGTTAAGTTTTGTAAACAAAGTTCAGTGTTTACCCACCAAAAGCAAATCAGCTCATTTAGTATTGCAGGAAATGCCTTCATACTTTTTCATTGCCACTAAAGGAATTTAAAACACCTGTTGGATATATTCCCTCCTAGAATGCCATTTGTATGCTTATTTCTAATAGGACCTGTTATTTTAAATGCAAACTCATATTATAAGGCTCAGAATTGATACTCAGTATTTTTAGTGATCACATGGTTTAGGGTTCTCAGATTTGGGCTCAGACTTGCATCTCAAGCATTGCAATCTGGGCTTGTTAGATGATTTCCTTGCAACCAGGAAAAATTGTTTATCTGAATCTAAAGTCCAATTAAAGAAATGTGATAGTGGTGATAGTGGTTGATGAAGCAGACTGGCATAGCAGCTCGGGCAATTATGGACAAGTTACAGTTAACCTCTCTGTGCCTCAGTGTCTTCCTCTGAAACTGAGTTTCTTCATCAATGGGGATAAATACTGGTACCAATCTGACAGAGTTATTGTAAGAAATGAAGGAGTTCACAAATTTCCTAAAGGCTTAATGTTTGGCTTGCCGTTACTAAATGCTGGTAATTATTAGTAAAACAATATCCCTCTATTATTTATTATATCAAAATAATAATGATAAGGGCCTGTTATTTTAGTAGTTCTATTTTTTGGTCATATAGTTTAGACTAACTCATATTGTTTAAATGTGAAACCAAGAAGAAAAACAGTTTTGTTTTGTTTTTTAACCTGGTCAAGGAACCCAAATCACCTAATTCAGAAATGTTTCTAACTTGGCATCTGCTTTGGATCTGTCACAGCCAGAGAAAGTTTATTGTCTCAGAAAGTGACAGCCTTGTATTTGTGTATCATAAAAAAGAAGATACATGCTAGATAAGATATATATACCCCTTATCATAGTCATGCCACATAGAGTGCAAAACTATTCCTGCTGGGTTCAAACATTGTGATCCAGAGCCTGCCATTGCCTATTATCAGGAGCAGGAAAGCGTAAGAACCGTATGTGTTTGCCCTTAAGTTGGTCTACAACACAGATACTGTCGATCAGCCTCTGATAGTACCCTCCCCGTGGACAACCTTCTGTGCTCTTTTGAGCATGCTCAGATGGAGTCTACCATCAGTGTGGTGGGAGTTCACTTCGCTTCAAGTGTGTCCACGTTGAAGGGTAAAATGAACAAATACTAACCAAATTTGTGGCTGTCCAAACTAGGAAAATAGTTAAAGAATCAGGACATGAGGAATCAGGCAAATACTCATTTGGCGTCAACCCAATAAAAAAGCTTCTTGGTGAGAAAAAAGTTGCCAAAGATGAAAGCCCAGAATAGTGCTACTTTAGCCTAACCACAGTGTCAAAGTGAATTACACACATACACACAAACGCAAAAGGAAGCCCTCTTCACACTAATGCCCCAAAGTCCTTTATGGGTCTTCAAATTGAGCAGATTAGGTAGGTTGATGGTTGTCCTTTATTGTCCTTCATTGTTGCTTTTTTTGTGGTCATCCATGTACAATGCTTGGCGTCAGTCTATTTATCTCTTGTAAAAATAAAATACAGTGTGTGTGTGTGAAAAAATATATATATATAACACCAAAGGCACAATCCATGAAAGAAAGAATTGATAAGCTAGACTTCATTAAAATAGAAAATTTCTGCTCTGTGAAAATCACTATCAAGATAATGAAAAGACAAGCCACAGAGTGGGAGAAAACATTTGTAAAAGAAGCATCTTGTTAGGATAAAGTGGCAACTTGCAAGCTTCTTACATGTGCAACTGGTGTAATTTATTTTGGTATGTAGTGTGAGGTACAGACTTTAGTTTTCAATGGGTGTGTAGTTTTCTAGGCATCAGTTTTAAAGATTATGACTTGACTTTATCACAATCAAACTTCCCAGACATACTTAGAACTATTTGTGGATATTCTTTTCTGTTTAATTTGTATATGTGTTCATTCATGTAGTAATGCTACAATGTTTGAATTGTAGTGGCTTTATAGTTAAGTTATATAGCTACCTGCTAATTAACAGATACTCAACTTCTAATAAAATTTATGACTTGTACCTGAATGCCTCCAGATTATTTTCTTCATTCAGACTCTTTACTATTCACTCAATATAAATTCAGAGCTGATACATTAAAAACTGAACTAAGGTGGCTAACATGTTTTAGTTTTCATCTATATTCCTAGATTTAAAATATGAGAAAGTAATAGAATGCAACATTTTAAAAAACCTCTAATGACTCACATTTGCTATCTCTAATTAAAACAGAATACCCTATGGAATATCTTTGCATCATTTACCCAGTTTCATTAATTCTGGCTGCTGAAGTTAATTTCAATTCACTCTGGTAAAATGAGAGCTCAGTATAAGCTTTTAGCATACTCAGTGAGACTTACAAATAGTCATCTGCTAGGTGATAAACAGTAAACAGTCTTGTTTATTGCAAATAATCTTAGCCAATAAATGTTATTTATGCTCCATTTAAGAATAAAGATGTTAATCTGAGATCACAAAATGATCTTTTTGTTAAAGCTAAAAGCAATTCTGCTTTGATTAGTTGCAAATGCAAATATTACCCAACTTCTTTCTCCTTCTTTGATAGTTGTATAGAAATAAAACTAAACATAAGAATGTAAGCCAAACCCACTACAAATGAAACTGCACTACAGGCCCAGTATCTTCAGTGATTTCTAGATGATTTCTATGCTCAAACCTTCATTCTATCCTCTCTTCCTAAACAGAATTGGTTTTTTTTCTTGTTTTGTTTTTTGGTTTTGAGTCACTTTTATTACACAAGGGATTCATATTCTTTATAGAGAAATCAAGTAATCAAATAATCCAAAAATAGATTAAAAAGCAGCCATAATTCCACCTCTCAGATATATTATCACTGTATCTAGTTTATAGTATAGCTTTCATATATATATTTTTAACATCTTTATTGGAGTATAATTGCTTTACAATGTTGTGTTAGTTTCTGCTGTATAACAGTGCCTCAGCTATATGTATATATATATCCCCATATCCCCTCCTTTTTGCGTCTCCCTCCCACCCTCCCTATCCCACCCCTCTAGGTGGTCACAAAGCCCCGAGCTGATCTCCCTGTGCTATTTGGCTGCTTCCCACTAGCTATTTTACATTTGGTAGTGTGTATATGTCCATGCCACTCTCTCACTTCGTCCCAGCTTCCCCTTCCCCCTCCCCATGTCCCTAAACAGAATTTTAAGAAGATAGCAAAGATAAAATGAGAATCTGATTTAGACTTAGGTCCCAAATTTACAGCTTCAATGATTTAGGAAAATTCCTTGGCAACTATACTGAGCCTCAGTTTTCACATTTGTAAAAGGGTGAGGATTAAAAAAACTGATACTTCTGGAAATGCCTGTCATTCTGATTGGATATTTTTTAAATGTTAACTGAAATTTAAATTATAAAAAGAAGATGACAAAAAGGCCTATTATCATTTTATTACCCAGATAAACCCTGGTGGTCCACTGATAGGAGAAGGGGCTTCTCTAAGTAGTTTTCTTCATCCTGATTTCTAGACACTCCCTTCTTTAATCTGCTTTTGGAGGCAGCGGGTGACATTTTGGCAAGTTTTATTCAATTTCTTTATGCCTTGATTTTAGGAAAGAAGAATAGTAGCTGTGCTGAGCTCTGCCAGGTCAGATAGAATTTTGGAGTATTCTCTTTCTCTCTCTTGTAGACAGCCACTGTCATTTGGTAAACCATAAGCCTTCCTTTGCTTTGACTGTGGTTAGTGTGTTTGCTGGATTTCTAGAATATATATTTTAGTGTTTACTTGTTTAGATTGAAAAGATTGGGCTATATTTTTAAAACTTTATTCCTTCATTTTGGAAGGTCTTTTAAGTTGTGATATTGCATGCAAGAGAGCTAACAGAATTCTGGACTCCATATTTTCGTTTTTACCTTTTTTTTTTTTTTTTTTTCTCAGACTTTGAACCAACAATGGCTAAGAATGAAAGGAACTCAGACCCAAATATTTTTTCCCTTGTAAAGCACAGAGAATATGGTAAAAAATGAAACTGGGAAATTGTTTTGCTCTCTTCCTCCTCCTTTTTGGTCAGTTACCTCAGTCGTCCACCTCACTTTGTATTTCTAGCCTGGCTTCAGAAAGACCTGAATTGGATGAACTACACACTGTTGGAGTAGTAGATTGCTAGAAGGAACCAAGATCCAGACAACCTTAAATGGCGGCTTCATGGAATTATATTCAAGAAGGATGGTCCAGCCAATTTCCTCACTTCCATTGTGAAAGGAGTTCCCTATTCCTAAGAAAATGGACCTATGTCCGACTGACACAGAAGATGGAGATTTATCCCAGTGCATTTATATATGTATATATATTAAAATTATGTATATATATATATATATATATATATATATATATATATATATATATAATGCCTAATGGAAATATCTCAGATGGTCTATTTTGTGTTTTTTCTTTAATTTTACTTATAAAATTGTGACCATTTTTTAACTCAAAAGAGGAGAACCTTAAAAATTAATTAAAAAGACATTCTCACTAGTCTAAGGTTCAGAGTGACTTGGCAGAGAAAATTGCTGAATGGTTAGATAACAGTGCTGGTATGCTTAGCTACTGTAACACTTTCCATTTGAGTTTCTCTTCTTTGAAATTACAAGAACTATATGACGCAAGAGAAAGATTGATAATTAGGAATATTCTGCTTGCTTTTTATATAGCTTATTGAAGAACATTTTAATTAATTATTTGGAGGTCATAGGAAGGAACCTTCATGATCTAACTTTTGAACAAGTAGTGTTGCAACACAAAGCTATGACTTCAAATTAAAAAGGAAATTTGAAATGACCTATTTCTTTTGGCATCTCAATCCAGATATCTGTCAGTAAAATGAGTCACTTTTCAGTCAAATGGCTGGTCAGCAATATAATTTTTTATTGGGAAGCTGAAAGACACCATTGCCAAACAGAGCATCTGCAGTGTTAACATCTATATTTGAGCATCTTTCGTTTTCCCAAGGGGTGCAGCTGAGAAGAAGGAAGGCAGAGAAATGCACTTGAATAAAGCTTTTCAAGATGGATAGAACAGAGAGCATTCCCAGAGGCAGGTCAAGTTCAACCCAAGAACAACTCTCTCAGTGCTTTCACAACTAGTTAAAATACAAGACCAGTAGTAACTCAGCTCTCAAATCAGTGCTGAAATCAAGCAGAAGGTTGTTAATATTGATATGGTTAACATACATCAAATAGGATTACTGAATTTTCTGAATCCAAAAGTTCTCCACAGTGTTGACATTTCCTTACTGAACTCCCAGGACTGTTTGGTTTCAAAGGCTGTTGGGCTCAAGACGCATTTTGTTTTAAATAATCCTTCATAAAAAGTTCAGCTTTCAGTCTAATATGATTGAAACCCAGCTTGAGTGTGTTTTATAATGCACTGAACTGGAAAGACTATGGGCATTGAATTATTCAAAACATGGTAGGCGAAGGACTGATATGTGGGGAGGAGGTGATCAAAGAGATCAGCGAGACTTGCTATGTCTTGTTATCTCATTTTATTTACCTTTTAGAACTCTTCCAAATATTAGAGGAAAGAAATCAATATCAATTTTCACCTGTCACGTTCCACCCTTCAATTATTAATGAATGTCAAATTTGACCACAGTTTTCTGTACCACCTGCTCTGCAATAATATTTCTGAGCCTTTATTAAAAATGTAAAATTGTCATTGAATTTCCAAATATGATTCTCCAGTGGCTAATTCAGCTTGTTTTATTAATAAGCAAGTTCCGATGAGTAATACTAATTTAATACGCCTGCATGTAAGGTTAAAGTGTAAATTATTCCTGCCGAAGGTGATGAGATATGACTGCGATGTGGTGGTAGGGCACTCACCTTCCTGAACGAACCCTGCAAGCACACAGTTCTTGGGAGAAACCAGTACTTCATATAGTAGCAAATCTGATATTATTTTGCATGTCTCCTGTAGCAGTGGAATGCACACACACACACACACACACACACACAAACATGATCATGGGTGAAAAAACACACATGCGCACCTTAGATGCTTACATTAATTTCTGAATATAGTTCTCCGGAAAGAAAAAGCTTTACTGATGATTTGTATTTTTATAGTTTATTATTTTATCCATACTAAAACACTTCATGAAATCACTTACTGTTTTGTTGTCCATGGAATCCTTTCAATTTTGAGATGCTAAATAGAAATCGAAATAATGATTATAGTCCTTGGCCATGAAAGACTAAGTTACAGAGAACCCGGTGACTGGAGGTCAGAGCTGCCACGGAATTATTCTCTGCTCCAGAGACCATTAGAATATCACTGTGTACCCACTTAAGGATAGAATGCTGCTACTGAGAAACTAGCTCTCTTTTATTTCTACTAAAAGGAGAGAACAGTAGGGGACCTTGGCTGTGTGAGTGTATGAGACTTTCTCTGTTTTGTACAATAAGCCAAAAACTATACATGAAATAGCCTCGGGCCTTTTGTCTTTTGTACCCAGCTCTTTCCTGTATTGCTCCTGATCAATTACACTTAAATCAACAAGAGTTGCTTGAACATTTTGACAGTTATGTGCCCCATACCCTGAAGCATTTTTAAAGGGTTACTGAGATAAAGCTATTTCAAAAAATACTCCCTCCAAATTTTTTCAGGGTGGCATCAATGAAAGTAACTTAGAGGAAAGAAACTAGACCTTGAGTTCCTGGCCTACCACTCTAAGGCCAGGCAAGCATAAACCTTCATAGTAAAACCTAAGTTTGCTCCCAGTTGAGAATTTGGTTTCCATGGTCTTATATAAAAAGTATATGGAGACTTAAATTTCCTATAAGCCCTTTCCAAAGAGTAAATACAGTTGATCATTCGTAAGAGATGATGAAATTACAATTTTGTTGAATAGGTGGAATATATATTATATATAATATACATATTTATTTTTAATATATATATAAAATACATAAAGTTACTATTCAGAGTCCTAAAACATGGATTTTTCTTACTTACCAAGAATGAACAGTAACTTGATCTCTAAACACAATAAAGCACCTGGTCATAGCAGAATCATAACAAATATTTGATATCAGAATGAATTCACTGTTTAGGTGTAAAGAGGGAATACCTTCAGTTTTCCTCTTTCTTGTACCCCATTATTATATCCTGGACAGAGGGGATTTTCTTGATTTTAATCTAAAGGAGAAATGTTCACTTTTGTTAAGATGGAAATTGACAACCTCAGTAGGCAGAGGCACTGTTTTTATTTGGCTGAATTCATGTTTCTAGTGATAATTCAAGGTGTAATAGGGTTTTCTCTGCCACTCCAAAATCTGAAAATGATAAGCATCTCACCAGAGTTTCAGGACGACCCATTACCTATTCTGTGGAAAGGATATTCAAAATACCATGCTTCATCAGTGTCTTCTTTGACTTATTCATCAATGGACAACTACTGAGTTAAGACAATGTCTTATCCTTGCTTCAAAAAAACAAAAACAAAAAAACCCCACAAACACAAAAAAACTGTTAACGATGAAAACTTATTATGCCAGGCCTTAGTATGTCCTGACTTGGAAATTTAGTTTCAGAGGCTTTTGTGAATGTACCAAGGAAAGAGGACCTAGGTGTATCTTATTCCCACAGGCCGCCAATAAATATTTGCTTAACGGAGAAAAAATTAATATATAGTATAGGAGAGAACCTGACAGATGCTTAACATTATTGAGTGATAGCAATGCCCAAACTCATCTGTGATCAAACACTATGAAAGTA
Organism: Balaenoptera borealis; assembly: GCF_965194805.1. Lineage (NCBI taxonomy): Eukaryota > Metazoa > Chordata > Mammalia > Artiodactyla > Balaenopteridae > Balaenoptera > Balaenoptera borealis. The sequence continues at coordinate 93,272,348 of NC_138868.1, read as the reverse complement.
TCCTCCTAAGGATAAACTTATTACAAATAAGAAGTGAAAATTCAATTATGGAGATATTTTCAGTTTCAGTTCTGATATGCAAAAAGCTTGGAAGTTGTCACTGTATCTTGTCCTTACAAGATAATGCTGTACAAAATGAAAATCAATGACTTTTCTCAGACGTGGTTAATAAAACATGTAACTATGAAAGAATTTTAAAACTGTAATTATGTATATGTATATATGTGTCTCTGAAAAATCTGTGTCAAAGAAAACTGAGGCTATCAGTATGAACTCATTTACCTCTATATCTTCTTACCTTTATTTCCTCCCAAACTTACCAGTATCCATCCAACTCGAAGGATACAAGTGATTTTTATATACTGTGCAAGGTTTTTTTCTTATTCATATGTCCATGTTTCCCCAATTCTCTAAATTATTATCTACATCTTCAGGATCTCCTTTATCGGTTCCTTCATTTCAACATATAAAATATAAGTCCTTCTCATTCTAAAAAATTCTTTTTTGCTAATTATTTTCTCTTTTCATCCAAACTCCTTCAGAGCAGCCTATTCCCACTGTCTTCACTAGCCCCGCCTGGCCCCAACAGGCAGCCCTATGCCCTCAATTTATTGCCATCTGGCTTTCTTGTCCACCACTTCACTGAACTGCTCTAAGGTCACTGGGGACCTAAATCCAATGGACACTTACATTCTCTGAAGGATGATGCTGTCATCTACTTCCTCCTTCTTGAAACTCTATCACCTCTCTCCTTCCCAGAATTCTTTCTCTGCTTATTACTTAAACGTTGTCAGTACTCACAATTTTCTGAAATCTCATCCATTTTCATGATTTTAATGACTGCTGATATGTGCTGATGACATTCAAATTTTTATCTTTCCATGTCTTCACATGCAGGTTCAGTTATCTACCAGTTTGTCTCCTGAATTCTACAGGTGCTTTAAAATTCAACGTGTCCAGAACTAAAGTCTTTTCCCCAATTCAGTTCTTTATCTCCTATTTCCAAACTCAATGATACCACCACCCAACCTTAGTCACACAGATGGGGGTTTAGCCTCCGCCTCCTACTTCTTCCTTACTTCCCAAGATCAAGTCTTGCTTGTAATTTCCTAAATACAATTAGAACTTATTTCCTCCCTTCATCTATATCTTATTTCAGACCCCTTTCTTCTTGCTGTTACCTGGTCTAGAAGTTACCAAATTGCTGTTTGGTGGAACCAGTTGTTAGGCAGTTCTATTAAAAAAGGACTCTAGAGTCAAATAGCTTTGAGGATGGCTGTGTACCATACGCCTGCTGTGATGATCCAGAATGAACAGTAGCCTACAGCAGCCCCGAGAAGCTGTACAGTAAGCAAACCTGATTAACTTTACTTAAGCCAGGTTCTCCCTTCTGCCGGCCTATAAACCTTGCAGTAGGGGCAGGAAAGGAGGTGGCAGCGTGAAAGTTCCACTTGAAAATAAAAAACACTGCTCCTCAGAAGAGTGGGGCATAATTGTCTCCAGGCTTCTTCAAATTCCTCATCCATACTGACGTCAGTGGTCTAAAATGCCACCTGAACTTGTCCTTTCCATTCTTAGCTATTTTCTGAGGAAACCAGCTCCATGCACATGGATGGCTAAGACCCGCTCCCCTCCTCCTCGCTGCCTCCTTTAGCGGCGCTTGCCACTGCCTGGTGACACTGCACTGATGCTCCAGAGCCTGTGCCTGTGGCTCCGTAACACACCCCTCGCACACTCACGGCTCTGGACTTCCGCTGTCCTCTCTGCCTTGAGTGTCCTTGCCCTTCACCGGCTGACTCACCAGTTTTTCACGAGTCCTTTAAGACTTAGCTTAGGGACTGCCTCTTTCGATGACTTTTCTTTGCCTCACAGCTCCCCCTCTTCTTCCACAAACACTGACTAAACGCCCTGAATATGCCCGTCACAGCATGTCACATGCAGGATGAGATATCTGCTGTGTGTCTTCCCCTCTCATTCCACTGCTAAAGGGCCAACGCTACATCTTGCTCATTGTTTCACTCCTCTAACACTCAGTCCATGACGAATGAACTAACTAGTACTCTAGTAGTCCTCTTAGTAACAATCAGGCAGGACCTTTTAGAAGAAATCTGACACTCCAGCTTTTCTCTGATCTCACCTTTCAGTCTGATTGAACTAAAGACTTATCTGTGCATGTTTTACCAGGGAGACATAATTTAATCCAGAGATGTGTCATCACATACTCTTACATACTCTGCCATTTAAAAATTCTGCTCAGATGGGGGAAGGAGACAGGTGTGCTTTCTGACAGTCCCACTGTTTTGCACTTCTAGTACTCACTGGCTTCTCTCTCAGTGCCTTCCTTAAACCCTTCCTCTCTTAACAAGGAAACAGGATAACAAAGTAATTAAGAGCCTGGGTTCTGCCTATCTGTGAAAGAGAAACATAACCAAGGACATAGAGAATAGACTGGTGGTTGCCAAGGGGGAGGTGGTGGGAGAGGGTTGGATTGGGAGTTTAGGATTAGCAGATTCAAACTGGTGTATATACAGGATGGAGAAACAAAAAGGTCCTACGTGGGACTTCCCTGGTGGCGCAGTGGTTAAGAATATGCCTGCCAATGCATGGGACACGGGTTCGAGCCCTGGTCCGGGAAGATCCCACATGCCGTGGAGCAACTAAGCCCGTGCGCCACAACTACTGAGCCTGCTCTGTAGAGCCTGCGAGTTACAACTACTGAAGCCCGTGTACCACAACTACTGAAGTCCATGCACCTAGAGCCCGTGCTCCGCAACAAGAGAAGCCACCACAATAAGAAGCCCACGCACCTCAAAAAAGCCTCCACTCAGTGCAACTAGAGAAAGCCTGCGTGTAGCAACGAAGACCCAACACAGCCAAAAATAAAAAAATAAATAAATACATTTATTAAAAAAAAAGTGGATGTATTTAAAAAACCCCAAAAAGGTACTACTGTATAGCACAGGGAACTATGTTCAATATCCTGTGATAAACTGTAATGGAAAAGAATATGTAAAAGAATGTATATAAATGTATAACTGAGTCACTTTCCTGTACAGCAGTAATTAACACAACACTGTAATTCTACTATACATCAATAAAAAATAAAATTTAAAAAAACTGCCATAAAAATCATCACATAAGGGGGACTTCCCTGGTGGTCCAGTGGTTAAGACTTCGCCTTCCAATGGAGGGGGTGAGGGTTCGATCCCTGGTCGGGGAGCTAAGATCCCACATGCCTTGTGGCCAAAAAACCAAAACATAAAACAGAAGCAATACTGTAACAAATTCGATAAAGACTTTAAAAATAGTCGACATCAAAAAAAATCTTTTAAAAAAAAATCACATAAATCAGAAACAAATGAAACATAATAAAGTCCATACATTAAAAAAAAGAGCATGGGTTCTGGTCACATCCCAGCTTACCACTTACTTATAGCTGTGTAATTTTGGGTAACTCACATAATGTCTCCTCAGACTCCTCATCTATAAAAAGGGGGTGGTAATAATTCCCTACCTCATAGTGTTGCTGTAATCCATAAACACGGTTAAGTGCCTTGGTAAATGTTTGAGGCTCGCTGGTTATTGTGAATTAAAATATGTCAATGGCTTCTGGCCATATGATTTATAATAGTTTGACATTTAACCAAATGGCAAAACTATTCCATTTATTATTCCCATCTCTTTTTACCCCTTACCCTGTTTTGTTGTTTATGTTTTCTCCCACCACAGAGTGTTAGTTCCAGGAGGGTAAAGGCTTTATTTTGTTCACTGCTGAAAGCAATAGCACCCAGAGAAGTACCGTACATATGAAGCCCTCAGTAAACACTAGCTGAATGAATGGTGCAAAGTGTCACGAGGAAAAATACACCAAAACTTTCATTATAATAAAAAAGTATAGATAAATCTTTCTCTAATGGCTTCCAGTCAAGTATTTTAAAACACCATATGCTATAATAAAAACATAAGTAATTTATTAAAATTTGAAGGCAAAAACATAATTTTAAAAGATTGTAAAAGATTTAGACCTATGTTAGGCATGATGGAGTATGGATGGTTTCTGGAAATTCACAATCAGATCCAAGAGTATCACTTTCAGAATGTTCTAGTAGACTGAGTTTACTTTTAGTTGTCTTTGATGAAACAGTCACTATTCTACTCTCTTTCTTAACAGAAATGTGTTTTTTCGAAGACTCACTTCTAATTGGTTCATTAAGCAAAGAATTATTTTGCCCAATTCCTTTGCTTTTCTGCTTTACAGGTGAGTCAGTGCAGGAATGCAGGTCCTTCCCAGGTTGTTCCTTAGCAGAGTATTTTTTGGTATATTCACCTGCTTTGCTCATTTTCTCTGAAGAAGACCTGCTATTTCTAGATAATTCCTCTTCTTTTCTTTGACTTCCAGTTCCAGAAATGATGTCTGCTGAAGGAGAGCATGTTCTAGCAATGAAATCTTCAAAAGACTCGTGCCGCTGCTCTGTGACTGGGACCCCCAGGTTGTCTTTGGAAGTTTCTAAGGCTTCCTGACTAGAGACTGGGACATGGAAGGAGTCGAGAGGCAAAGGAATCCCAGCATCACCTGTAATTTTTTGAAACTGGAGGGAAAGACAAAAGACAAGACAAAAATTCAGTGATGAACAAAGCCAACCATTAAAAAGTAGAGTTCAAACTTCAATGTTACTCTGTGATCTTATTATTAACACAGTCAATTGATTATTCAGAAGATTTCAGAGCCAGTTTTTTCTAATTATATCTTGCCAAGTGATTCTCAGCTTAACCTAGCTATATCCAAGGCTATGTCCTCTACATTTTCAGACTTTGGTGATTGGGGTAGTTATTACCCATTTCCTTTCCCTCACTAAAAATGAAACTCTACTCTGTAAGAAAATTAATTTCTTTTCTATCCTCCAGGCACATGTAAACAGCATATAGTTTGTGACCAGACTGTGTTCTCAAGCTGTCAGTTCCCAAGACCAGTCTGAGATTGGCTGAGGTGGGCGAAGGGGGTTCCAAGTAAGGCTAGAGGAAAAGCTGACAGGTTTCCCCTCCCATTCCCATGACCAGGTGAGTCACTATAATATCTTACATATTAGCTATGTCAAGATTACTTATTTTAAAAATTATATCAGTACGTGTACCTTCATTAGTGTTCCTTCATTGTAAGCTGACTGCATACAAATAGAAACCTAGATAAAATATGAATAGAATAGACATTTATACAATTTAAAATTTGGAATATTTTCTTTAATGTTTTCTTTCTTCATTAAGGAGAGTTTGCTTTAACTCATAAATTTTCTAAAGAACTTCCAGTTTTCTTATGTACAACAATACAGTATCATGAAATGGGCCCACATTTACTATAATCTCAGATTTGGAGAGGACCCCAGAGTCTTCTAGCTCCCGAGCATATGAACTATTAGAGACTGACCATTATTATTCTCTCTCTGACTTGGTCATTTCCTTTTTGCTAATCACTCTTAGAATCATTAAGTGCTGTCCTGTCCACTTACTTGGAGATTTTGCATTTGTACTGGGGCACTCTGCTTTGATTCTGATTTTTCTTCTTCAAGTGCCTTCTTTTCTTCTTTAGGTAGACTACTAACAGTGGAATTCATCTGGAGACGACCTAGTAAATGAAAATCTGACTGATCTATACCAGCCATTGTGGCCAGCTGCCCAAGCCTGGACCAGAGGAGGAAAGGAGAAAAGACGAAGGTTATTATAATCACATAAGAGCAGTTTAGATTTCCCCAGACCTACAATCATGAAATACTTCTAAAATCTTAAAAGCCAACATCCTACTCCAGACTACTAGCCTCTCTCTCCCCCAAATTCTCAGCCCTTTCCAGATTCATCCTCTAGGAGACATCCCACTGTCTCACTAGCAGGTTCAACATGTACCATGCACGCCATCCACTGCCTGCCACACCTCCATTCCCACACTTCTTTACCACCTTTCCTCCAGTTTCCAAGAATGTGTTTGTTCCTTCCTTCCCAACACCAGTTCATTCACTGACAAAACACCACTCCATCAACTATCAATCTCCACTTCCCTCTTTCAGCAAAATTGCTCCCAGTTGAGAACCACTGACCTATATCTTCCCTGCAGATTAATCATAATTTTTATGTCTAAGACAAAAATAACTTTAATTCAAACTTATCAAACAAGCAAAATAAATGAAAGATAGGAAAATTCTTATCCATTCCTGAATATTTTCAATGAAAACTGCCCTCAATTTAGTCTTTACAAAAAACTATACCTACTAATTACTCTGTCTACAGGTTACTGCTTTATAATGGGCTCCCCACTCTACCAAAGCAGGCTCCCCTATCTGCATTTCTTAAAAAATTTAATTCCTCATTTTAAAACGTCTATTATATTACCTATAATTGCACTAAATTTGGCTAAATATGGCCACGTAAGTGATGAAAATTGCTCCAGTTCCTCAGCAAACTACCATTATAGTCGCAAAGAGGAGAACGCCATGAAGAGAAATGAACTAACCCAGCATCTTTAAGGAGATCCAAGGAAGCATGGAACTTATGGAAAGAATTCTCAGTGCTGCCCAAAACACCTTCATCATCCAGGATCATGCTTGTCAATGAGTGGGCATGAAGGGCTTCAGACAAAGAGAAATTTATATTTCTTAACTGGGCATTTTCATGTTCCAGCTATAAAAGAAGACTGAAAATGTCTGACATGATTTTTTCTCATTGTCATCAAAAGTAGTCTTGTCTAGTTTCAAGGAACAAAACTAAAACACTCAAAATGTAATTAATCTGTAATTAACCTAACTCTCCACCAGTAAAGACAGAGACCATATCACATAATAACCAAAACCCCCAGGCACCCAACAAAGTTTCCTATATAACACTTAGATGGTATATAAATAAACCAAAGTTATCGTTTTATTAATGATCTTTCACAAAAGATCACATTTCTAACTGGTTCAATTCATAATGGAGCCTCATTCCACATTAGAAAATTACCTGCTTTAAGTTTCCCTTAAATTAGAAAGTGAATTATAGAATCTGATTTGAACAAAACATATTACAACTCTGCTGAATGTTAAGAATTAACTTTAGTAAGCAAAATATCTAATGCTTACATTTAAAAGTCCTAAATCATACCCAACCCGATTTATTAAATGTACGATCACCAATATTTTCTTTGGCTTCTTGAAAATATTCACTCCCGTGCACTCTTCCCCTTCCGCTCATCATCTATGCACTTAAAACCCCTATAAGCTCAACTCTAGTATTTCTCAGGAAGGCTGTTATGTTCATGATGCCCCTTTTGCCTTATATAAGCAGGTGCTCAACATTTATTGAATGCGTGTCCACCAATCCAGTGGATGCACTTTGAAAAATTCCTCCCTACGCTCAACCTATGATAAAGTATATTTATATAGAACTTTTTAGATTATGCCCTGCTTTCATGCACATTACCTAATGTAATTCTTATAGTATATATTTTTATCTTTCATTGCATTCTTAGAAGTTTTCCAATATCTTAAATTTATTTAAATGATTCACTTTCCTAATTCATTGCCAGGAGAGTCTCATCATGTCTTTTATGCTACTGTATATACAGTATATGCACAAAAAGTGCTTTCTTGAATCAAAGAATCATGAACAGAAAATAAGCTAATGTCATAAGAAAGCACACACACACACACACACACACACACACACACACAAAACGAGATTTTCACATCTTTAAAAACATACTTTCTGGAATATAGATCATATGATCACTAAATACCAGTAAATGCAAAAGTCCATATGATACAACCAATCTGCAACATATTACAGTTTTAAAGTTTACAAACTATGTGTATATGGCTTAAAATCAAATCAAAATAAAACCAAAACACTCTCAAAAGTATAAGAAATTGTTTACTTCATTGACTCATTTATCAGCCTTAAGTCTTATTACTCTTTCCTCCTTTAACTGCTTTAGGCACTCCTCCAGTTTTTCCTAAACAAACAGAGTAAATGTTATAACTAATTCGTAGCATAATATCCAAAAGCCTTTCCAGCTATAGGACTCATCAGGATTTAAGGGCATAGCCAGAAGTGAATTCAGATTTTAGTCTGCTACTGGTAATATCATACCATGCTAGTGAAATGAATTATCAAAATCTATCAAATTAGCATAGTAAAGATTTATTTAAATTCTACTTTTTCCAACATAAATTTGTGGCAGCCCACCATAAAAGGCATATGTGTATAACATAGCAAGTCAGAAATAAATAGTTAAGACCAAGAAAGAAAAATTCTATTTTTATTTGTGGGTCTCTCTATAGTAGGAAGTCCTATTAATGAACATGCTTAACATACCTGAATTGCATAATTGCAGATTCAAAAGCATATTTTTAAAAAGTAATCACTTTTAAAGCAATTTACAGTCAAGCACTCTTCCTGGAGTTCCCTGGGCATTAAATAATCTAATTATCAAAACCATAAGAGGGGGCTTGGCTTCCCTGGTGGCACAGTGGTTAAGAATCCGCCTGCCAGGGCTTCCCTGGTGGCGCAGTGGTTGAGAATCTGCCTGCTAATGCAGGGGACACGGGTTCGAGCCCTGGTCTGGGAAGATACCACATGCCACGGAGCAACTGGGCCCGTGAGCCACACCTACTGAGCCTGCGCGTCTGAGAGCCTGTGCTCCGCAACAAGAGAGGCCGCGATAGTGAGAGGCCCGTGCACCGCGATGAAGAGTGGTCCCCGCTTGCCGCAACTAGAGAAAGCCCTTGCACAGAAACGAAGACCCAACACAGCCAAAAATAAATATATAAAAATAAATAAATAAATAAAACATTAAAAAAAAAAAAAAAAAAAAAGAATCCGCCTGCCAGTGCAGGGGACATGGGTTCGAGCCCTGGTCCTGGAAGATCCCACGTGCCTCAGAGCAACTAAGCCCGTGCGCCACGACTACTGAGCCTATGCTCTAGAGCCCCTGTGTCACAACTACTGAGCCCGCGTGCCACAACTACTGAAGCCTGCGCGCCTAGAGCACATGCTCTGCAACAAGAGAAACCACCGCAACGAGAAGCCTGCACACCACTACGAAGAGTAGCCCCCGCTCGACGCAACTAGAGAAAGCCTGTGAGCAGTATCAAACACCCAGCGCAGCCAAAAATAGATAAATAAAATAAATTTATTAAAAAAAAAACAAACCTTACGAGGAAAGAACAATCACTAACTCCGTGTTATTTTACAGATGAGGGAAACAGAGGCAGAGAAGTAGAGTAAGTAGAGCAGCACAGCCAAGGTCACACCACTAAGTAGCAAGCCACACTGTGGACTCAGGAAGCTGGGTGCCATTCCTGTTCACGGAGGTGGTAGTCTTCCCATTCACCAAGGTCAATAAAATAAAATGAACACTGATAAACTCTCTTAGGAGTTTTAGGAACTAAGACACTTCAGTCCTTGAGGTGGGGACACTGCTTGCAATAGGCAGAATTCTAACAGAGCCCCTAAGACTCCTACTTAACTGAAGTGCACAAACCTTCCACTTATCCAATCAAACTCTAAATCTAGGTGCGGCAGTGAAGGGATTTTGCAGACGGAATTAAGGTTCAAAATCAGTTGATTTTTTTAAGATAGGGAGATTATTCTAGGTGGATGTGACCTACTCAGGCACCCCATGAAAAGGACCTGAACTCTTCCTGAATTGAAGTACAAAAGGGACAAGAGGGAGACTCTCCATTGCTGGCTCTGAAGAAGTCCAATGCTGTGGCAGGGAAGGCAAGCGAGAGGCGTCTAGGAGCTGAGACTGTCCCCCGACTGACAGCCAGCAAGGAAATGGGGACCTCTGTCCTGCAACTGCAGAATCTGAATTATGCCAACAAGCCGAAGAAGCTTGGAGCCATTCTTTCCCAGAGCCTCTGGATGCTAACACAGCCAGACTGACATCTCGATTTCAGCTCTGTGACCCACACAAACTATGGTGAACATCCAACATTTGGGGCTCAGTGTGTTACACTTAAATTTCACGTGCTTTAACACTCTCAGGAGGGAAACCACATGTTCCCGTGTGTATCTGAGCAGGAAACCCAGTCACGCTGTGCCTGCACTTCTGACCTGCAGAACTGTGAGCTAGTCTAATAGGTATTGTTTTCAGTCAGTAAGAGTGTAGTAAAAGAATTAATATTCTACTCAACCTCCAGGTTCATGAACAAAATAAATGATTGTCATTGTTTTAGGCCACTGTTTCGGGGTGGTTTCTTATGCAGCGATAAACAATCAGAATACTTAAGAGAACAGTAAGGTATATTTATACATTTTAACTGCTTTGAACAATCACTTAAAGAATGAGGAACTCTATTATATGCCATCATTGGGAGAGGAACTGGTGTCACTTTCTGGAGAGTAGCTTTTGGTACCTAACAACAATCCTACATCAGGAGTTTACCCTAAGGAAATCAAAGATGTGGACAAAGATTTATCTACCAACGTGATGTCATAAGATTGTTTATAACCAAACCCTAGAAGAAAGCTAAGAGCCTCCAAATTGGGATTGGTTTCAATAAAAACAGCTCACCATCTGAAGGAATGCGCTATGAAGCCACTAAGAAAAGAATGACAGGAAGTCTCCACCAGAGTTAATGAATGGGCTTCAGGAGTTCTACATTCAAAATATATCTGTGTGTTTTTCCTGGGAGATGATGCATAAGCTTAATCAAATTCTCTGATGTAGAAGAGTATTCAGTGACATAGCAAAATATTTTTGATACTTTTTTAAGACAAAAGAGCAGATTAGGTGTGTGTACATGCAGAGGTGGCTTTTATTTCCTTCAATAAGTTGTTCATTGTTTTCAAGCATTTGCTCAATGAACATATATCTTTATATTCAGAACATGTTTAAAAAATTGAGAGCCTAAGAACTTCAAATTCTTTAATGTTTCATTACTAAAGCCAGTCAAGTTTTCAATGGGGAAAAAGGGGAAAAAATTGCAAAATTCCTCTACTTTTAATATAATGGTTTAATCAATCTTCTAAAACTGATTGCAAAGAAATTCTAAACAAATAAGCAAACAAACAAAAAACTCTCACCACAGTCAGAGGAAAGTAGACTAAAATTCCTGACTGGTTCTAAATAGCACATCAAAGTGCAATTACATGAAATACTTTCTCCCTCTAATGGAGGGAATTAGAACACAGTGTTAAATTTTTGTGAAAAAGGGTACCCTCCTCCTACAAAGTATTCATAATTCATGTCCCTTACATGGAAATATGGAACCAAAAAAGTTAGAAAGTAAAATTGCTTGATATTCCATTACTTAAATAAGACTAATGATAAGGCTTTGGAATAATTTTCCTTCCTGTCATCTGCTCTCCTTCCTCCCTTCTGTACACTGGCTAGGGTGATTTTTCTGGGACAAAGCTCCCATCATATTGGATATCAAATTTTATGTTCAACTTTTCTCCATTTAACATTGAAATCAATCATTTCTCATATAATCAGGGGATTCATAACCTTGATTTTTTTGTGTGGGCTACAAAATATTCCACTGAGTGGGTTTACTGGTTAACCATTTTACACATTTAAATTCTTTCCAACTTTTCAATATTATAAGACAAAATGACCGTTTTTATGCATGAATGCTTTTTTCCATATTGAGAATAACATTCTTGCAATAAATCCATAAAAATGAGTTTGAGATCAAAGCAAATGAACATTTCTAAGGCTCTGAGGTACCTATCTCCAAACTTCTTTCCAAAAGGTTTCTGAGATTTTATACTGCCATCAGCGGTGGTATATAACCTCTACTATAACTGTTGGCTTACTTCCTCACTTAGAGTGCAAGTTATTAGAAGATAGGGGGCGTATTTTATTAAGTGTTTATCCCCAGCACCTGTGCCTAGCACAAAGTAGACGGTCAATAAATAATTGCTTAATAAGAAAAATCCCTGCCAATACAAAATGTACGTGTTTGAAAGACAGACTGTGTGTTTTTCTCTAACTGGATAGATGAAAACTTGTCATCTTCTTTAATGTGCAATTTTTTTGCTTATAATTAGTAATTAAATTTCTCTTTTAGATTATATTGTAAAAGTTCAGATTCTCTGAGGCTATATAACTTCTTTAAATGGTGATATTAATCGTTCTCTAATCTACCACTCTCTGTGACGAGGATGGACCTGAGATTAAGTGTCTCCAGAAGAAGATAGGAAACCACAGAGTTGTTAAACTCAAGTGCAAAGACTGGGGATTCAACGCTATAATTTATGCCACAACAATTCACATTACCATCTGCCAAAAAGTAGTCGGTTGTCCAATGGGGATTATAAACATCCATTTAACATGAGCAACTGAACAGATATTTTACACAGTAACTACTTCAAGTACTATTTAAAATCAGTTCTCTTTGTTTTCTTAAGCAATTGTTAATCCCCAATTTCGTGAATACTACCAAGTAAGTCACTTGAAAATCATCTAGAGCAATCTATTTCACTTAGCAAGCCTAAAGCTATAGTTCAACAATTTTATTTACTGTTCTGTGACAAAAATTACTATGAACAGCTATCCCCTGGATAAGTAGTCAGGTAAAGCTAGTTTGACTCACTAAATCTGATTTACTGAGTTAATAAGCCAGTTGATTTAGAATAGGTCTAATGCATATTTCTCATCCATTCTGCATTAAACTATTTCCCATGCCTAAAATGTCTTTTTTCCCATTCGTACATACCCAAATTCCTACTTCTGTGCTGTAGGGCTTGGCTCAACTACACCTGCCTTTAGTGAAACTTTTCTCACCTGCACAATTGGTGATAATTTTAGTCTCCTCAAGACTCCCACGGGGTTACCTCTGTTGTGACACTTGAGAAGCAACTTGAAACTCCCAATTACTTTTTGTTTTTCTTCCTGAGAGGGCTCATTAGGCAGAAGCCATGTGTGAGTTATCTTTTTTCCTCTATAGAAAGCACCAGAGACCGCCCACATAATAGAAGTTCCAAAATAAAGAATTCTGAACGACTGAAAAAGACAGGCAATGCAAGCCCATTACCTGTTCCTTTTTGCACGTTCTGCAGTACGCCACGGCAGGAAACCAGACACACCAGGTGGTAGAGGTTCAGGAGCATAACATTCTTTACCAGCAGAGTGTTTCCTTCCATTACTTACAGGTTTCTTTGCAGCCAAGCCTATGTTTGACAAAGCATGAAAAGAAGGAATCAAGATGCACCAAAGGTCTACAGAGCAACTGTCACACGGTTACACTTTGAAAGGAATCAAACAGGCACTTGACAATGATGCCAAGGCCATTAAAAAGAGGATCGTTTGGGCTTCCCTAGTGGTGCAGTGGTTGAGAATCTGCCTGCCAATGCAGGGGACACGGGTTCGAGCCCTGGTCTGGGAAGATCCCACATGCCGCAGAGCAACTGGGCCCGTGAGCCACAACTACTGAGCCTGCGCGTCTGGATCCTGTGCTCCGCAGCAAGAGAGGCTGCGATAGTGAGAGGCCCGCGCACCGCGATCAAGAGTGGCCCCCGCTCGCCACAACTAGAGAAAGCCCTCGCACAGAAACGAAGAGCCACACAGCCAAAAATAAAATAAATAAATAAATAAATAAAAATTAAAAAAAAAAAAGAGGATCGTTTGGTACAAAGGTTTTACATAAGCCAGCATTTTAAAAAAATATAAGTTCTCTACAGTAACAAGTTATTTTTACTAAAACAGAAGTATTGAGATGTGCAGAAATGCAAAAATAAATTTTTAAAATAATCCCAAAGTATGATACATTTTATGTATCATGCAGAAACACTCAAGTTTACTGAATCTTAGAACACCTTTGGCATTTCTGAATCTCAAGGACAGAGAAACACAGATACACCCATGAATTCTGCCAAACAGAATCTTCAGAATTAGACCAAAATTTCAATTTAAGATGAATTTTTCTATGTAAAAACAATAAAAGTTATAAGGCTGCAAGTTGCTGGGTGGTTGGTGAGTCAATATTATCTCCTATAAGCCTGTCAACCTTCACTGCTCCTTTGATTTCATATAGAAAACACAAAAAAACAAATGAAACCCACTGGATAAAAGAGTGAAATGTGGAGACCTACCCTATATTTCAGTAGTAAAGAGGCAAGTATCTTTATATGAAATATTTGGTTGCAAAAATTAGACCTACGTGGTAATATTTTATTTAGAACAAGCCACATATTAAAATTCACATTTAAATATTTAATTTGAATTTACTGAAAACAAACATCATAGGTTAAAATGGTTATATTTATCCTTCAAATCTACTATATTTTATGTTATGATATTTATGTTATTTTATTTATTTTAATAGATATTTATTGGAGTATAATTGCTTCACAATTCTGTTAGTTTCTGTTACAAAGCAAAGCCAATCAGCCATATGCATACACATGTCCCCATATCCCCTCCCTCTTGAGCCTCCCTCCCACCCTCCCTATCCCACCCCTGTAGGTCATCGCAAAGCACTGAGCTGATCTCCCTGTACTATGCTGCTGCTTTCTACTATATTTTAGCAGCATTAGGATGCAGGGTAAAATGGAGTGTATGTGGTAATATAGAACAAATATTTCATAGAGTGTAGCTTATTGATAATCACCACACGATCCTGGGTGACTTACATGCCTCTTAAAAATATATAGGAGCTCAGTTCATTTTGTGCTATTTTATTGTGTTTTTTAACTTAATTACCATCAAAAAAAATGTTTGTATGCATGTGGTTTGTCTGTGTATACCCTTCCTTTACTTTCAGAAACTAAAGCAAATACATTTTTATTAAAAAAATTTTTAATTACACTTTTCTTGTTAGGAGATAAAAAAAATTTCTAATAAAAGTTCCCATCTTTTTTTAGGCATACATAATTACAATATAAATGTGACACAATTCACACCATTATTTCACCCCTATACTCATCTGGATCTAGGTATATACCCAGATACTGATTTGGCTTACCTCTATGTCTCCAAATAACTGAGGCAAATACAAAAAAAAGCCCAAGAAACAAAATTACTCTTAAAATAGCTCAATGAGCTTGTATACTTCAGTTACGTTTCCACTTTGTTTAATCATGCTAAATAAAAAAAAAAGTTTGTTTTCGTCTCATTCCATGATGCCCTATTATATACCACCAGGTACTAATTTTACAGAATTCCTAATATGTTTTACATATACATGTTTTATTTATATATATTTCCATTTCTAATATCATAGCAAAAGTCAACTTAGCTATTTTAAGAATGCTTTACATATGATATAAATTTTTAATAATAATATCTAATTAGTGTGATATCACAAATCTTAACTTCTTTGTATATACTATTTGATTATTAAAATATCACTCTCTTGAAATAACAATTGGCAGACAATCATAAGCTTTTTTTTGACTTCATAAACACTCGTAACAACTTCTATTTAATACACTATTGTCTTTCACAGAAAGATAGACAAGATGAAAAGTCAGAGGGCTATGTACCAGATGAAGGAACAAGACAAAACCACAGAAAAACAACTAAACGAGGCAGAGATAGGAAACCTTCCAGATAAAGAATTCAGAATAATGATAGTGAAGATGATCCAGGACCTCAGAAAAAGAATGGAGGCAAAGATCAAGAAGATGCAAGAAATGTTTAACAAAGACCTAGAAGAATAAAGCAACAAACAAACAGAGATGAACAATACAATAACTGAAATGAAAACTACACTAGAAGGAATCAATAGCAGAATAACTGAGGCAGAAGAACGGATAAGTGACCTGGAAGACAGAATGGTGGAATTCACTGCTGCAGAACAGAATAAAGAAAAAAGAATGAAAAGAAATGAAGACAGCCTAAGAGACCTCTGGGAAAACATTAAACGCAACAACATTCACATTATAGGGGTCCCAGAAGGAGAAGAGAGAGAGAAAGGACCAGAGAAAATATTTGAAGAGATTATAGTCGAAAACTTCCCTAACATGGGAAAGGAAATAGCCACCCAAGTCTAGGAAGCACAGCAAGTCCCATACAGGATAAACCCAAGGAGAACACACCGAGACACATAGTAATCAAATTGGCAAAAATTAAAGATAGAAAAATTATTGAAAGTAGCAAGGGAATAACGACAAATAACATACAAGGGAACTCCCATAAGGTTAACAGCTGATTTCTTAGCAGAAACTCTACAAGGCAGAAGGGAGTGGCATGATATACTTAGTGATGAAAGGGAAGAACCTACAACCAACATTACTCTACCCGGCAAGGATCTCATTCAGATTCGATGGAGAAATCAAAAGCTTTATAGACAAGCAAAAGCTAAGAGAATTCAGCACCACCAAACGAGCTGTACAACAACTGCTAAAGGAACTTCTCTAAGTGGGAAACACAAGAGAAGAAAAGGACCTACAAAAACAAACCCAAAGGGCTTCCCTGGTGGCGCAGTGGTTAAGAATCCGCCTGCCAATGCAGGGGACACAGGTTCGAGCCCTGGTCTGGGAAGATACCACATGCCATGGAGCAACTGGGCCCGTGAGCCACAATTGCTGAGCCTGCGCGTCTGGAGCCTGTGCTCCGCAACAAGAGAGGCCGCGATAGTGAGAGGCCCGCGCACCGCGATGAAGAGTGGCCCCCGCTTGCCACAACTAGAGAAAGCCCTCGCACAGAAATGAAGACACAACACAGCCATAAATAAATTAATTAATTAATAAAAAAAAAAAAAAAAAACCCAAAACAATTAAGAAAATGGTCATAGGAACATACATATCGATAATTACCTTAAACGTGAATGGATTAAATGCTCCAACCAAAAGACACAGGCTTCCTGAATGGATACAAAAACAAGACTTATATATATGCTGTCTACAAGAGACCCACTTCAGACCTAGGGACACATACAGACTGAAAGTGAGGGGATGGATAAAGATATTCCATGCAAATGGAAATCAAAAGAAAGCTGGAGTAGCAATACTCATATCAGATTTTAAAAAGTCTAAAGTCTTTAAAATAAAGACTGTTACAAGAGACAAGGAAGGTCACTGCATAATGATCAAGGGATCAATCCAAGAAGATTATAAATATTTATGCACCCAACATAGGAGCACCTCAGTACATAAGGCAAATGATAAAAGGGGAAATCAACAGTAACACCATAATAGTGGAGGACTTTAACACCCCACTTACAGCAATGGATAGATCATCCAGACAGAAAGTAAATAAGGAGGGACTTCCCTGGTGGCACAGTAGTTAAGAATTTGCCTGCCAATGCAGGGGACACGGGTTCAATCCCTGGTTTGGGAAGATCCCACATGCCACGGAGCAACTAAGCCCATGTACAACAACTACGGACCCTGTGCCGCTCTAGAGCCCGCAAGCCACAACTACTGAGCCCGTGTGCTGCAACTACTGAAGCCCGCATGCCTAGAGCCCATGCTCCACAACAAGAGAAGCCACTGCAATGAGAAAGAAGCCCGCACACCGAAACGAAGAGTAGCCCCTGCTTGCCTCAGCTAGAGAAAACCTGTGTGAGCAGCAACAAAGACCTAATGCAGCCAAAAAAAAAAAAAAAAAAAAGTAAATAAGGAAACACAAGCTTTAAATGACACAATATACCAGAAGACTTAACTGATATTTATAGGACATTCCACCTGAAAGTGGCAGAATACATGTTCTTCTCAAGTGCACACGGAATATTCTCCAGGATAGATCACATCTTGGGTCACAAATCAAGCCTCAGTAAAGTTAAGAAAATACAAAATGTATCAAGCATCTTTTCCTACCACAATGCTCTGAGATTAGAAATCAATCACAGGAAAAACTATAAAATACACAAACACATGGAGGCTAAACAATACGCTACTAAATAACTAAGACATCACTGAAGAAATCAAAGAGGAAATCAAAAAATACATAGAAACAAATGACAATGAAAACACAATGACCCAAAACCTATGCGATGCAGCAAAAACAGTTCTAAGAGGGAAGTTTATAGCAATTCAATCTCACCTCAAGAAACAAGAAAAATCTCAAATAAACAATCTAACCTTGCACCTAAAGCAACTAGAGAAAGAAGAACAAAGAAAACCCAAAGTCAGTAGAAGGAAAGAAATCATAAAGATCAGACCAGAAATAAATGAAATAGAAACAAAGAAAACAATAGCATAAAATTAAAAGTTGGTGCTTTGAGAAGATAAATAAAATTGATAAACCTTTAGCTAGACTCATTAAGAAAAAAGGGAGAGGATTCAAATCAATAAAATTAGAAATGACAAAGGAGAAATTACAACTGACACTGCAGAAATACAAAGGATCATAAGAGACTATTATAGGCAACTATATGCCAATTACATGGACAACCTGGAAGAAATGGACAAATTCTTAGAAAGGTATAACCTTCCAAGACTGAACCAGGAAGAAATAGAAAATATGAACAGACCAATCACAGGTAATGAAACTGAAACTGTAATTAAAAATCTTGCAACAAACAAAAGTCCAGGACCAGATGGCTTCACGGGCAAATTCTATCAAACATTTAGAGAAGAGTTAACACCTGTCCTTCTCAAACTCTCCCAAAAAATTGCAGAGGGAGGAATACTCCCAAGCTTGTTCTACAAGGCCACAATCACCCTGATACCAAAACCAGACAAAGATATCACAAAAAAAGAAAATTACAGACCAGTATCACTGATGAACATAGATGCAAAAAACCTCAACAAAATACTAGCAAACAGAATACAACAACACATTAAAAGGGTCATACACCATGATCACGTAGGATTTATCCCAGGAATGGAAGGATTCTTCAATATATGCAAATCAATCAATGTGATACGCCATATTAACAAATTGAAGAGTAAAAACCATATGATCATCTCAATAGATGCAGAAAAGCTTTTGACAAAATTCAACACCCATTTATGATAAAAACTCTCCAGAAAGTGGGCATAGAGGGAACCTACCTCAACATAATAAAGGGCATATATGACAAACCCACAGCAAACATCATTCTCAATGGTGAAAAACTGAAACCATTTCCTCCAAGGTCAGGAACAAGACTAGGATGTCCACTCTCACCACTATTATTCAAAATAGTTTTGGAAGTCCTAGCCACAGCAATCAGAGAAGAAAAAGAAATAAAAGGAATACAAAGTGGATAAGAAGAAATAAAATTGTCACTGTTTGCAGATGACATCATACTATACATAGAAATTCCTAAATATGCCACCAAAAAACTACTAGAGCTAATCAATGAATTTGGTAAAGTTGCAGGATACAAAATTAATGCACAGAAATCTCTTGCATTCCTATACACTAACAATGAAAAATCAGAAAGGGAAATTAAGGAAACACTCCCATTTACCATTGCAACAAAAAGAATAAAATACCTGGAATAAACCTACCTAAGGAGGCAAAAGATCTGTACTCAGAAAACTATAAAACACTGATGAAAGAAATCAAAGATTACACAAACAGATGGAGAGATACACAATGTTCTCAGATTGGAAGAATCAGTACTGTGAAAATGACTATACTACCCAAAGCAATCTAGATTCAATGCAATCCCTATCAAATTACCAATGGCATTTTTCACAGAACTAGAACAAAAAATTTTACAATTTATATGGAAACACAAAAGACCCCGAATAGCCAAAGCAATCTTGAGAAAGAAAAACGGAGTTGGGGGAATTAGGCTCCTCAACTTCAGGAGATACTACAAAGCTACACTAATCAAGGCAGTATGGTACTGGCACAAAAACAGAAGTATAAATCAATGGTATGGGATAGAAAGCCCAGAGATAAACCCACATACCTATGGTAACCTAATCTATGACAAAGGGGGCAAGAATATACAATGGAGAAAAAACAGCCTCTTCAATAAGTGGTGCTGGGAAAACTGGACAGCTACATGTAAAAGAATGAAATTAGAACACTCCCTAACACCATACACAAAAATAAACTCAAAATGGATTAAAGACCTAAATGTAACACCAGACACTATAAAAGTCTTAGAGGAAAACATAGGGAAAATCACTCTTTGACATAAATCACAGCAAGATTTTTTTTGACACACCTCCTAGAGTAATGAAAATAAAAACAAAAATAAACAAATGGGACCTAATTAAATGTAAAAGCTTCTGCACCTCAAAGGAAACCATAAACAAGACAAAAAGACAACCCTCAGAATGAGAGAAAATATTTGTAAATGAAACAACTGACAAAGAATTAATCTCCAAAATATACAAGCAGCTCATGCAGCTCAATATCAAAACAACAAACAACCCAATCAAAAAAATGGGCGTAAGACTTAAATAGACATTTCTCTGAAGAAGACATACAGATGGCCAAGAGGCACATGAAAAGATGTTCAACATCACTAATTATTAGAGAATGCAAATCAAAACTACAATGAGGTACCACCTCACAACAGTCAGAATGGCCATCATCAAAAGATCTACAAACAATAAATGCAAGAGAGGGTGTGGAGAAAAGGGAACCCTCTTGCACTGCTGGTGGGAATGTAAATTGATACAGCCACTATGGAGAACAGTATGGAGGTTCCTTAAAAATCTAAAAATAGAACTACCATATGACCCAGCAATCCTGCTACTGGGCATATACCCAGAGAAAACCATAACTCAAAAAGTTACATGTACCCCAATGTTCATTGCAGCACTATTTACAATAGCCAGGACATGGAAGCAACCTAAATGTCCATCAACAGAGCAATGTATAAATAAGATGTGGTACATATATACAGTGGAATATTATTCAGCCGTTAAAAAGGAACAAAACTGGGTCATTTGTAGAGATGTGGATGGCCCTAGAGTCTGTCATACAGGGTGAAATAAGTCAGAAAGAGAAAAACAAATATCGTATATTAACACATGTATGTGGAATCAAAAAATGGTACAGATGGACCTATTTGTAGGGCAGAAATAGAGACACAGATGTAGAGAATGGACATGCGGACACAGGGTGGGGAAGGGGAGGGTGGGATGAATTGGGAGATTAGCACTGACATATATACACTACCAGAAGTAAAATAGGTAACTAGTGGGAAGCTGCTGTACAGCACAAGGAGCTCAGCTCGGTGCTCTGTAATGACCTAGATGGGTGGGATTGGGGGAGGGGAGTGGGAGGGATGTCCAAGAGGTAGGGGGTATATGTGTACATATAGCTGATTCATTTCGGTGTACAGTAGAAACTAA
This sequence comes from Balaenoptera borealis, assembly GCF_965194805.1. Classification (NCBI taxonomy): domain Eukaryota; kingdom Metazoa; phylum Chordata; class Mammalia; order Artiodactyla; family Balaenopteridae; genus Balaenoptera; species Balaenoptera borealis. The sequence continues at coordinate 93,251,186 of NC_138868.1, read as the reverse complement.
CACAACATTGTAAAGCAATTGTACTCCAATAAAAAAAATTCTAATTAGATGAAGTCTCCAAGTGATAGCATGAATAAAGCGTTATAACTGGCCAAAAACTGCTAATTTTTGTTCTACTTAGCACTTGATTAGGCAAGGTAAAGTTTTTTCCTGGTATTGGGAAAGTGAATAATTGTGTAATGATAGATAATGAAACAAGTATTAGAAGTGATTTCGTGCCTGTATGTGTTTCTTTCAGGGCCTTTTACATCCCCCTTAAGCCAAAAAGTCAATGTGACCTCAGATGGCAGCTCCTGCCACTGTAGCTAACTGACATGCCACATGGGGGGAGCTAGTGAGATGCTGTTTTGAACACTTTCCATCACAGTTGCCGCAAGACCAACAGTGGTCGCTGGAGGGCTCCAGAATGCAAGGTTAAGGATCCCGGAGTTAAAACCTCTGACTTGTCTTCTCTCTTCATGGAGAAGTGTTTCCAACTGCTGGCGACTCTACTTACTGGGAGAGTAAGAGAGAAAGGATGAGCTTGATTTGGGCACTGGAGGAAAGAGGTCCAGAGGATATGCAAATGGGTCCAGCAAAAAAGTCCAAAAATCTGCAGTCATCTCTGGTTTAATCCCTCCTCTCCTATGTGAAGAGAGTTAGGGTACATCATGAGAGTAAGGCAGGGGAGATTCACTGCTGTGGACAGGGGGCAAAGAGGAACTAGAGTTTGAGTTTTCAGTGAGGCAGCCTCAGAAGAGATAAGAATCAGGTCCAGGAGTGAAAGTTCAGCCTCACAGAACAAGCAAAACGTGCCTTGAGTATTTGTCTGTTTTGTTTTTTTCTGAAACCATCCTTAAGACAAGAAAAACATTAAATCACAAATCTGAAGACTTGAATCTAGTCTCAGTTCTGTCAATCAACAAAACTAGCTGATATGGTGGAATATAATTTGACCCCAAGCAAGTTCACAGGAAAGAAGTTGGTCAACCCCACACGTTGGTTAAAATATCTATTTGTTCCAGAAATCACGTACCTAATCACTGGTTTTTCAAGAATTAATAATCGTGGGGACTTACAGTATTGTTTTGCAATATTTTTAACCTTTGGACACTTTTGCTATTTTTTGGCTTTTGGGGGATTTTCTGTAATATAAATAGAATATCATAAGCCCATATTATTTAATTCATCCTTGTATAGAAAATATAATTGAGGCATAAGCTTCAGGCATTAGTTAACAATTGTTAATGAAAGATCTTAAAAGAACAGGTGACTATTCACCAGTTGCTTTGAGAAGACTAGCCCCAAACTAGTTATTAACATTTGTTCTCCAGGGAATTCCCTGGCAGTCCAGTGGTTAAGACATCGCACTTCCAAAGCAGGGGGTGGGGGCATGGGTTTGATCCCTGGTCAGGGAACTAAGATCCCACAAGCCTTGTGGCACGACCAAAAAAAAAATTTTTGTTCTCCAGAATTCTCAGTACCTCAGATAAGCCCATGTCTCTCCCCGGGTTCCCTGCCCCCTCTAGTAAAGGTCAAGAGAATTCCCAAGAACCCTGTGGATTTGAGTGAAGTAGAAGCGGCCCTTCCCAGCTTCCGCACTTTCAACTGCAGCAGAGAAGGGGACCCTAGAGCTCTGTGTGTTTCTGGCAAGGTCCCTACCCTTCCCTACTGCCTGACACACCCCTATTATCTGCCCTTCCACCATTAAAACCAATCTCATTATGCCTTTAGCTTTGTTATGTCAGTCTCCACAAGGAACCCCAACATCTAGTATTACCCCTTATCCAGATACACCTCAGCACTTACCCTTCTGATTCTATCTCCCCTTTGCCCAACCTGCAAGCCTCTGGACAGGCAGTAAAATCCTCCGTAGACTCAAACTCTTCTCTTAATAGTCTTTTACTTTCTTATTCTAAGTGAAACTTGATTCTCCTCTGAAGTCAGTGCTTCTCCTGCATCTCTCTCAAGTTATGGCTGACGTACCACTGAGCCTGAGTTCGTGTGCTGGTCTTCTTTTCTCCCCACTGCCACTTCCAAATCATCCTCCTCCCCTTCTCCCTAAAAGCACTCACCTTTGAGTCTGGTGTCAATGGACTATCCATCCATTAACGCTCTTTGTCACAATCATGCACTGAACCCCGCCCCCAGGTCATACTCCCTCATTCCTTAATTTAGGTCCTGACTCTCTATCATTCTCTCCAACATGACTCCTGTCATAATTCTTAGTGATTTCAATATTCACAGAAGATTGTGAGTACCCTGATGTTTTAGTAAGGTTTCTCCTGAAAGTAGACCCTGAAACAAGGACTTTGGATACAAGTGGTTTATTTGGGAGGTAACCCAGGAAGCAGGAACCAGGGAGCAAGGAGAGTAAGATAGAGGGAAAGAGGAAAAGCCTCTGTAAAGGTGTGGCATCAAGGTCACCACTATGAAAAAAAAAGGGGGGAGGGTATTCAAGTCCAGTGAGAACTCCAGGAAGCATCCTGAGTGTCTCACAAAATTGTCTGTCAAAGGACCAGAGGCTGGGGCACTTATTCACTGACTTCTAACCCTACTGGTTGAGGGTTGTTCCCTGAAGCATATCTTCCTCATACTTGCTGTACTTTGTTCTTGCCTGTGAACCTAGCAGGCTCCTGAGCTTTCAGAGAAGACCTTGAGGTGAAAGCAGAAGAGGTGCCCTTTTCAGGTAGGAAGATGTCAGAGGGAGTCTGAAATGTCTTCTACCATAGCTGTTGCTGAAACCAGAAGTAGGTCAAGGAGATATGACTAGGACATCAAAAGCATCTGGAATGCCTGGCTTCTCAGTTCTCTTACCTCTTATTTTCCAGTGATCCTGTCCTCTGCCCTACCTCAACTATTCTCCCCCTTGATCATAATTTAGCCATTGTCATTACCAATTTCACCCTCCAGACGCTTCCTTCTATCTCTCAACTTGGTCCCTCTTGTATCTTTTTTTTTTTTTTTTTTGGTATTTTTTTAAATATTTTATTTTTATTTTTTTATGAATTTATTTATCTATTTATTTATTTTTGTCTGCATTGAGTCTTCGTTGCTGCGCATGGCTTTCTCTAGTTGCGGTGAGCGGGGGCTACTCTTCATTGTGGTGCATGGGCACGGGCTGTAGGCATGCGGGCTACAGTTGCGGCTCGAGAGCTCTAGAGCACAGTAGTTGTGGCTCAAGGGCTCTAGAGCGCAGGCTCAGTAGTTGTGGCGCACAGGCTTAGTTGCTCCGCGGCATGTGGGATCTTCCCAGACCAGGGCTCAAACCTGTGTCCCCTGCATTGGCAGGGGAATTCTTTTTTTTTTTTTTTTTAAGCCTTATTCTTTTAAATTTTATTTATTTATTTATTTATGGCTGTGTTGGGTCTTCGTTTCTGTGCGAGGGCTTTCTCCAGCTATGGCAAGTGGGGGCCACTCTTCATCGCAGTGCGCGGGCCTCTCACTGTCGCGGCCTCTCTTGCCGCGGAGCACAGGCTCCAGACGCGCAGGCTCAGCAATTGTGGCTCACGGGCCCAGCCGCTCTGCGGCATGTGGGATCTTCCCGGACCAGGGCTCGAACCCGTGTCCCCTGCACTGGCAGGCAGACTCCCAACGACTGCGCCACCAGGGAAGCCCTGGCAGGCGAATTCTTAACCACTGCGCCACTAGGGAAGTCCCCCCTCTTGTATTTGACTCCAACAATCCTTAGACTCTTACCCAGACATACAGTACTTTGATCCTATTATCTTACGCTGTTCTTCACCCTCCAAATTCAGCTTTAATCCTACGGTCAATCATCATACTCACTCTTTTACATCTATGCTCACCTCCCTCAGCAAAACCGCAACCTAGGTTACATTCTATTCTATACCTATTCAGTGTTTGTGCCTGAGCAGCTGAATGTGGTTTTAGAACCAAATAGGTCTTGCCACTCATGAGCTGTGACACCTTAGGCACATTACTTAACTCTGCTGAATCTTAGTTTCCTTAGCTATGCTGAGTAGTCTCAAAAAAAATTCAGGATCACTAGTCTCAAGTGGGTCCTTGGGCTGCCTAAGAATCATAATACATTTCCTTAGTCCCTTCACTCTCCCTCCATCAAAAATATCTTCTTCTTTTTTCCTTTCTTCTTAAACCTCACAACATCCTAACTATCAGCTAGCTTCCAACTTCAGCCAGAGAGGAGGAGCAATCAGAAGAGAACTTTCACTTCCAACAGCCCATCTGCTGCACTGTATCCATTCCACTTCTGTGTGTGATTGCCCATGCTGCTAGCAAAGGCCAGCCCCTCTCCATTTGTGCACTAGGGGCCATCCCCTCTCGTTATCAAGAAAATGATTCTGGAAATTTTCCCCCTTCTATCTTCTGCATCGTCATTTTTTTCCTTTTAGTGTTTCACTCCTATTGGCCACTTTTGACTCCTCCTTTTCTAAGATGAGAAGTTTAAATGATACTTAAGATCTCCACAAGGAGGGATTTAATTCCAGCGTTAAATGTATACATCTATGTAAAGTGCATAGAACAGTGCCTGACATACAGTAAGCATTATATAAGTATTAGGTCTTATTACATTTATTGAGTGCTTTCGTGTGTAATACATTATACTATATTATATTTTACATGTATGATCGTATTTAATCCCTACCATAACTATGATGCAGATGCTACTATTTCTATCCTAATTTTACAGATAAGGAAACTAAGACCCAGCAGGGTTAGTAATGCACCCAAAGTCTCTCACAGCTCGTATGTGGCAGGACCTGTTGGGTTCTAAAGCACATGCTCCTAAGGGTTCTCAATCACTAATACATATAAAAATCACCTGGGATACTTGGAATAGGCAGATTTGGGACCTAATTCCTGACCTGTGAAATCAGAGTCTTCACAGGTTGGAGCCTGGAAGTCTGCCTTTTTAATAAACACTCTAGGTTATTTTGATGTAACTGATATATCCACCACATTTGAGAAACTCCTTCATATATCCTTTAATGTATACCCAGAAAACAGAGGAGAATAAAGCAAACGGTGAACAGTGGATTTCTAGGAGGTGGCAGAGAGGAGAATATAAAGAACATTCATTTTCTAATGTATGATTTAACACGATGTTTAGATTTTCTTCAATGAGTAGATGAGTTTTAAAATATTTTAAACGAATAAAAAGTAAAAATTATCCCATTTTCTACCGAACACATTCAAGCACTGATAACATTTTGAAGATTTTCTTCCAGTTTTTTCCCCTATTCAGAGTAGGAGATAAAATTATAGGTTTTTTTTCAAAGTTAGAATTTTAGTACATATGTGGAATTTTGCATCTTCTATTTTCATGTATTATATTCTGAGCATTTTCCCGTGTAATTAGCCTTATATGAGTTTTAATAACTTAAAAATTGTCATATATCTGTAAGAATTATTTGACGATTCCTGTGCTGTTATATTTTTATGTTGTTTATACTTTCTGCTCTTATTGATAATGCTAGGATGAAAGTGCTCATACCAAAATTTGAGGATTTATTAAGATAAATGGTTATGAACATTTTTAAGAATCTTGAACCCACAGATTAAAATGCTTTTTACTGACATTAATGTTCCTTTGCTCCTATCCTACCTCTTCATACTTGTGTGGCTTTGAACCTGAGCACTAGATTTTATTTTCTTTCCTTACTAGATATTGTCACATTAGCTCATTATCACAGCCAGGTGAGATATTTTGGATTCTGATTCTTTTCTTCAGACACATTAGATATCTTTACCAGCTTCATATCATCTGGAAGTTAATATATGAACAAAAATTCAAAAAAGAGTGGAGTCCCAACTCCTAAATGAGACCATAATCAGACTGACATTGATTGGACATGCATTATGTTTAACAGAAAATGTTCGTAGAAAATTCTACTTTTGGGACTTCCCTGGTGGTGCAGCGGTTAAGACTCCGTGCTCCCAATGCAGGGGCCCCGGGTTCAATCCCTGATCAGGGAACTAGATCCCACACGCATGCCGCAACTAAGAGTTTGCATGCCGCAACTAAGGAGCCCGCCTGCTGCAACTAAGACGGAGAGCAACCAAATAAATAAATATTTTTTTTAAAAAAAAGAAAAGAAAATTTTACTTTTTTCCTTAATATTCAGCATGCTGGAAAACACTTTCCATACCTAAAGCAGAGAATAATTATTTTATTTTTCCCCTATATATATTTCATAAAATCTTAATATTATAGTAATAAAGTGTTAGTACATTTACTCTTAGTAAATAGGTCATAAAAATGTTCAACAAAGTTGTGGTTCCCGAGATTTGAAGATGGCAGAATAAGAAGTCCCAGCGCTCACCTCCACCCATAGGCACAAGAAAATTACAACTATTTACCAAGCAACTAATGATGAGAAAAACTGGAAGGCTATCAGAAAATATCTTTTATAACTAAAGATATAAAGAAGGAACCACAAGATGGGTAGGAGGACGGAGAGGTGTTATAGTCAAAACCTATAGCCCTGGGTAGGTGATCCACAAATGGGAAGAAAATTACAACTGCAGAGGTTCTCCCCAAGGAGTGAGGGGTCTAAACCCCACATTGGACTCCTCAGCCTGGGAGTCCTGCACCAAGAAGATGAGTCCTCAGAACGTTTGGGTTTGAAGAGCAGCAGGACTTACTTTCAGGGGAGCTAGAGGGCTGTGGGAAATGAGACTCTACTCTTAAAGGGTGCACACAAAATCTCACATGCTTTGAGAACCAGGGCAGAAGAAGTTATTTGAAAGGAGCCTAGGTCAGACCCACTTGCTGATCATGGAGTGTCTCCTGAAGGGGCAGGAGGCAACTGGAGCTCACCCTGGGGCCACAGACACTGGTGGCAGCCAATTTTGGGGAGCTCGTTCTACCACAAGGACACTAGTGCTGGCAAGGGCCATTTTGGAATCCTCCCTGGAGCTTATTAGCACTGAGACCTGACCCAACCCACCAGCGTGTCAGCACCAGTACTGGGATGCCTCAGGCCAAGCAACTAGCTGGGCAGTAACACAGCCTCACCTACCAACAGGACTACTACCTTAAGACCCCCTGAGACCACAGCCACCTCAGACCAGCCCTGTCCACCAGAAGGCTCGGGACCTGGTCCCACACACCAGGGCACCGGCACTAGCAGTGGGGTCCCTCAGGCCATGCAGCCAGAGACCCTGGGCCCAGCTCCACCTGCCAGTGGGCCAGCACTAGCCCCAGGACCAGCCTCATGCACCAATAGGTAGACATCAGCCACAGGAGTCCCTGGACCCTGGTCCCATCCACCAACAGACCAAAACACCAACTCCAGGATGCCAGGGTCCTACAGCCAGAGACCTCAGGTCCCAGCTCCACCCACCAGTAGACCAGCACTAGCCCCAGGACTTGACCTCACTAACCAGTGGGCAGACATCAGTCCCAGAATCCCCTGGGCTCCAGCCTTGCCCACGAGCAGGTCACCACCAGGTCCAGGACTCCCAAGGCCCTGCAGCCAGATACCCGGGAACCTGGCTCCACCTACCAGCAGGCCAGTATCAGCTCTGACAAACTTTGGCCCCCTCAGCCAGCTGCCCCAGGACGCAGCCCCACTCACCAAAACCTGCCAAGAACCAGCTTTGGGGCACCTTGGACCCTGCAGCCAGTCAGGAACTTGCCCCATCTATCAGCAGGCTGACACTAGATCCTGGACCCCTACCCGACTACCACCCACTCCAGAAACCAGCTCTGCACACCACTGGGCCAGCTCTAGCTCTTGGGCCCCTCAGGTCCCCTTAGCCAGCAGCCGTGTGACTCGGGCCCTCCAACCAGTGGCCAGCAGACGCTGTACAAAGCAGGACCTGGCAACCAACTGGACCAGGGCCAGTCACAATTACCAGACTGCCCACAGTAGTCAGCCCACCACAACAGAAGGACCCATGGAGCCCAAATATGGGGCACCCCTATAGTATATAGCTCTGGTGACCAGAGAGAGTGCATTGCTGGGACCATAGGACATCTCCAAGGACTCAAAGGCCACTTCTCCAAGGTAAGGAAATGTAACCAACCTACTAGAAATACAAATAACAAATAGGCAAATTGAGGTGACAGAGGAATATCTTCCAAACAAAGGAACAAGAAAAAAACCCAGAAGAATTGTGAAGTGGAGATAAGCGACCTACCCTATAGAGAATTCAATGTAATGATTGTAACTCAGGAGAAGAATGGATGAACAGAATGAGAAGTTAGAAGTTTTGTTTGTTTGTTTGTTTTTTAATTTTCAGTAGCTTTTATTCCTTTACACTATATTTTGAATATTTTCTCAACTTTGAAAGTATTTTAATGTTTTTCATTCAATTTTTATTTTTATTTATACATTTATTTATTTATTTATTTATTTTTGGCCGCGTTGAGTCTTCGTTGCTGCACACGGGCTTTCTCTACTTGCGGTGAGCGTGGGCTACTCTTCATTGCAGTGCATGGGCTTCTCATTGCGGTAGTTTCTCTTGTTGCGGAGCACAGGCTCTAGGCACATGGGCTTCAGTAGTTGTGGCACTCGGGCTCAGTAGTTGTGGCTCGCGGGCTGTAGAGTGCAGCCTCAGTAGTTGTGGTGTGTGGGCTTAGTTGTTCCCCGGCATGTGGGATCTTCCCAGACCAGGGATCGTACTCGTGTCCCCTGAGTTGGCAGGTGAATTCTTAACCACTGTGCCACCAGGTAAGTCCTCATTCAATTGTTAAAAATCATATAGCTGAAGACATACAGATGGCCAAGAAGCACATGAAAAGTTGCTCAACATCACTAATTATTAGAGAAATGTAAATCAAAACTACAATGAGGTATCACCTGACATCAGTTAGAATGGGCATCATCAGAAAATCTACAAACAACAAATGCTGGAGAGGGTGTGGAGAAAAGGGAACCCTCTTGCACTGTTGGTGGGAATGTAAATTGATACAGCCACTATGGAGAACAGTATGGAGGTTCCTTAAAAGACAAAAAATAGAACTACCATAAGACCCAGCAATCCCACTACTGGGCATATACCCAGAGAAAACCATAATTCAAAAAGACACATGCACCCCAATGTTCATTGCAGCACTGTTTACAATAGCCAGGTCATGGAAGCAACCTAAATGCCCATTGACAGATGAATGGATAAAGAAGTTGTGGTACATATATACAGTGGAATATTTCTCAGCCATAAAAAGGAACGAAATTGAGTCATTTGTAGAGACGTGGATGGATCTAGAGACTGTCATACAGAGTGAAGTAAGTCAAAAAGAGATAAACAAATATCGTATATTAATGCATACATGTGGAACCTAGAAAAATGGTACAGATGAACCAGTTTGCAGGGCAGAAATAGAGATACAGATGTAGAGAACAAACGTATGACACCAAGGGGGGAAAGTGGAAGGGGGGTGGTGGTGGTGGGATGAATTGGGAGATTGGGATTGACATATATACACTAATATGTATAAAAGAGATAACTAATAAGAGCCTGCTGTATAAAAAAATAAATAAAATAAAATTCAAAAATTCAAAAAAAAAATCATATAGCTGGCTGTAGCAGCCAGTAGATTAAATAACACAGAGGAACGGATCAGTGAGCTGGAAGACAGAGGTAGTGGAAATCACTGATGCTGAACAGACAAAAGAATAAAAAAGAAATGAGGACAGTTTAAAAGACCTCTGAGAGAACATCAAGTGTACTTACATTCACATTATAGGGGTCCTAGAAGGAGAAGAGAAAGAGAGAACAGGGACAGAGAACATATTTGAAGATTTCAGAACTAAAAGCTTCCCTAACCTGGGGAAGGAAACAAATATCCAGGTCCAGGTAGCATAAAGAGTTTCAAACAGGATCAACCAAAAGAGGACCACACCAAGACACATTGTAATTAAAGTGACAACAATTAAAGGTAAAGAGAATATTAAAAGCAGCAAGGGAAAAGCAACAAGTTACCTTCAAGGGAACTCCCATAAGGCTATCAGCTCACTTTTCAGCAGAAACTCTGCAGGCCAGAAGGGAGTGGCACAATATACTTAAAGTGATGAAAGGGAAAAGCTTACAACCAAGAATACTCTACCTGGCAATGCTTGCATTCAGATTTGACAGAGAGATCACAAGTTTTACAGACAAACAAAAGCTAAAAGTGTCCAGCACCATCAAACCAGCTTCACACGAAATGCTAGAGTTCTCTAAGCAAAAAAGAAAACGCTACAAACAGAAAAATAAAAATTACGAAAGGGGACTTCCCTGGTGGTGCAGTAGTTAAGAATCCACCTACCAATGCAGGGGACACGGGTTTGAGCCCTGGTCCAGGAAGATCCCACATGCGGTGGAGCAACTAAGCCCATGCGCCACAACTACTGAGCCTGCACTCTAGAGCCCACAAGACACAACTACTGAGCCCGCATGCCACAACTACTGAAGCCCGCAGCCTAGAGCCCATGCTCCACAACAAGAGAAGCCTCTGCAGTGAGAAGCCTGCGCACCACACCGAAGAGTAGCCCCCGTTCACTGCAACTAGAGAAAGCCTGCATGCAGCAATGAAGACCCATCTCAGCCAAAAATAAATAAATAAATAAATAAGAAAAATATATCAGATTTGTGTTTACCAGAGGCAAGGTGTTGGGGTAGTGGGAATTGGATGAAGGTGGTCAAAAGGCACAAACTTCCAGTTAATAGATGAATAAGTTCTAGGGATGTAAAGTACAACATGATAAATATAATTAACCCTGCTGTATGTTGTATATGAAAGCTGTTGAGAGTAAATCCTAAGAGTTCTCATCACAAGAAAAACATTTTTTTCTATTTCTTTAATTTTGTATCTATGTGAGATGATGGATGTTCACTAAACTTATTGTGATAAGCATTTCATGGTGTATGTAAGTCAAATCATTACGCTGCACACCTTAAACTTACACAGTGCTGTATGTCAATTATATCTCAATAAAACTGGAAGGAAAAAAATTTCAAGAAGGTTGTGAATTATCCTTTCTCTGAAACTTAAAACTAACTCCTCACTGATCAAAAGGATTGGCCAGTACTTTAGACACCCCAAAAAGATATTTGTGAACTTCTTCTCTCTGCTGAATAAAAATGAGATTCAGTAATGTTTAAAAAAAAAAAAAAAAGCAAATTAGCAAAGTGCTAACTGATTTATATGCTTTACAAAGGAGACAGGATAATGGAGATAAACATTTTTCTCACAGGGAATATATAGAATTGTATTTTAAAATAATAAAGTAATTATTGGAAAGAATAATCTTTTAGTACCCCAAATTAAGTATCATTTGGTAGCCTTACAACATATCAGATGGTCACTAATTCTTCCATCTGCTCCGATCCAGATCTACTACATTGAGAATGAATTAGAGAAGCGTATTTAGGGATCTGTTGAACTTATCCTGGTTTGTAATAAGGTGATGGCAGTGGTTATAGAGTGAAAATGGACAGATTCAAATTATGTTTTGGAAACAGAATCAAGAGGATTTGCTGATGCATTGGTTGTAGGGGATAGGGAAAGGGAGGAATGATGATGCCAAGGTTTTTGGCCTGAACAACTGGGTGGAGGGTGGTTGTTTAAACTGAGATGAGGACGCCTTGGGGAGGTGAGAGAGAAACACGTTTGGACGAGGAAAAGGCATGGAAATGGCTGTTAAAGAAGAGAGAAGATCGGAAGTTTTGCATATTGTCAAAGGTAAAAATGTTACTGAGTCCAAGCTCGCTCTGCTTGCCGCACGACAGGCCAATAAATCAGGAGACGAGGTGTTGAGGCAAAGAATACGACTTTATTCAGAAAGTTGGAAGACCGAAAAGATGGCAGAGTAATGTCTCTAAAAAACCATCTTATCGGGGTTTGGATGCCAGTTTCTTTTATAGAACAGAGAGGGGGAGGAGGTGGGGAACTGAAGTAAAAAGGCCATAACTCTTGCAGATATCTCTTGGAATGGCCAGCCTCGGGAGGGGATGTGTTAATTTCTTCTTTCTTGCAGCCATCCACAGGTGGACAGGGTCAGGATACTTCCCTGAACAAAGGCACTTTGGTTTAACATTCAAGCAGAGGCGCAGGGTTCTATTATGTATAGACAGTATCCTTTCAGTGAACAAAAGCAGCGGAATGCAAAGTTTAAAGAAAGAGAAACAGATCCAACATGACGTCGGGATTGGCTCTTCCCTGATACAAAAACACCAAGTAAGTAAGTTGATTTTACTCGGGCTATTGCAATGGGGAGAGCACCCCAAATCCAAAGATTAGAGGTAAGTCCGTAGGGTGATTTTGCCTGGAAGAATAGCCAAGTTATAGGCGAGGTTGTTATCGAGTCCAAGCTTGCTCTGCTCGCTGCACGACAGGCCAGTAAATCAGACGAGGTGTTGAGGCAAGAAACATGACTTTATTCGGAAAGCCGGCAGACCGTGAAGATGGCAGACTAGGGTCCCAAAAAACCATCTTATCAGGGTCCGGATGCCAGTTTCTTTTATAGAGCAGAGATGGGGAAGACGTGAGGAAGTAAAGTGAAAAAGTCGTTTATCTTGCAAAACATCTCCTTTGCGTGGCCTACATTGGGGAGGGGATATGTTAATTTCTTCTTTTCTGCAGCCATTCACAGGTGGGCAGGGTCAGATTGTCTCCATGTGAGCTAAACAAAGGCACTTTAACATTTAGGCAGAGGGGCAGGGTTCCCTGAGGCAGGCCATTATGTATGATTATAACAACGAAAGCAACGGAAAGCAAGGGTTAAAGTCAAAACACAGATCCAACATGGAGTCAGGATTGGCTCTTCCCTGTTACAGGGTGATTTTGTAACTGAACAGAACCCTATGAGGCCTTCCCAGAAGAGACCCCTCCCCCATATCCTCTACTTTAACTCTTGTCTGAAGTGTCTAGATAATAGTATCTGATGTACATTTCCTGAGTTGTTTTACAGATGCTAAAACCCTCACCAAATGGATAGAGTTAACTACTTGATGACCTGAGCATGTAGCCCCCAGGCCTACTGGCGGCTACCGATTGATAATATTAACCCTTGTGACACCACCCTGTTACCATCAACCAATCGGAGAATTGTGCCTGAGCTGATCACATACCCTGGGACACCCCTCCCTCACCTTGCCTTTAAAATGCTTTGCTGCAATAGCAGAATAACTGAGGCAGAAGAACGGATAAGTGACCTGGAAGATAAAATGGTGGAAATAACTACTGCAGAGCAGAATAAAGAAAAAAGAATGAAAAGAACTGAGGACAGTCTCAGAGACCTCTGGGACAACATTAAACGCACCAACATTCGAATTATAGGGGTCCCAGAAGAAGAAGAGAAAAAGAAAGGGACTGAGAAAATATTTGAAGAGATTATAGTTGAAAACTTCCCTAATATGGGAAAGGAAATAGTTAATCAAGTCCTGGAAGCACAGAGAGTCCCATACAGGATAAATCCAAGGAGAAACACTCTAAAATGCTTTGCTGAAACTCATCCAGGAGTTCGGGCTTTTTGAGCACTAGCTGTCCCTAACTCCTTGCTTGGTGCCCTGAAATAAATGCTGCAATTTCTTTCATCACAGCCCGGTGCTAGTAGATTGGTTTTACTGCTGCAGGTGAGCAGACCCAAGTTTGGTTCAGTAACAATTTTACTATTGGGGTTGTTTTTATAATCAGGGAATCTCTATGTCTAGAGATTAGTTCAGCTAATCATTTATGAGACCAAGCATGTGAATTTGGAGGGTCTGTGTCTGGCCTTATCACAGGTAAATGAGAGAGTCACTTGTGAGTGAGTCTTCAGGGAGTCATGAGAAAGAATGGACAATCTAAGTCATATGGAGAAGGGTCTTTCTTTGTAGTAAGCTGTTTCTGGAAAACAAAGTTTGGTAGGGGGGATTACCTGTCACTGTTTTCTAGGAGCACAGGGCTCATGTAAAGTTCAACACTGTCAGTATGTTATACTTGAGATATTTGTGAGAACCCAAGTAGAGATGGCAAGCAGGTGGCTGGATATATGAGTCAGGAATCTGGGAGAGAGGTTCAAGGCTGGAAATATATATTTGAAAGTTCTCAGCATTGTAGGTGATATTTAACACTATGGGACGTGGTATGATCACTAAAGGAGAAATTGTATATAGAGAAAAGAGGGTCTAAGATAGAGCTCCAAGGAACTATAATCATAAACATTCAGTAGAGGAGAAGGGCACAATATGAGAGAGATATAACCATGATGTGGGAAACAGGAGAGTTTGGTGTCATGGAGGCCAAGAGAGGAGAGCCTCTCAGGAAAGGGAAAGTGGAGAAGTGCACTGAAAGATGCGGAGAATTAAGATCAGGGCAGTGACCATTAAAACTGATGAGGGAATTAAAGGAAGGATTCTTTTCTTTTAAGATGAAAGATGCTTCTGAACATGTTTTTATGCTGATGGGAATAAAATAGCAGAGAGGGTAAAAAAACTGATACAAAAGAGTTGGTTGATGGCTAGTTCTTGAGATGGGATCCAGAATACAAGTAGAAGTACTGGGCTGGAGGAGAGGCCTGGCCAATAATACAGTAAGAGAAAGGGATTAAAAGATGGAAGGACAGAAGTTTGAAGATTTCATGGGAGAAGAAAAGAAAGATGCCATTTATTTTTGCAATGAAGTATGGATGGAGGTAATCCACTATGGAGGAGGAAGGGGAGTAAGAGGTTATGAAATGAAATAGGTGTACAAGGGAATGGAGTGGAAGAGCAAGCCCACCAGAGAAAAATAGGACAGGATTGTTGGGTAGTGTTAAGTTCCCATTTGAGGTCTGAGTTTGAGTTTAAAGAGAAACCACTCAACCTGGTTTTGGGCTTTTGCCCAGCAATGTTCAGCTACTTGGGTGTAGGCATGAAGAAGACAGAGAGGGTTTATTGAAGGTTGTGATTTTATTACTTACGTACAACAGAGGAGAAAAGGGGCTAGGTTGTTGTAGATATTTTCAAGAAAGTGATTACATAACATGTATAAACTAGACTGAGGGAATTTCACTCCTGACCTTGTCCTATGGGTGGAAACCTTAGGATGGTTCTCTTCAGTTTCATAAGTTGCTAGTGGGGATTTCACTTCCTTATCTCCCCATCCCCCAGTCACCCATCTTGTCCAGGGTCCCACTTTCTGGAGATGGAAGTGGAGCTTAGGAGTGTTTGGGGCCATGGAAGAGGAAGTCATCCAAATATAGTCCTATGGGCTGAGCAGACTTAAGGTGATTGCTTTTATGCAATATGGAGAAGGCAGCTGCCTCTGAGATACCCTCTCCCAAGAAAGGCAAGTAATACACCCATCATCACTGGCAAGGTGTGGCATCCTCTGTCACAGCAAAGAAGGATCTTCTGGATTAGGAATAAGGATAGAAATTGATATAGGGATACAGTTCAATTCCAGTTACAGTTAGGCTTAGGGTTGGGTTTAGGGCTGGATTTGTGGGTCTTCCTGGTGCCAGGCAATGGTACAGTCTTTTGAGGTGAACTCTTCTTTTTCTCCATGTAGTACCCAAAGGTCTAGGAAGCCTCAATAGCCATCTTCCTCCCTCTCCCACTCCAAAATCTTGAAAACCCTTGATGCCCCATCTAGTTTTTCACCAGTTCTTTGTTTATTGATTAAACTTTACATACTACCTTTATATGCACAAAGCTTTGTTTTTTGCTTCTTACAAATGAAAAGCTTTGACTTTATAGCTATTGTGTCAAAAATGGACTTCAAGAGCCTATTTTGGAAGTAACAATCCCAAACATCCTGGAAGCAACAGGTGCTTTAGGGTCTGCCAGTCTTGTTTGGATTTCTATAATGAAGTGTGGAAAAAATAAGCACAAACATATTTTTCAGAGATTTATATCATACATCTGAGTGGGGGAAAAAAGATGTTAAAGAGTATGTTCTTTCTGTAATTTTTAAATTTAATTCACAAGAAATTTATTATAATTGTGGTTGTCTCTGAGTAAGGGAGAATGGATACCTGAGGGACTGTGGAGGAAGGGGGCCTATTAAAATAAATTTCCCACAACACTTCATTATGAAAAATTTCAAACATATAGACAAGCTGAAAGATTTTACATAGAGAACACTAGTAAACCCACCCCCAGATTCTGTCATTAACATTTTTGCTATACTTGCTTTGTCCTCTTTCTATGCAACCATCAATCCATCATATTAGGACCTCCCTGGTGTTCCAGCCGTTAAGACTCCACGCTCCCAATGCAGGGGGCTCAGGTTGGATCCCTGGTCAGGGAACTAGCCTGCATGCCGCATCTAAAGATCCTGCATGCCACAACTAAAGCTCTAGCCTGCATGCCACAACTAAAGATCCTGCGTGCTGTAACTAAGACCCAGCTCAGCCAAATAAATAAAATAATTAAATATTTTTAAAAATCCATCTTTTTTTTGGATACATTTCAAAGCAAATAGTAAACATAAGTTATCCCTAAATTCTTCAGCATGAATATCATTAACTAAACTCAAATTTTGTTTACTCTTTTTCTTTTGAATGAGATGCAAGAATCTTAAGGGTACACTGGCTGAGTTTTGACAAACACATACACCCGAATAACCCAAATACCTACCACAATACAGAACATTAAATTACCCCACGAAGAGGAAGGAGGCTTACTTTTTTTTTTTTCTTTTTTTTTTTTTTTTGAGGGCTTTCTCTAGTTGTGGCAAGTGGGGGCCACTCTTCATCGCGGTGCGCGGGCCTCTCATTATCGCGGCCTCTCATGTTGCGGAGCACAGGCTCCAGACGGGCAGGCTCAGTAACTGTGGCTCACGGGCTTAGTTGCTCCGCGGCATGTGGGATCTTCCCAGACCAGGGCTCAAACCGTCGTCCCCTGCATTGGCAGGCAGACTCTCAACCACTGCGCCACCAGGGAAGCCCAGGAGGCTTACTTTTAACTGTATTCCTTTTAGCACCTTCTGAATTTTATATTATGTGCTTCTGTTCTCTATCTTTAAATAAATATTTAAGCATTTAAAATATTTAAACATTTTAATAATGATGGTTTATAGAGTCTAAACTGGATGAGGAAGAAAGTGAAAACAGGAGGGGATGATAGGTAACAAGGAAGTGGTGGGGTAAATGGAAAGAAGAACTCATTTGAGATCAGACTTTTGTAGCCGTGGTGTTTCCAGAACAAGCGAGTTGGGAGAAAGGAATGTCTTGTTAGACAGTGGGATATTTGAAACTGTTTTCAAAAGTAGTCATAAGTTCAGAGCATGATCATAGGAATAGTACTATCATAGGATAGTAGTCCCCTCCAAACCATATGCTCTGAACTGCACGTTGTATTTTACCCTTGCAGTATTTACCACAACTTCAATTAAGCAACATTTGGTTTGTATAACTATGCTTAATATCTAGCTCCCTTATTAGACTATAAACTCCAAGAGGGCAGAGGTCTTGTCTGTCTCATTTAATCCTATATTTCCAGTGCCTAGTACATAATAGGTACTCAAACAAGTATTAAATACTTAATTGGATTCTTTAAGCAGGGTCATTAATTTATGAATTAATTCAACTGTTATATCACAGTTTGTCACCTAACTTTTTTTTTGTGGTGCATAAAGTTGGTTATAATTCAATCAACTTACACTTTAAATTAAGCAATAGAGTTGGACTAGGGTTGAAGACAACCCAGTTTCACTGGAAAAGGGAACCATAATTATATAAATTTATTCTGGACTAGGCCTTTTCTCTGACCCAGCTGTGACCTTGACCAAAGAGAAGCCTCCATTTTCCCATCTGTAGAACAAAGATGACCTCTAAGAGTCATCCCTATATTGACATTCTGGCAGGACATTACAGGCCTAGTGGCTCTGAATCCTTGTTCTACCACGTCATTGTTTAATCATGCCTAGATTACTCTCTAATAAATCACTGTAAAATGTGGGGTAACTAGGTGGCATGATTGTGCTGATTTAGTAAGAGAGTACAAAAGCTTTCTAAATTACCCTTCTCCTTCTATTCACTACACAGTAGTCAGAATGATCATGTTGGAATGGGAGTTTGATCATACCACTCTCCTCTTCACAAGCCTGCAATGACTGCCCATCTCACTCAGAATAAAAGCCTGTCTTTACTGCGGTCCACGAGGCCCTATAAGCCCTTATGCTCTTCTTACTCTCTCTGCTCTGAACATACCAACCTTCTTACTGTTCCTCTGACACTCTGGGCAACTTGCCACCTGTGTTTCCCCCTATTTGGAATGCTCTTCTCCTGCATATGTCCTGGCCTTCTCCCTCATCTCTTTCAAGTCTTTTTGCTCAAATGCCATCTTCTCAGTGAGACCTACTTGGATCCCTCTATTTAAAACTGCAAACTAGGGACTTCCCTAGTGGTGCAGTGGTTAAGAATCCGCCTGCCATTGCAACAGACATGGTTCGATCCCTGGTCCAGGAAGATCCCACATGCCTTGGAGCAACTAAGCCCGTGTGCCACAACTACTGAGCCTGCGCCCTAGAGCCCTTGAGCCACAACTACTGAAGCCCACGTGCCTAGATCCCATGCTGTGCAACAAGAGGAGCCACTGCAATGAGAAGCCTGCGCACCGCAATGAAAAGTAGTCCCCGCTCGCCGCAACTAGAGAAAGCCCGCGCGCAGCAACGAAGACCCAATGCAGAAAAAAAAAAAAAAAAAAACCTGCAAACTTCATTACCTTTCCCTGCTTTATTTTACCCTATAGCTCTTATTTCTGTACTTCTCTTATTTATTTCTAACATATTATGTGTCAATGAACACAGTTTGGAAACGTGTATAATACAATACTAGATATATTGTAGGTTCTATATATAGAGTATATTCTCTTTCTTCTCCCAGTGGTTTGAGGTCTGAAGGGATAAAGCTTAGGGGTTTATGGCTTAGGATATTCTAGGATAATGCGCTTTCAGGTAATCCAAGATTTATATTCATTACCTGAACAACCTCTTATAGGTTATTTCAGTGCCAGGCACTCCTGAGTAGAAATATTAATAGTTAACACTTTCGTGCATACATTCATTCATTCATGCAAACAAATATTTAGTGGGTGCCTTCTATGTGCCCTTTCTTCTTGAAGACAGCTACTACAAGCATTTCATTCGGGAATCCCCCGAGGCGGGGGATGAGTGAATACGTCTAGTCCCGCCAGCAGAGGGCGTGCTTTCGCACTCTCCGCAGCCTCCCGGCCCACGAGGCTTTCAGGCTCCCACGCTCGCTCCCTAGCGCGGCCCCGCCCGTCGCATCACGTGACTCGGCCACCGAACCAGAGCTGCAGGGCCCAAGCCGGGCTAAGTTCGTTGCCGGTGGCCTCTGCGGGTGCAACCACAAAGGCTAATCCGAAGGAGTGGGGAGGCTCGCGTAGTCGATGCTTCCTCTTCCAATTCAGGTCGGCTCCCGTTACCTTCTCACCATTCGCCGTTGCTATCTTCCTGAGCGTTTGCATGAGCTCTTTCGTGTGAGGAGGCTCCGGTGACCATGTAGGGGGAAAAAGTGAGGAAGCTCCAGGTGCCTGGGACGAGGTCACCGCTGTTGGCACGCCGCTCCGGCTCCCCCCCCCCCACATCTCCACTGCGGGCCGGTGGCCCAGTCAGCCCAGGTGGAAACTCCGGCCTGCAGTTGTGGCCTGGCAAGGAGCGCCACGAAATCTCGCGCCGTCTCGCGAGAGTCTAAGTTGAAGGAACATGGCGACGTCTAATCTGTTAAAGGTAAGACCGTCAGTCCAGCTTGGCTTTTACCCCGGGGGTGGCGGGTTCAGCACTTAGGGAATGGCTCGGCCCAGGTTCAGCGGCAAAATGTGGGAGTGTTCAGCGGTTGCCTACCGGAAGGGAAGCCAGGGAGGCTGCCGCCGGGGACCGGAACGCGGGTCTCCGGCCTTGGGGTGGAGAGGCCCTGGGTCGTCCCTCTTGCCGGTTGACCGGTGTGTGAAAGGCCCTGCCGAGGGCTGGAGGGGAGCAGTGCTTTCAAGGGACCAGCTCTGGCCTGGGGCCGCAGAAGAAGGGTGGTGCCGGGTCCTGAAGGATAGGGCAGTTAGTATTCTTGGGGGTCTCAGTTTATTCTGAAACGAGAGCCTAAGGCGCGTAAAAGGAAAATCCAAGAAAATGTTCCCTAACGGGTTTTAACGACTGGACCCCGACCGCCTCAATTTCTGTTCTCATTCTGCCTGCATGAAATTACAAGTCAGACAGCAGTGCCTGTCGCCCCACTCCCTCCCGTATCTGCATGCTACTCCTTCCTTCCTATTCTTCCTTTCTTAAGTTCATATTTTACCCTTTTTTCCTTAGGAAACTGTTCCTCAACCCCATTAGAGCACACAACCAGATGATTACTGTGGAAGCACTACCATCGTTTTATGGCTTAGGATAGTTGCCTTATCAAAGAAAACGGTTAAACTTAGTTTTATGTATTTGGGATAGCAGGGGAGATGTAGGCCCAGAGAGGCAGATTCTCTACCATCAATTAAAAAGTTTGGAGGAGAAAGAGGAAGACATGGCACTAGTTTCTGCTATGCTGTCTTTGTAATAGGAACCTTTTGCCTTAAAAGTATTGACTGAAATGGGGGTAGTGATTAGCTCAGGGAACATAAATACAAAGGATGAACTACTCCTCCCTCAAACCCATCATTAGGCCTTCAGACAGTGTGGATCGATAATAAAAAATAATAGAATAGAAAATATATTAAAATTTACTGAAACCTCATTCATGTCTTCTTTAGACTACTACACTGTTAGCTACACTGTTAACTGTTTAATACATGGGACTGTCTCATAAAATGTAGACCTAATTTTACTAATTTAAGAGGCAATATATCTTTTAAAAGGGGGAGGGACCTCGAACTAGACTGAATTTCTGCCACTTAGAAGCTGTATGACTTTGGGCAAGTTTCTAAACCTCTCCGTGCCTGACCTTCTTCATCAATACAGTGGAATTATCAATAGCATCTATTTCATAGGAGCATTATGAAGATTGAGTTAACATATGTAAAATCTTAAAACAGTGACTGGAACTTAATTAGTACCCAATACACATAAATTGCTAGAGTTAAGTATTTCTGCTGCTTCTCTAAGAAAACAAATTCATGGGAATTGAGTAACCCATTCTCTACTCTTCTTTTATAACAGTATAACAAAGCTCTAATGTGTTAATTCAGAAAGAAAACTTTAACTTGTTAATTCAGAAAGTCTCCTGTTAATGCATCCGTGTATTTACATAAGCAGTAGTGTATGTTATTAATTGAAATGTGTTTAAGAAGTAATTGAATTCCTTATTCTTTGTGAATTTTTGACTTGTTGATTACCTGGATATAAAGCAAGGTCTTTTTCCCTCCCAGATTTCTCTCTCAGAAAAGAGCGAGTCACTTTATTCTACTCCATACAAAGCCTTACAAAGGATTGTTTGGAGGAGATATAAGTCTGAAGCTACTTCAGTCAATACTAGTAAGTGGTTACCTTGTAGAGATTGTGAATCGACATCTATAGCACACACCTACCTATAGAATGAAAAAACTGCCTGAATGTCTAGAAATCGGCACTTAGGACTTAGGTTAAAAAGATCGTAATTCAAACAGTCCTGTAACTCAAATAACTTTTATAAATGAAAGGAAAGTGGTAATGCTTTGACAAACTGGTAAAAGACTCAGTCTCTTTAGTGAACGTGAAGAGATGCCAAAGATACACTGGAAAATTTTCAACAAAATTATTTAATGGAATGTTGAAAAGGGGGAAAAAGAATTTCTAAATATTTTATATAGTATGTGATTTTAAATATGTACAACTAACATAATAAAATGGATATTATAAGTAGACATTTGATTCTTTTATCTGTATCACCAAAAGTTTACGTATTCAAAGTGGCCAGAAAACCTTTTTTTTTTTCTTTTTTCTCTCCTCATTGCAGGGGTGGGAGGCTGGGGGGGAATTGCCTTGTGTTTATACATTTAGAAGTAGTTAATTAAAAAGTGGGGAAGTTTGTCTTCTGGGAGAAATGCAGTGAGATCCTAACAGAATTCATAGGATCATTTAAATTCAAGTCTGGAGGAGAGCGTGGGAGAGGAATGGAGTGGGAGTTTGGGGTTAGCAGATGCAAACTAGTATATAGAGAATGGATAAACAACAAGGTGCTACTATATAGCACAGGAAACTGTATTCAATATCCTGTGATAAACCATAATGGAAAAGAATGTGTGTGTGTATATATATATATATATATATAAAACTGAATCAGTTTGCTGTACAGTAGAAATGAATGCAACATTGTAAATCAACTGTACTTCAATTTAAATAAATAAATAAATAAATTCAAGTCTGGTAGTACCTTGAATAGAGAGAGCTGGCTGGGGAGTGGCCAAATTAGCCTCATTTCCTTTTTTGACAGGATTAATAGGTTAGTTCATTAGACAAATGCCTTAGACATTGCTCGGTTAGATTTCATCAGAGCATATTTGACAGAATTATCATGTCTTATGGTCAAAATGGAGGAATGTGGGCTAGATGAGAATACAGTTAGAATTTGATTATCAGGTAAACAGCTGTACCTGAAGAATGATGGAGGGGTAGATCTTTCCCTCTCTGAAGGGAGGCCTTTAGTGTCCTGCTGAAAAAATATGTCCTCTTCCTGTGTACCAGTAACCTGGTTGGAGTTAAGTTTATTGAATTTGTGGATGAAGAGTTCGAAGGGATAGCTAATATGTTTATGAAAGATAACAAGGTTCAGAACTTTGCTATGAAACTTGAAAGTCAGAACACAATGCGATAAAAACCACCTACTTATTTCATATTGGAATTTGATTGTAATAATAATTATATTTACTAAAGTAAGTAGGCTATTGCTGGGTTTTGGAAATCTTTTGGATATACAAATATTTGTGTTGTACAATTTGACATATGCAATTATCAGTTGCTTGGGGGTTTATATCACCAAAAACCTTTCAGTATTACTACTTTAACTTTGCTGTTTTAACATATAATTCTCCTTGTTCCTTTACTTTTGCCGTTACCATCTAGGCCTTCAGTGCACATTTTCTTCATTTCCAAGTGATTATCCTATGTCAAATAGCTGTTGTTGAAATCTTATTTTGTTAGGCCTAACCATGTTTAATTCTTAGCACATTACTTTATCCAGCTGTTTGAATGCCCTTAACTTTCTTGGTCAATAATACCACAACCTTTTCTAGTTTCCCCTATATTCTCCTCTTTTCCAAGGCACCTGCTACATTGCCTCCTTCCACTTGTTCTTGTTGAGCCTTCTTTTTCCCCCCAGGACTTAGCAGCATGTCCCCTGTTATTTTGTTTCAGTCTCCTTTATTCTCACTTCTATGAGGATAAGAAAGTTCACGTATCCCCCTCATATAAACTTACCCTGTACTCTGCTTTGGCTTCAAACCTCTGCCCTTTTCTCTCTTTCCGTTCACTGTCATAGTTCTTAGAAAAGCAGCCCCCAATTGCTTCTTTTATAATTCTTCACCTTTTTCCTTAATTTATTATGACTTGGCTCTCCCTGTACCCCCACCCAATTATATTAAAACTGTCAGTCTCAGGATCACTAGCAACCTCCTGATTGCCAAAGGAGATTCTCCCTTGATACATTGATCCTCTATTCTGATATTGTTGCTTGCTTGCTACTTAATGCTTCCTTTTGGTTTTATGCCATTCTCTCCTTGGTTTCCTATCTCTCAAATCTCATGTGTTTTTCACCTCTCCTCCCCAGTATAATTATTTCTCAGGATTTAATCGTCATCCTTTGTCTGTCTTTGTACTTTTTTTTTTTCTGGGTCAGTCTTAACTCCCATGATTTCACTATTTTTATCTCTTAACTCTGATCTGAGGACTAGACCAAAACACAGTGCTGACCATATCACTTTCCAGCTCATTTTTAATTAATTAATTTATTTATTATTTTTATTTATGGCTGTGTTGGGTCTTCGTTTCTGTGTGAGGGTTTTCTCTAGTTGTGGCAAGCAGGGGCCACTCTTCATCGCGGTGCGCGGGCCTCTCACTATCGCGGCCTCTCTTGTTGGCGGAGCACAGGCTCCAGACGCGCAGGCTTAGTAATTGTGGCTCACGGGCCTAGTTGCTCCGCGGCATGTGGGATCTTCCCAGACCAGGGCTCGAACCCGTGTCCCCTGAATTGGCAGGCAGATTCTCAACCACTGCGCCACCAGGGAAGCCCTCCAGCTCATTTTAAAAAAAAATATTTATTTATTTGGTTGCACCGGGTCTAAGTTGTGGCAGGCAGGCTCGCTCCTTAGTTGCGGCTCCAGGGCTCCTTTGTTGCAGCTTGCTGGCTCTTTAGTTGCAGGACGTGGACTCCTTAGTTGGCGGCATGCATGTGGGATCTAGTTCCCTGACCAGGGATCGAACCTGGGCCCCCTGCGTTGGGAGTGGAGTCTTATCCACTGTGCCACCAGGGAAGTCCCGCTCATATACCTTTGATAGTTCAAGTTCTTTGAGATCTTTCTAGCTGGGTCTTCTCCCTAATACCTCTCTCCTCCCTCTTCCCCCCTCCTCTCTCTCTCTCTCTCTCACACACACACATACACACCCCCACCCCTCCCTCTACCTGGCTGGTTACTTCTTGATTTACTGCATACCAGAGTCTTCAAGACTTTTTATGTTTGCTGTTTCTTTTTTTTTTTTTTAATATTTATTTATGGGCACGCGGGCTTTTCTCTAGTTGCGGTGTGTCGGTGTTCTCTCTCTAGTTGTGGTGCATGGGCTCCAGGGCACGTAGGCTCTGTAGTTGTGGCACTCAAGCTCTCTTGTGCGAGCTCAGTAGTTGTGGTGTGCGGGCTTAGTCGCCCTGTGGCATGTGGGATCTTAGTTCCCTGACCAGGTATCAAATCCGTGTCCTCGGCATTAGAAGGCGGATTCTTTATCACTGGACCACCAGGGAAGTCCCTGTTTGCTGTTTCTCCTGTCAGGAATCCCCCCGTCAGTATTAGCCTGTCAAAATCCTATTTAGTCATCAAGACCCAGCCTAGATACCTGCTTTCGTCGTCTTTTTTTTTTTTTTTTAATATGTATTTATTTATTTGGCTGTGCTGGGTCTTAGTTGCGGCATGCAGAATCTCCGTTGCCGTGTGCGGGATCTTTAGTTTTAGCATACAGGATCTAGTTCCCTGAGCAGGGATCGAACCTGGGCACCCTGCATTGGGAGCGCAGAGTCTTAACTGCTGAACCACCAGGGAAGGTCCCCCTCCTTTCTTTTTAGTGCTCTCATTTGGAATTTAATTGTTGCTTACTCTGCACAGGTATAGCACTGCATCAATCTCTTCTAGCACTTAACATTTTGCCTTCTGTATTAGTTACAGGATATGTTTCCATATATATCTAACTCCCTTTCTAGATTGTAAGCACTATTAGTTTAGGGACTTTATAATCCGTTGATGCTTTAACCATTTAGCGCAGTGATTACTCATGGTAGGTGCTCCATAAATGAGTGATAGTTGATTGAAAAGAGAAGTCTAGTGCATGCATTGTAGATGCTCAGTAAATGAGTGTTGATTGGTTAAAGGGAGGAATTTTCTGCCTTTATTCCCTTCTAATTAGATCTAGAGAGGGGGAGAGAGAGGGGAGTAGAGGTATACAACCCACAAGGCAATCCAAACTTAAAACTGAAATGTGAAGGACACTACTTTTTTCAGTGGAAACTTTTTTACCCTTTGAGAGGAAAGAAAATGGAAATACAAAGGAGTGGTTCAAAGTGTGTGTAGAATTTATTTTTTATTTAAATAATTTTATAGACACATGTGCAAGGCACTGGGATGCAAAGATAATGCAGAACAATGTCCATGCTCTTTGGGAATTAACCAGATACTAAAGGAGATAAAAAAGTACTAATGATTTGTTTTAAGGCAAGAATTTTAAGAGTGCTACCATGTGTTGTATTGGTCCCTCATCGACATAGGAGATCACTTCTGGTGGGATGATCAAGGAAAGTTTTATGGAGAAAGCATTGGAGCTGGATTTTGAAGAATGGGTAGACTTTTTGTAGGTGATGATTGGGGGAAAATTTGGTAGAACATGCTTGGCAAAGAATATGGATGTGATACCAAGATTTGAATAGTGTCAGTGAATGTGGTTAAGATACACAACTGGATAATTCTTTTTAATGTCTATTTAAACATAAATGAGAGCCTTATTTAGAACCTAACTTTTCATTGGGTTGATGGAAATTGCCCTTTTGAATGGACATCTAAGAGGAATGTGATCCTTAAGGCCACCTTCCTTCACTCCACTGGCCTGTCCTAGAGACCTGGTTACATTTGACACTCACAGCCGAGGGAGAAAACCAATTCAAGGGTGTGTGTTTTGGCCATCACTAGAGGTGGGAGTGGGAATAGAGGACTAAATCATCACTTACTATAAAACTGTGATAAATATAAATGTGAAAATCTTTCATGTTCTGTGAAAATATAAATGAGTGAGCAGTTACCATAATCTGGAGGTGATATATGTTAATTAAAGCTACTAACAGGAAGTGGCAGTTTAAGATACACTTTAGAGATCAGTCATTTATCAATGAATTAGAAGAGAGGAATTTCAGACTGCAATAGGGTTTCAAGAGGACACTAGGCATCCATCTGGTGGACAGAGGAGGGTGGAAAAGAGAGACAGACAGGTGTTTCTTATTAGGTATTTTGTTAGGGTCCTAGTGAACCTAAGTTGTATCACAGAAAGTCATGGCTCTTGCCTTGGTATAGTAATAGAGTAAATTGGTGGCTGATAGGCTCTGTAAACAAGTAAACAAGTTACAGCTCAGGTTAAATCGTTGGTCATTATGCATGGAGTACATAGAGGTAAGTAACATCAAGGATATTTGATCTGTATAACTGGGCTTGTTCATTCCACAGATACATTGGTATCCACTCTGCTGAATCCTATTCTAAGTGTCAGTGATACAGCAGTGAATAAGACAGACAAGGTCCCTAGTGTTTGGAGCTTATATTCTAATGCATAAATACTAACACCAAAGAAATAAGTTAACACATTGGGAAGTTTTTATAGTAATGAGGTCTGTGATGAAAACAGTATAATCAAGAGTGCTCAGGGGGCTTCCCTGGTGGCGCAGTGGTTGGGAATCCGCCTGCCAATGCAGGGCACACGGGTTCGTGCCCCGGGCCGGGAGGATCCCACATGCCGCGCAGCGGCTAGGCCCGTGAGCCACAACTACTGAGCCTGCGCGTCTGGAGCCTGTGCTCCACAACGGGAGAGGCCGCGACAGTGAGAGGCCCGCGCACCGCGATGAAGAGTGGCCCCTGCTTGCCACAACTGGAGAGAGCCCTCGCACAGAAATGAAGACCCAACACAGCCAAAAATAAATAAATTAATTAATTAATTAAAAAAAAAAAAAAAAAGAGTGCTCAGAGGGCTTCCCTGGTGGCGCAGTGGTTGGGAATCTGCCTGCCAATGCAGGGGACACGGGTTCGAGCCCTGGTCTGGGAGGATCCCACATGCCGCGGAGCAGCTGGGCCCGTGAGCCACAACTACTGAGCCTGCGCGTCTGGAGCCTGTGCTCCGCAGCAAGAGAGGCCGCGATAGTGAGAGGCCCGCGCACCGCGATGAAGAGTGGCCCCCGCTCGCCACAACTAGAGAAAGCCCTCGCACAGAAGCGAAGACCCAACACAGCCATAAATAATAAATAAATACAGTGTAAATGCTATGTAAATAGTTGTAACACACGGAAAATTCAAGTTTAAAACAAACAAACAAACAGTAGTTTACTGAGCTCCTACACTGTGCAGACACTCAAAAAAAAAAAAAGAGTGCTCAGAAGATGGTGCCACTATTTTACTTACTTATTTACAGCAGAAAATAATTTTTTCCCCTAAATACAGCTTTCAATTATGTTCTGTTGAATTTTCCTTCCCTGCTATTTGATGACATTTCAGCCAGATCCCATATCTTTCTGTTTTTTTTAAAGTACTGTTTAGGGAATTCCCTGGAGGTCCAGTGGTTAGGACTCCATGCTTCCACTGCGGGGGGCTCGGGTTCGATTCCTGGCTGGGGAACTAAGATCCTGCAAGCCGAGCAGTGCAGCCAAAAATAAAAAAAATTACTGTTTAGTCTGAATTAAAATTTCATTCTCATAGGCAATCAAAGTAACTGTCCTACCTGCTCAAAACCTTGGCTCTGGATCTGCAGAAAGGAAAAGGGATTGACATTCTTCTTAGGTTGGCTTGGGAAGGCCTCTCTGAAGTGACAGTGACAGTGAGACCCAAATGATCTGCTTTCTAGGCAAAGGTCTGAGGTGCAGTGGTGAGCTTGGCATATTTGAGTAACACCTTTAAAAGGGTGGTGTGGCTGGAACATACTGAGAATTGCCAGTATTCAAATATATACTGTAGTTTTGTGGTTCTTTTCGTTAATGGGGATTGCAAATGTGGTTTTAAATCACATAACTTGGAGCACTAGTGGCTCGTAGAGATTATGGGAACCCACACATTCAAAGAGCCAACGTCATAATTTACACCAAAGACCTAAAATATACAAATTGGTTTCCCTTTGAAAGTTATTAGAATGCCATCATTGGATATAATCCATAATCAATAGACTAGGAACTGTGCAGCGATATGCGGGATCTTAGTTCCCCAACCAGGGATTGAACCTGTGCCCCTTGCAGTGGAAGCTCAGAGTCCTAACCACTGGACCGCCAGGGAATTCCTGACTGGGAACTTCAAAGAAGGAACAAATACAAATCTTAAACAACTAAACTCCTTGTGTCGTGGTAAAATATTATGGGCATGAAAGAATACAGGTGACAAAAAATAATTGGTATCAATTGTGAGTATTATTATTTCTTGTCTTGCTTACAACTTGTCCTTTAACTTTTTTGTACTTTTGTCATCATGAAGAAGATGTAGCAAGAAGACCTACAGCAGTAATAACTACATTCTTTGTTTCCTTTTAAATATGCAACATTTGACATCATTATAAAATATTGTAGTAATATTGTTCCCACAATTTGATGGGGTGTGTTTTGTCCTGTAGTATAGGGATTTCTGGACATTTTCAGGGCAAACTAATATGTCAATATTTGTATTATATTGTTGCAAAGTAAGTGAGTAATTTAAAAATGACTCTATTACTTTTAAAACATTTTGCAAGCCAGTAGGGTTTTCTGTTTCTCATGTGTTTATTTAAGCACTCCTATTTTTTAACATAGTACCAAATTTTATATTTACACATAAGCAATTATACATCTACTCTTTCTTGGGATCAAGTAACATGGAATTGTTGTAGATGAATTCATTGCTTGAAAAAGCACTTTTGAATTTCAGTGGGAGGTGTGCAGATTTTTAAAGCAATGATATATTCTAGAAGGATCTATATAGCATCTTTTTTTTAAAATTAATTGATTAATTAATTTACTTTTGGCTGTGTTGGGTCTTCGTTTCTGTGCGAGGGCTTTCTCTAGTTGCGGCAAGCGGGGGCCACTCTTCATCGCGGTGCGCGGGCCTCTCACTATCGTGGCCTTTCTTGTTGCGGAGCACAGGTTCCAGACACGCAGGCTCAGTAGTTGTGGCTCACGGGCCTAGTTGCTCCGCGGCATGTGGGATCTTCCCAGACCAGGGCTCGAACCCGTGTCCCCTGCATTAGCAGGCAGATTCTCAACCACTGCGCCACCAGGGAAGCCCTATATAGCATCTTTCATTACTGGCCTATAACACCTCCCTCCACTCTAATATATTACAAAAAATTAATTTTTTTCTGTAATTTACCTTCTTCCTAGAGCACATTTGTTTTTCTTTGAAACAGCCACTAGGGCTATAAATAAGAGATTGTGGGACTTTACTGTCAAAACTGTTTTAGAACTGATTTTTCTACTAGGGAATATTTTTCAGGTAAAGCTGAATGTATTTTATTTGGGTCTGGGCAACCAACATGTTACATTAAGAGATTCTGATTTATTTGTACTGATTAGAGCAGGGAAAGGGAGCTGAACCTTTGTTCCCCTGTTTTTCTTTTCATTTTTCTTTACTGTTTTTATCCTCTCCTAATTGTTTGTGAGAAACTTTACACTGATTTTTTTTTTTTTTTTTTAATATTTATTTTGGCTGTGCTGGGTCTTAGTTGCGTCTCGTGGGATCTTCGTTGTGGCATGCGGGATCTTTTTAGTTGTGGCATGCGGACTCTTAGTTGCAGCATGCATGTGGGATCTAGTTCCCTGACCAGGGATTGAGCCCAGGCCCCCTGCATGGGGAGCTTAGAGTCTTAACCACTGGACCACCAGGGAAGTTCCTACACTGATTTTTTTTTTCCTCTCAGCCCTCGGGGTTTTACATTAAGTAAAAAACAATTCATTAGTAGATAAGCTTTTATCTTATTTAAAATAAAGAAGAAGGGAGAACGCAGGGAAAAAGAAATGAAACCCAAGAGTTATAACTTGAACATTTGCTTTTATTGGACAATACATCCAAAATGCATCACCTCTTATAAACCATCCAACTCAAATGCATTATTCCCCTGGCATTTTTTTCTGTGGTCAGTGATTCCACCAGCCATTCATTCAAGTCAGAAATCTGAGAGCCGGGCTTCCCTGGTGGCGCAGTGGTTGAGAGTCTGCCTGCCAATGCAGGGGACACGGGTCCGAGCCCTGGTCTGGGAAGATCCCACATGCCGCGGAGCAACTAGGCCCGTGAGCCACAGTTACTGAGCCTGCGCGTCTGGAACCTGTGCTCCGCAACAAGAGAGGCCGTGATAGTGGGAAGCCCGCGCACCGTGATGAAGAGTGGCCCCCGCTTGCCACAGCTGGAGAAAGCCCTTGCACAGAAAAACGAAGACCCAACACAACCAAAAATTAAAAAAAAAAAAAAAAAAAATCTGAGAGCCATGTTGTATTATCCAACAGGCAGAACAAGCACATGTCCATTATCCACAATTTAAGAAATACTATACTGGAAAGTGAATTACTTGAGGACCTTTCATTTATGTGTCCCAATGACTAGCATAATTCTTCATGTACAGCAGGTAGTCAGATGTTTGTTGAATGAATAAGTGTAGTAATGAATGATTAAGAATCCCCCCCCAAAATAAGTTCAAACTCTTTCATTAGTAGTTATTTTTTTCTCCTTAAAATTAGTTGTTTGGGTTTTTAAAAGTACAAGCATTGTCAGAATTTGTTAAAAAAATTTTTTTTACCTCTATAAAAGAAACCTAAAAGCTTTTTTTTTTTGACTCCCCATTTATGGGTCAAAAGAAACTAAAAGTTTTAAAGGGAAGTGGAATGTGAAATTTTTCATTTCAGTGGAAAAATGTGTCCTCCCACTCCCCCACTATGTTTAAAGAGAAATACGTCTTTTATGTAGTGATGCTTCCACCTTATGGCTTCTAGATAATTGCCACTAAATTTTTATAATCATAGATTTTTTTTTTCCTTCAGTTTATAAGCCTGATGAGGTGAAGCCAAGGGCTGGATCTGGCCCATAGGTTAGAAGTCCTACCATTCCTCTTCCAGGAAAGGTCCAGGGAGTATTTAAGAATGTGGCTCTAACAGAACTAAACTGCTTGGATTTGACCCCTTGCTCTGCCACTTACTGCTTGTAACCTTAGGGAAGTAACCTAACCTAATTACAGTGTACAGTTTTTTCACCTCTAAAATGATAATAATGTCACCTAACACATAGGGTAATTGTAAAGATTAAATAAGTTAATATTTGTAGGTATATATTTAGAATAGAACCTGACACATAATTGGCAATCAGATGTTATAAGGTAAAATGATCAAAGTGATGGAGTGATCTATACTGAAGTTAAATAATAGAGGGTATAAATAGCTGAACTCATATTTTTTCACAGATCTCAAATGTTTGAACTACCCTTGGAAATGTAAAGGAAACTATTTGAAGATAAAAGGAAATGCTCTTTGTACCACATTTATCACATGTACAAAATTTATTGGTTTCTATAACCCCGAATTAGCCAAATGCCGTATATTTGTAATGAAAGAAATAGTAGAAAGTCTTGCAGTGGAATGATTAAGCAAAAATATAATCAGAAATTTTTTATCATTGCAATTTCAAGCATCCTACTCTGATTACCCTCTCCTGTTTTTCTAACTCATTCTAGTGCTCTCATTCTGATCATCCAGCTCCACTATGGTCTCCAACTCATTGATTCTGCCTCATTGTTTAATGTCTTAAATCTGTGGGTTTATAGTTTTCACCAAATCAGGAAACATTTTAGCCTTTATTTCTTCAAATATTCTCTGAATCCCAAGATTCCGGTTATATGTAGATGAGATCATTTGATGTTGTCTTAACAGCTCACTGATAGTCTTCTTATTTTTAATTTAATTTATTTATTTATTGACATATAGTTGATTTGCAGTGTTGCTTTAGTTTCAGGTGTACAGCACAGTGATTCAGTTATACTTACATATATATATATATATTCTTTTCCAGATTCTTTTCCCTTATAGGTTATTACAAAATATTGAGTATAGTTCCCTGTACTATAAAGTAGGTCCTTGTTGGTTATCTATTTTATTTATAGTAATGTGTATGTGTTAATCCTGAACTCCTAATTTATCCCTCCCTGATACTTGTTTTTAAACAACTTTTGTTTCTATGATGTTCATGCTTTCTGCTATTTTCTTAAATGTGTGGAGTGTATTCATAATAGGTAGTTTAACATCATTGTTTACTAAAACTATCATCTACATCATTTCTGGGTCAGTTTCCATTGTTTGGTTTTTCTCTTGATGGTGAGTTTATATTTTCCTGCTTCTTTGCCTGCTTGATAATTTTTGATTGGATGCCAGACGTGTGTTTTATGTTTTAGGGGCTGGATTTTTAAAATTTCCTTTAAATATTTAAATATTTTGGCTGTGACACAGTTAAGTTACTTGGAATCAGTTTGATCCTTCTGAAGCTTGCTTTTAAAGTTAGAGTGGGTCCATACAGCACCGAAGGTACGGCTACTTTGTTGTCATTATAGATGCAATACCTTTCTGAAGTCTGCCAGATGCCTAGCATATTAAGGAGTGTTTCCACTCTGGCTGGCAGAACGTGAACTATTACTAGCCCTGTGTGGACTCTGGTGATTGTTTTGTCTACTCCTTTCAAATGGTTAGTTCCCCAGTCTCTGATAGTTTTCTCACTCACATGTACAGGTCAATATTTAATAGTCAAAGGCTTGAGGGGAGTCCTCTACATATCTCCAGAGCTCCCTGTGTGTGCAATTCCCATTTTTCTGATACTCTGTGCCATGCATTTTCATCACCTTGGCCTCCCCAAACTCTGAACTCTTGTCTCCTAAACTTAGTGAAACCACCAGGCTGTTTGGGGTCCCTCTGCTTATGCTCAGTCCTGGAAATTCTAGGCAGTATGCTTGGGCATTTGTAGGGCTCACCTCATTTGTTTATCTTGTCTCAGGAAACACTGTCCTGTACTCCCCTTTGGTTTTCCAGTTGTTCAAGCAGGAGGAGAAATCTGGCACCTGTTATTCTATCCTGGTTGGAAGCAGAGGTCTCTGTCTTTCATCATCCTGTTGTCCTTTCTCTTCCCCTTACCCAGCATAAATTCTCTGTTCAATCATTATAGTCTCTCCCTGGAATACACTTTGGACTCCTTTGCTCCTCTCTTGTTTCACTGGGGAAAACCACAACCCTGGATCCACCTCTTCACCTTTTAGTGCCATCTACGCAGTTGAATGTTGCAGGAGAAAAAGATACACACATGCTATTTTCACTTTAAATTCATGACCACAAACTGTAATTGAGCCCAGTCACACTGTACTTCCATAGTCATTTATTCTCCCACTTTCCTAGATGTCTGTTTCACATCTTTTCTCTCAAAATTTTGACACCTCCTCCCCCATCTTCCACGGCATTTTCCTTATTTCCATATCAGTGAGAAGCTGAAGCAATCAAAAAGGAACTTCTCACAGTGGTTCTACATCTACCCTCCTACCCACATCTGCACATACCATACTTTGCACGTACTTTGCCTTCTCCTCTTAGCATATAGTCAGTTCCTCCATCTGTGCATTAGATTCCATTCCCTTTTGCCTGTCCAGGGCATTTAAAATTCTCCAACAGTTTCCTTCTTTTCTCCTACATCATCAGTATTATATCTTGGAACATACTTATCAGTATACAAACACACTGTATTCCATCTAGATGGGTGGGATGGGGGCGAGGGAGGTCCAAGAGGGAGGGGATATATGTATACATATAGCTGATTCACTTCACTGTACAGCAGAAAATAACACAACATTGTAAAGGAATTATACTCCAATAAAAAAAAATTTTTTTTTTGATTCCCTCTCACCCTATCAGTTATCATGCTGTTTCTGTGTTCCCTTTTATAGCAAAAGCTGTCAAGAGTTGTGCATACCTTTTCCAGTGCTCCCCCCCCCCCCCCCCCACTTAATTCTACTCCAGTCTGGCTTTTGTCCTTACACCGTACAAAACCTGCCATTGACAAAATCTCAGTGACCCTCATACTGCTATTTCAGTGGTTTTCTCACATCAGGGGTCCCCAACCCCCTGGCTGCAGACTGTTAGCCGACCTTGGCCTGTTAGGAACCGGGCTGCATCTCAGGAGGTGAGTGGTGGGCTGGCGAGCGAGCGAAGCTTCATCTGCCGCTCCGCATCGCTTCCCATCGCTCGCATTACTGCCTGAACCAGCCCCCCTACCCCCGTGGATAAATTGTCTTCCACGAAACCTGTCCCTCGTGCCAAAAAGGTTGGGGACCACTGTCTTACATGATCTATCAGTAATATTTGCTAAAGTTGATTATTCTTCCTTTCCTGATCAGCTTTGTTTAGTTGGTTTCCAGAATACCACACTCTTGGTTTTCTTGCCACCTCTTTGGTTGCTTTCTCTTTCCTTTCCTAGTTCTTACTGTTCTCCCCTACTCTTTTTTTTTTTTTTTTTCCCCCTACTCTTAATGTTAGATACCTAAGGACTCCGGCCTGGCTCTTCTCTATTTATATTTACTCCCTTATTGATCACATTCGATAACAAGTTTTAAAACCCATCTGTACTCTGATGACTTCCAAATTTTTATTTCCTGGTCAGACCTTTCTTTTAAATTCTAGATTTGCTTATTGAACTGCCTGTTCAACGTCTTCAAATGGCTGTTTGATAGATGTGTCAAATGTAACATCTCTGCAACTGTACTCCTGAGCTTTCCTTCTTAAACCTGTTACATCTACAGTACATCTACAGTCTACATCTACAGTCTTTACATCTACAGTCTTTTACATTACATCTACAGTTACATCTACATCTGTTACATCTACAGTCTTTTCCATTTCAGTTGATGGCAATGCCATACTTCCTGGACATGTCAAATCACAAAACTAAAACAATTTAGTAACGAGTTTCCCTTTATTCAAGGGAAAATAATCCATGGATTGGAATAGTACAATGCCTAACAAGCAGTGGAGCACTCTTCCTGAAGGATTTTGGGGAAGAGCGAATTTTATAGAATGTTAGAAGAGGCAATACAGAAATAAGGCATGATTGGCTAGGAGGTCAGGGATTTCCTTATAAGGTAAGCAGGTCCTATTTTTTTAGGTAAGGTTAGCTAGCTAAAACTGAGTTAGAGGATTGTGATTGGTGCTATGTTTCCTTGACAGTGAGGTGTTTCCCATCTGTGCAGGCTGATTTAAGTTTAGATTTTTGACGTGGGCTGGGCCAATGGGGTGGCCTCCGTTTTGCTGTTCCAATATACAAATTAACTTAACCAGACAAAAACCTTAGAGTCAGGCTTTATTCCTTTCTCTCATCGCAGATGCCTGCTGTCAGGAAATCTTGTTAGCATTACCTTTAAAATATAAAATCTAATTACTACTTACTACCTGCACTGCTACCACCCTGGTCCATGTCACTATTATTTCTAACCTTGCCTCTTACACTCAGGTTTAACACTTGCCCCTTTAATGTATTCTCAGCATAGCAATCAGGAAGATTTTTTTAAAAATATAAGTCAGATCGTGTCATTTCTTGCTCAGAATCTTTTAATGGTTCCCTCATCTCACTTATAATAGAAGCCAAACTTTTTACAATGGCCTTCAAGGCCCTACAAGGTCCAGTCCTGTGTTGCTTCCCTGACCTCATCCACTCTCTCCTCTGTCCTTATTTTGCTCTACCTTGAATACATCAGGCATGCTTCTACCGTAGGGTCTTTGCAATGGCTGCTTCCTCTGCCTGGAATATTCTTCTCCCAGTTATCCCCCATGGTCAAGCTCCCATCAGCTTCCCCGTGGTCCATCTGTGTGTTTGAGAAGAAGAGTGCCTCTGAGGGAATTAGTTGTGCTGTAAAAAGTGAAGGATAGAGGGACAAGGATATGGCAAATATTGAAATCCTATTGGTGAAAGAGAGCCAGTGGGTGAGATAATCCTAGACTTATTAGCTATTCTGAGTGGTAATGAAAGACTTAAGCAGAAGAGACTTGTAGCACATCAATAAAGATGAGGCAGCCTTTAGTTCGCCATTGGAAAAATTCATAAATCAGGGTTCGTAATTTGAAGGTGTCTTCGCTTATTAATATCTTTTGTAGATAGTAGGTTTGGTGTCCTGCTGCTTAGTTTTGATTTAATTATGTGCTTTTCAGTTTAACAGAGAATAGGTCAAAGAACTGCTTGAACATCGTTTTTGGAATCTATTATAAAAGCTTAATAGGAAAATTCAGTTATTTAATTTCTCCTTTAACTGAGTATTAGAGGAAAATGTTTCTGTAGTTAATCTTGTATGTTTCATCAAATAAGAGACAGTGTTTCCTGTCATTTTACCATAGCTGATAGATTTCAGAGCCTAACCAGTATTTATCTCATACCTGTTTAGTCTACTGTTCCTTTTTGATTTTGATTTTGATTTTTTATTTATTTAAAAAATAATAAATTTATTTATTTATTTTTGGCTGTGTTGGGTCTTCGTTGCTGTGCGAGGGCTTTCTCTAGTTGCAGCGAGTGGGGGCTACTCTTCGTTGTGGCATGCGGGCTTCTCATTGTGGTGACCTCTCGCTGCGGAGGACGGGGTCTAGGCGCGCAGGCTTGCTGCAGTAGTTGTGGCTCACAGGCTCTAGAGCGCAGGCCCAGTAGTTGTGGCGCACGGGCTTAGTTGCTCCGCAGCATGTGAGATCTTCCCGGACCAGGGCTCAAACCCGTGTCCCTTGCATTGGCAGGCGGATTCTTAACCACTGTGCCACCAGGGAAGCCCCCTTTTTGATTTTTAATTGCAGGATTTACACTAGGTTTAATTTTGTGAGTTGCCAGAATCGCGTATGGAAGTAGACCTAGTTGACATAAAATATTCTCTTATTAAGAGGGTGTTATGTTTCTCCATGTCATAGTCAAGAAAAGATTTGCATGTCCTTTCTGTGGTTCTTCCATGTTTGTTTATTTGCACACTCTTTTCTTAGAGGTAAGAGTAAATGAAGAAATGATGGTTATAGGAAGATATTAACAGAAAAAGTGTAGCCAGCCATAAGATTAGTACACGAAGTATATACCATAGGATCTCAAATCTGACTGAATTTCTCATTAGCCAACACTAAGGAAAGCAAAGTTACCTACATGATTCACTTAGGTTCATAAGGTAAAAACAAACTAGTTGTTCAGGGGAGAAGCACAGTTAATCCCAGTACTAAATTTTGAGTATCTCCCATGGGTCCCTATAATAAGAATACTTTGTGATAAAAGTAGGTACCTGGGGCAAGAAAGTACAGTAACTTTTAGGATCAGCTGTGTTTGTAGATGTAAGAAGTATCATTTGCTTTCACAAGAGTTTAATGTTAGTCAGTGGTTCTTAACTTTTTTGGGGTCATAGACCCTATAACATTTTTATGTAGTTTTACTGTGAATTTGCTAAACATGTAAATTCTGAACTCATCTCAAGAAATTCTGATCCAGCCGGTCTGTGGTAGGTTTTATAAATGTGTGTGTAAGCACCATCCTAGGTGATCCTGACGTAGGTTCTCGTTAGACCATATGTTTAGAAACTGCTTCTGGAATATAATTTCAGGGAGTTCAAAGATTACATTCAATACATGGATCTTATCTCATACAAGTGAACAACATTCTCAACAATTGTATGGTGAAAACAATAATGAGATTCATAGGGGTGTTTGGTGCTGCTGTATTAGAAAATTAATGATTTTTTTTTGAAATTTATTGATCAAAGCAAGTCACATGGCCATACCTAACTTGAAAAGGAACAATACTGATGAGTAACACATGTGGGGTGCCCCCCACACCCTCTCTTCTCTCTCTTTTTAGTAATGAATTGATTTTTTTCCCCTTAATAACGAACCACTTTCACATCACTGGAATAAACATGCATGATTATGAGGTATTATTTAAATGTTTAATTTACTAATATTTTTTAAGACTTGCATCTATATGTTCTAATTAGATTGGTCTACAGTTACCATTTCTTGTTCTCTCCTCACCAGTTTGGTATCAGGGTTTTGTTAGCATTATAAAATGAGGTGAGTATCTTTCTGGTTGTTTTTCTTCCTCAACTTTCAGAGTTTATATGGATTTTCGATATACTTGTGAGGAGTTTAGGGCACAGTCTCTACACACAAGACCACACTCACTTCTGACATCAGCTGCAAATTTGGGAGGTTCCCAAAACCCTGAGGTTCAATAATTTGTTAGAAATATTCATAGATCTTACTGAAAACTGCTTTGCTCATGGTTATGGTTTATTAAGGGAAAGGATACAGATTAAGATCAGCTAAAGGAAGAAACAGTGTCCAGGAGGGTCAAACACAGAGCTTCCCATGTCCTCTCTGGTTGTCAGGTCACATTTCTCTCCTTCCCTCATTAAATGACAGGGCATATAAGTACTGCCAGTCAGGGAAGCTCACACAACCTTTGGTGTCCAGAATTTTTATTAAGGCTTCATCATGTAGGCGTTGCTCATGTGGATAATCTCAATCTCCAGGTTGATTGACCCAAACCCCCTACCCTGAGTCATACTGTTGGTATTTCTGGATTGGCCTGCTCCCTAAGACTATATGGGTTTGCCAGTCCCCTCCCTGAATCACATTGTTAGGTTATCCAGTATGACCCAAGGCCTGAGGCTAACAGACTCTCTTATCAGATACAACATTCTCAGGGCCCAAGGATATTACCTACTGGAAGCCAAGGGCAAAGGCCAGACCGGCTCTTTGGACAAGGCCAAATTCTTTGCTACACACTTTCACATAACTGGTTTTTTTCTTTTATGGTTGTCTTCCTGTGATTCTTTGATACAAGATTAAGTTATAGGGATTCCATTATAGAAAATTGGTTCTTTTAAATTTCTTTAGTTGTCTCTTAGGAGATAAAAATAACAGACACTTCTGATTTAACTTCACTTAAATTACTTTTTTTTTTTTTTTTTTTTTTTAAGAATAAAGGTTCTCTTCAGTTTGAAGACAAATGGGACTTCATGCGTCCAATTGTTTTGAAGCTTTTACGCCAGGAATCTGTTACAAAACAGCAGTGGTTTGATCTGTTTTCGTAAGTAATCCATTCATTCTACCTTTTTGCTAATAACATAAAGGAAAATTTGGTGGCTATGTTCAAATGGAATATTGGCTCCAGATTGGGCTGTTTACCTGTTTGAAGTTATTACTGATTGTGTTGGGGGTCCCCAAGACCACCCCTAGGTTCAGTGATTTGCTCGGAGGACTCATAGGACTGAACATAAAGTCATACTCACAGCTATGATTTATTACAGCTAAAGGATACAAAGCAAAATTAGCAAAGGGAAAGGTACATGGGTTCAAGTCTGGGGAACAGGCACAAACTTCCAAGAGTACTCTCCCAGTCGAGTCACACAGGACGCATTTAATTTCCCCAGCAACAAGATTGCCAGCATATGTGATATGCTGTCACCAAGAAGCTCTTTGGAGACTCAGTACCCAGGGTTTTTATTGGGGGCTGCTCACATAGGCAGCCTCTGCCTGGCATGTACCAAAATTCTAGACTCTCAGAAGGAGCAGGTGTTCAGTGTAAACCATGTTGTTTGTACAAACAGGTTAGGCACAGTGAGCCATTCTCATCATTTCAGGAAAATTTTCTATCAGTGTAGGAAACTGTCAAACATTCAAGTTCTCAGATCCCAGCCAAACAGGCTTTTCTAAGGAATACAGTCTCAGATCTGTTATGTTAACTCTTAGCCTTTGGCCAGAATGTCTTCACAGCAAAACTATTACCAGTAGGACACCACCCCTGCCCCCATCCCCACCCCTGTGTGCAGCAAGGTAAGACCAACTTGTAGTATTGATCTCAGTTATGCCTTTTAGAGGGCCTAAATTTAGTTAGTTAAAGTAAATCCCGCCAACCATGAGGTTTCTCTTAGAAAAGCAGGTGGCTTTCTCGTTCAGTTTCTGTATGGACCTTTTACATGGCCTGAGGCATCAATTCAGGCAAAGCACAACTATGGCCATAAAGTTGAATTTGACCTGAAAATTTTCCAGGGTTGAAGCAGTGTCATGATAGGGTACATACAAAAAGCAGTATAATTTCGGAGGACCCACATGGTACCCCTGGAAACAAAGAGTTTGCACTTTTTTAGGGTACTCCAAGCAAGACGTAAATTAGATAGTATGGGTTAACAGGGCCCTCAGTGTGTCCTCCCATGGGGCCTTCCACTTTAGAGTTCTCAATCTAGTTCAGTTAATTCAGTTCAGGCCTTGTTTTCAGACAGACTACCTGAAGGCAATTAGTTCCAAGCAGTTTGTTTATCCATGACACCATTTCATTTGCTTCGTAGTGTGGATGACATTTAGAGGTGTTCTTTGTGGAAGGTGTAGGAATTGGGGCTGCTCGCAGCCGTCTCAGAGTACTGCTAGGTGTGATTGAAGCGCAGCATTCAGTTTGAATTCAAAGCACTCACAACAGCATGGAAAGCCAACACCAGGAGCTGGGAAAGCTTTCAAGAATACTTATGAAAAACAAAAATCATTCATGTCCTTCTCCCTGGTGCCTCACCAGGTGCTGAGTTTTATTTTTTCTCCCTTACTAAATCAGTGTGTCCCATTCAGTAATGAAAGCTTTTCACTTTTTTCCCAATCACCCAGACCTGGAGGAGGAACAAAAACATTTTTACAGAAAAACATTTTTATACAACTTAACTAGAAAGACATATGTTTAGGAATTGGTCTGGATGAAATCCCAAATTTTCAAAAATTTTCATAATAAGTTTACGTCACCCCCACCCCTTTTGTCCTGACCATTTACCTAGTGAGCAGCCTGGAAAAGATCAATTCCTTTCTGGAGATAGCTGTGTTTAATAATGAAGTTGCCTTACTAAGGTGTGTGTGCAAGGAAGGGTGATGCGAAAGTGAGGGAAATAAAATCAGGTTATTAATTCATTGTTGAAAACTGCAACTAATCCTGCAAGCTGAACACAAGTCCATAGCAGTGAAACATCCCTGAGAGGGGATCATGAATCCAGTCTGTAAGGAGGGAGTATGCTTTCTCCCAACTTGCAGCTTTTAGCAGTAACCACAAGTTAGGAATTCACTTTAGGTCTGTATATCTGATACAGAGGCTATCAGCAACTTGATTTCAGATGGCCACATCAGAGAATGAGCCCTTTTCTGTGGGCATCTGCAAGTGATTTAGATCTTCCAGCCAGAATCCATGATGTTTTCAGTTTATGGCTTCACAGAGGGTGTCTTAAATCTTCCAACAGTCCACAAGTCAAAGTCCTGTTCACTGAGCATATGCCTGCTTTAGTTCAGCACAGCTTGTGTTGAGGTTTAAATAGCCCAATGTCAGACAATATCAGGTTTCAGCTTAGAGTTAGATCCAAGCAATTAGGATTTGTGAATTCAGGATTCCAAAAAAGCCAGTGACTTTTCTCGAGCAGTGGCAAAGCCAAGATGCTGCAGACCAGACAGTCATGTTCTAAGGCCAAGTGACAAGCAAGACTTTTCTAATCCCCTTTTATTTTGTCAGTCTTAGAGTTCAGATTAATCCACTCAGTAATATGCGCATCATGCTGGAAAATCATCAGCCTTTCAGGGTCAGACGTCTGATTTCAAAAGAGCTCAGTAGCAACTAAAAACTGCTTTTTAAAACTCCAGAAGTGTATTTCTATTTGGAAATTTCTTATGTTTTCATGTTGTCTCCCTTTTCTCTGAGATGGCAATAAGTAAAAGTAATAGTATCCATTATGGAGATGTATTTATTCTGTTTCCAATACTCAAACAGTTCAAATTCTAATCCTTTCACCAGCAGTAAAAAGCAAGGAAATTGTCTCACTAACTTTTTTTTTTAAATTAATTAATTTATTTACATTTTATTTTTGACTGCGTTGGGTCTTCATTGAGGCGAGCGGGGGCTACTCTTCATTGTGGTGTGTGGGCTTCTCCTTGCAGTGGCTTCTGTTGTTGCGGAGCTCGGGCTCTAGGCGTGTAGGCTTCAGTAGTTGTGGCTCGCGGGCTCTAGAGCACAGGCTCAGTAGTTGTGGCGCATGGGCTTAGTTGCTCCGCGGCATGTGGGATCTTCCCGAATCAGGGCTGAAACCCGTGTCCCCTGCATTGGCAGGTGGATTCTTAACCACTGCGCCACCAGGGAAGTCTGTCACTAACTTTTTATTTTGCAACTTTTCCTGATTGATGTGATCCCTCTAGCATTTATGAAAGTACAAGCATGTAATATTTTGTATCTTTATCATACATCCAGATGCAATAGCCAAAGAATACAAAGCCATCTTTAAAACTTTCCTTGTCTCTTTTTTCTTATTACAGATTTATTCAAACTCCTAGCAATAAATTTAGCATTTACAGTATTAACATTACAGTTGCTGGGAGATCCTGGCTGGAATGTAGGAGGCATGGAGAGGTTGCTGAAGCAGCAGTAGTCAGGCTGAAGAAACAGCTGGACTAGTTTCCTCTCCCTTGGTTATCTAAAATTTTCTCCAGCCCTGAGACCTAATGTAACTATTAATTCCTCCTGCTTGGAGGAGAGACCAGCACAAACATTTAACATTTTTGGTCCACCCGGAAGCTTACGTTTGAGAACTTTTGGGCCTTTTCTCCTCTTATTTGGAGGCAAGAACAAAAACCAGAGTCATCATCCATACTGGGCTTTTTCTCTCCTCACTTGGGTCAGCATGGCCAAAGCAGCTAGAAGATTTAATGAGCCAACTCTCTTGGGGTTAGATCTATCATTTTCAAATTTCATAGGTAACTTTTACCTTTCTCACAGCAGATAGCAACTCAGCTGCTGATTCATACCATGGTTGATTTCATAGCCATGCAAGTAGCAGAGGTTCATCATACTACCACTTAATCCTTCCTTTTCTCAAACAGTGCTTTCACCATGTTTAATGAATCCCACTTCTGACACCAACCATGTCAGTGGTCCTAAGACCACCCCCAGGTTCAGTGATTGTTAGGAAGACTCATAGGACTCAGCATATAGTTGTATTCATGGCTATCATTTATTACAGTGAAGGATACAAAGCAAAATGCAACAAAGGTGCATATGGTAAAGTCCAGGGGAAACCAGGTACAAGTTTCCAAGCATCTTCTCCCAGTGGAACATATCCACTTAATTCCTCCAACAACTAATTGGGACAACACATGTGAAATGCTGTCTACCAGGGAAGCTTCTTTTTTTTTTTTTTTTTTTGTTAATATTTATTTGTTTATTTGGTTACACCCGGTCTTAGTTGCGGCTCGCAGGCTCCTTAGTTGCGGCAGGCAGTCTCCTTAGTTGTGGCACGCTGGCTCCTTAGTTGTGGCATGCAACTCTTAGTTGCAGCGTGCATGTGGGATCTAGTTCCCTGACCAGGGATCGAACCTGGGCCCCCTGCATTGGGAGCATAGAGTCTTATTCACTGCGCCACCAGGGAAGTCGTCAGGGAAGCTTCTTAAAGACTCAGTGCCCAGGGTTTTTACTGAGAGAGCTGGTCACAAAGGCAACTTCTGCCTGACATGAACTAGAATTCCAGATCCTAGACAAAAAGCAAGTGTTGAACATAAATCAGATTTTTTACATAACAATTTAGGCACAGTGAGCCATTCTTATCAGGAAATGGTGAGAACTCTCACAAAACCCAAGTTCCTATATGTCAGCCAAGGGCCAACCCTTGCAACCATGTCTTCCTAAGGATAGTAGTTTCAGACTTGGTATAATTACTGTGTGTGTGTGTGTGCACTAGTAAAATACTATATCAATGAGTTGAAGATGTATGACTGAATAATCTATACACATTAAGCTGCTGTGCTCATTTTTTCTCTTTATCACAGAAGAAAATAGTCTAATCCTAAATAACATAGAACTTGTTGCATAATATTAATTTATATCCATGATTCTGCCTTTTGAGAAATTAGAATTCAATAAGAAACAGCTGAGACCTTTTAAAATTTCATAGCATTCATGTATACGTATATTTTTCTTAAATTATTTGATTAAATGTATTTTATGAACAATGTGTTGAATGTGGTGGGTTTTTTTGTTTTGTTTTTGTCAGTTTGTGTTAATAATATGATTTATCATGTAGAGTAATGCTTGTTCTCTGTGCATTCCTGACTGGAAAAAGGAGCATAGTGTGATGGTGTTTCCTGCTTAAAGTATACTTCTAAACAGAAATAGTACTTGCTACAGTTAGTGGCCTCAGCCCATCGTTTTTAAAAATCCTTGATCTCCTTGGAGTTACCCAAGGCTGCTCAATATGTAATCCTTTTTTTTTTTTTTTTTTAATTTATTTATGGCTGTG
This sequence comes from Balaenoptera borealis, assembly GCF_965194805.1. Classification (NCBI taxonomy): domain Eukaryota; kingdom Metazoa; phylum Chordata; class Mammalia; order Artiodactyla; family Balaenopteridae; genus Balaenoptera; species Balaenoptera borealis. Next base: position 93,206,611 of record NC_138868.1, on the reverse strand, counting down.
TTGGGTCTTCGTTTCTGTGCGAGGGCTTTCTCTAGTTGTGGCAAGCGGGAGCCACTCTTCATCGCGGTGCGCGGGCCTCTCACTATCGTGGCCTCTCTTGTTGCGGAGCACAGGCTCCAGACGCGCAGGCTCAGTAATTGTGGCTCACGGGCCTAGTTGCTCTGCGGCATGTGGGATCCTCCCAGACCAGGGCTCGAACCCGTGTGCCCTGCATTGGCAGGCAGACTCTCAACCACTGCGCCACCAGGGAAGCCCCTGTAATCCTTTTAAGTTAAAGGATTCCTGTATGTCTTATCATGCCACACCAAAATTATAAGACCTACATTAATTAAAACCTTTCCAAATTTTAGCCTATTTAGCCATATTAATTAATAACCTTTAGGTTAGTTATATCTTTCTAAATCTAAGGTACTAAAATAATGTTTTGGTATTAAACTACATTTACTATTTGTTGCCCTTTTCTCATAACCTGTATCATTATTTTTCAGCAGGGGTACTGTTGGTGTTTTGGGTGGTTATAAGATTGTTCTGCATACTGTGGCCTGTTTATCACCTCTGGCCTTCACCCTCATAAACTCTAGTAGTGGATACTTTCTATGTACTCCTCTCCCTACCCCTCATTATTGAAAGAAAAAAAGCTCTCACTTCCAAATGTCTGAGGCAGTACTTCCCTCAGTTGAGAACTGCTGCTTTAGATACATGTTGTTTGGTTTGACTCTGGTTTGTGAAATTGAGGCTAAAATTTAAAAATAAATTATTTTCAACTTGTGAGACTTTATTTTTAAGAAAATTCATCTTTACTACAAATAATTTTTTTAATGTTTTTCTTGTTCCTAAGCTGGTTTTTATGATACCACTTTCTCCTGTTTTTTCTCCTATCTCTTGTCTACCTCATCTCAGTCATCTAAGCTGATTCATCCCTTTTGTGCCCGTTAAATGTTGGTTTCCTTCAGAGTTGTTTTTTTCTTATTCTTTTACCTGAGTTCTCATCTATTTAAGCAATCCAGATTATTCTCCAAACTTCCATACCCATGTGACCTATTGTTTCCTGCATACTTAAGTTCCATAAGTACTCCAAATTTAGAGTGATGAAAATCTGTTATTTATAGTCTCAAACCAAAAATCTGGAAGCTACCATCAACCTCCTGTTTTTTAACTCCTTCATATCCACTTGATTACTAGATTTCATAGACTTTTAAGTACCTCTTGAATTTCTTTCCATCCCATCTGTCTTTCCCCCCCCACTCTCTTGCCTGAATGATTACAGTAGTCCCATACCTACTTTGTTGTATTTCTAGTTATCTATTGCCACACAACAAATTACCCTGAAAATTAGCAGCTTAAAACAACAAACATTTATTATCTCACAGTTTCTGAAGGTCCAAAATCTGGTTGCAGCTTAATTGGGTCTTTCTAGCTCAGGATCTCTTACGAAGTTGCAATCAAGCTCTAGGCAGAAGAACTAAGCCTATATTCAACTAGGAGTGAATGATCTTTGAAGCTTACTCATGTGATTGTTGGCAGGCCTCAGTTCTTCACTAGCTGCTCAGTTCCTCACTGTGTAGAACCCTCCATAAAGCTGTTTACTGTGTGGCAGCTTGCTTTCCCCAGAGCAAGAGAGAGTGTTCCCAAGACAGAAGTCATGGTGTTTTATAACATAATTTTGGAAGTTACAAACCATTATTTCTTTTCTTTTCTTTTTTTTTTTTTAATTGGAGTATAGTTGATTTACAATGTTGTGTTAGTTTCAGGTGTACAGCAAAATGAATCAGTTATACATATACATATATGCATTTTTTTTTTTTTAAGATTCTTTTCCCATATAGACCATTTTAGAGTACTGAGTAGAGTTCCCTGTACTATACAACAGGTTCTTATTAGTTATCTATCTTATATATAGACCTTCATTTCTTCTGTATGCTGTTGATCACACAGACAAACGCCTTGTACACTGTAGGAGGGAACTATACATGGGTATGAATACCATCCAGGAGACGGGGATCATTGGGGGCCATCCTAGAGACTGTACCTTCAGAGGAAATAGATGATGCAAGGTTTAGAAGATAGCTCAAAAAGCATTCTAGTTTATATCATTAGAGAGGAATAAAATGAAAGAGACTACTTTGAAAATGAAATAGTCAAAATAAAGACCTTTGAAATAAAAAATAAAAGAGCTAAATAAAAAAAGATTGAATTAGTAATACAAAAAATAAAACGAAAGAGTCCTCCCTGAATGTAGAGCAAAGTATGGAAAATTAAATAAAAATGAAGACATATTGAGGACAGCTCTAGAATTAGGCTAACTTATACTTAAAAGGGGTTCCAGAAGGAGAGGGCAGAAAGTAGAGGAGAGGATATAGCCCCAAAGGATAAGAAGAAAATTTCCTGGGGCTGAAATCTTGTATCTCTCCACCCAACCCTCTAGATCTTCATATTGAAAGTGCTAAAAACCATGCCTACACATGTCCTTAATTTCAGAATTCCAAGGATAAAGAAAATAATCTAATTGTTGGAGGGAAAGTTACCTTTCAAGCGAAACAGACTGTCTGCACTCTTTTCATTGGCCAAATTGGATGCAGGAGGCTGACGCAGTTTTCTTTAAATATTTAAAGGGAAATTATTTTGAACTTAGTATTTTCTACCTAGTCAAGTTTTCAATCATGTTTAAGGCAAGATGAACATATTTTCAGACAAGTAAGTATTTAGAAGATTTAAGGATCCTGCATCCAATGATGAAACAGATACCCTTTCCTCCACTATTTCCAACACTGACCATTAAAGAAATTGAATTTTACTGAACTAAACTGAAGGAGATACTCTTGAACTAGGAATCCTGACCATGAAATGAATATGAATAGAAAAAAGCAGACACTATCTATCCAAAATTATAAAAAAGTACAAATTGAAACATTTTAGCGTATAAAAATTGTCCCACAGAAACCAACTATGAAGTAGAACACAAATACAGCACTCCGAACTGAGTTCAGTATCCCCACACAACCATGTGGGGTTATAAAACAAACTTGAACTGAAAATTCAAAAGCTAAGGAGAGAAATCAACAAAAGTGGAGGAAATAATGAAATGAAAATTGAACTCGGAAAACAAATAGAACAAGACAAAATCATATCAGAAATTGATCATCGCAGTAGATGAAGAAAAAACAGAGAGAGAATCTTTCCAAAATAAAACAGAAAAATGAAAATATTATTCTTTAAACTGATAAAGATCATCTGTAAGTAATCTAGCAGCAATATCCCAGTAATAGTATGTTGGAAGCATTCCGTTTAAATTGGGAATAAGAGCCCAGTCTCCCAGCCTCTCTTGGGAGAATGAGGCAGCTTGAGGGCTGTGGCTGAATTGCGGTTGCTGGGTGACAAGTCGGAGCCGGGACAGGCGTAATGGCAGAAACTGCTTCTCCACTGAAGCACTTTGTGCTGGCTAAGAAGACAATTACAGCAATCTTTGACCAGTTACTGGAGTTTGTTACAGAAGGATCACATTTTGTTGAAGCAACGTACAAGAATCCAGAACTTGACCAAGTAGCTACTGAGGATGATCTGATAGAAATACAGAGGTATAAAAATAAGCTTTCCATCATTGGTGAGGTGCTGTCTCGGAGACACATGGAAGTGGCATTTTTTGGCAGGACAAGCAGTGGGAAGAGCTCTGTTATCATTGCCATGCTGTGGGATAAAGTCCTCCCTAGTGGAATTGGCCATACAACTAATTGCTTCCTGAGTGTTGAAGAAACGGATGGAGATAAAGCCTGTCTCATGACAGAAGGGTCACATGAAAAAAAGAATGTGAAGACAGTTAATCAGCTGGCCCATGCCCTTCATATGGACAAAGACTTGAAAGCTGGCTGTCTTGTACATGTGTTTTGGCCAAAGGCAAAATGTGCCCTCTTGAGAGATGACCTGGTTTTAGTGGACAGTCCAGGTACAGATGTCACTGCAGAGCTGGATAGCTGGATTGATAAGTTTTGCTTAGATGCTGATGTCTTCGTTTTGGTTGTAAACTCCAAATCAACTCTAATGAACACGGAAAAACAGTTTTTTCACAAGGTAAATGAGCGACTTTCCAAGCATAATATTTTTATTCTGAATAGTCGTTGGGATGCCTCTGCATCAGAGCCAGAATATATGGAAGATGTATGCAGACAGCTCATGGAAAGATGCCTACATTTCTTGGTGGAGGAGCTCAAAGTTGTGGATCCTTTAGAAGCATGGAATTGTATCTTTTTTGTTTCTGCAAAGCAAGTTCTTAGTGCTAGAAAGCACAAAGCCCAGGGGATGCCAGAATGTGATGGGCACTTGCAGAAGGATTTCAGGCAAGATTACAGGAGTTTCAGAATTTTGAGCAAATCTTTGAGGAGTGTATCTCGCAGTCAGCAGTGAAAACAAAGTTTGAACAGCACACTATCAGAGCTAAACAGATACTAGAAACTGTGAAAAACATAATGGATTCAGTAAACATGGCAGCAGCAGAGAAAAGGGTTTACTCAGTAGAAGAGAGGAAAGACCAAATTGATAGACTGGACTTTATCTGAAACCAGATGAACCTTTTAACACTGGATGCTAAGAAAATAATCAGGGAGGTTTCAGAGGAGGTTGCAAATAAGGTTTCATGTGCAATGACAGATGAAATTTGTTGACTCTGTTTTGGTTGATGAATTTTGTTCTGAGTTTCATCCTACTCCAAGTGTATTGAAAGTATATAAAAATGAGTTAAATAAGCACATAGAAGATGGAATGGGAAGAAATTTGGCTGATCAGTGCACCAATGAAGTCAATGCTTCAATGCTTCAATCCCAGCAAGAAATATTGAAAATTTGAAGCCATTACTTCCAGCTGGTATGCAGAATAAACTACGTACACCGATTCCTTGCAATAAATTTGATCTCAGTTATGACCTAAATTGCCACAAGTTATGTTCAAATTTTCAAGACGATATTGTATTTCATTTTTCCTTGGGCTGGTTTTCCCTTGTCCATCGTTTCTTGGGCCAAACAAATGCTCAGCGGGTGCTTCTAGGATTATCAGAGCCTATCTTTCAGCTTCCCAGATCTTTAGCTTCTACTCCTACTGCTCCTACCAATCCAGAGTCACAGGAAGAACTCATGGTTACCTTAATAACAGCATTAGTTTCTCTTACGTCTAGAACTTCTATGGGCATCGTTGTTGGAGGAGTGATTTGGAAAACTGTAGTCTGGAAGCGCATATCTGTTTCATTAAGTATGTATGGAGCTTTGTATCTTTATGAAAGGCTGACTTGGATCACCCGTGCCAAGGAGAGAGCCTTTAAACAGCAATTTGTGAATTATGAAACTGAAAAACTGCAAATGATTGTTAACTTCACAAGTGCCAGCTGCAGCCATCAAGTACAACAGGAAATGGCAACCACTTTTGCTTGCCTGTGCCAACAAGTTGATACTACACAAAGACATCTAGAAGAGGAAATTGTTAGATTATCCAGAGAAATAGATCAATTGGAGAAAATATAAAACAATTCAAAGTGCTTAAGAAATAAAGCTGTTCAACTTGAAAACAAGCAGGAGACTTTTACTAAGCAGTTTCTACATTGAAGCAATGAAGAAGAATCTTAACGATAGAGGTTGCTTTGGTGATCATGATAGGAGAAAATGGAACTTGGAAGATTGGGACCGTTATTTTTATGAAGTGACTTTAAATATGAATTCTACTAACTGTACCTAAATAACAAATCCTTGAGTAGATCCTGGTATTGATCTATCTCAGGGTGTTTGCATTTCTGAAAAGTGTTGTGATGTCTCTTTTAGTTTTAATTTTGGGTAAAGAAAAATCCTTTGATACGTGAAAATGATGAATTAGTTTAAAGCAAAAGAACCAACTCTGTGACCCCTGAGGGGTGGGGCCTTTCTCTTAATTAGGGCTCTCTTTGTTTTTGATTCTGAAAAACTCTGCTTCCTGGCATCCAGGAGTTAGAGAATGCTTCTTTCATCTTCTTTCTCAAAACGAATTTTTGATGCCTACTTCAACGGGAATAGTCACATTTTTGCTTTATAAACTGCATTGCTCTAACCACAAAGGAGTGTGGAAATGTTCTTGAGTGTATTTTTTATGCAGGTTACAATCACTTTTGCCATCCTGGCAGGTGTGTAAACCACTAATAAATAATACTGTTTTTACTCCCTCTTTTATTCCCATTAAAACTGATGTAAAACCGTAAAAAAAAAATAAAATAAAATAGGGAATAAGACAAAGTATCTGCACACTTCATTTTAATTTCCTCTAGGTTTAGAAATTTGTTGCCCTAGAATTGTAAGTAGTATACTTATATTTTATATGTGGTCATATCTCATTTTTTTATCCCTAATCCTACATATTTTCTTTAATATCCATATTAAGGAGCTGATCATTTTGTAGGTCTTTTGACATAATCAAGCTATAAAAATTACTTTGATATGATACATCAAAACGTATTGGATCCAACTGTGCAGTGCTTAAATGCTAAGGAGTTCATAGCCTTCGATGCATATATTAGACAAAAAAAGCTAAAAGTGCATGGTCTAAGTAAACCTGAAGAAAGTGGAAGGAAAGACAAAAGACAAAATTAATGAAATACAAAATAATTGTGAATAGAGAAAAGAAAAAAGGTAAAAATTAGTTATTTGGAAAGAAGAATATTTATTCCATTTTTGTTTATTATTATGTTTATAATTTGCTTCCTTATCAGTGTTTTCTTCCTGATCTCTTTGATTTATTTTATCCTTTGTCTGATTTCTTAGTTCTTTTACTGAATTCTTAATTTTAAAATTCTTTTTAATATTTTTCTTTACAATGAAAGCTTTCAAGCTACACATTTTTTTCTTAATATTGCTTTTATTGTCACCATAGTTTCTGTGGTATTCAGGGTTTTCCTTTTTATTTCTTTCTTACAGATTCTATTTTTAAAAAAATTTTAATTTAGTTTTTGGCTGTGTTGGGTCTTTGTTGCTGTGCATGGGTTATCTCTAGTTGTGGCGAGCAGGGGCTACTCTTCGTTGTGGTGCGTGGACTTCTCATTGGCGTGGCTTCTCTTGTTGCAGTGGCTTCTCTTGTTGTGGAGCATAGCTCTAGGCATGCGGGCTCAGTAGTTGCAGCACGCAGGCCCCAGAGCGTGCAGGCTTCAGTAGTTGCGGCACATGGGCTCTAGGGCGCGTGGGCTTCAGTAGTTGTATTGCGTAGGCTCAGTAGTTATGGCTCTTGGGCTTTAGAGCTCAGGCTCAGTAGTTGTGGCGCACGGGCTTAGTTACTCTGTGGAATGTGGGATCTTCCTGGACCAGGGCTCGAACCCGCATCCCCTGCATTGGCAGGTGGATTCTTAACTACTGCGCCACTAGGGAAGTCCCTTTATTTCTTTCTTGATTGTTAGTAATTTTCTTTTTGTTTTTTGTTTTCCTTTGATCCATGCATTATCTAGGAGCTTAAATTTCTAGATAGTGAAAATTTTAATTATTTATTTATGGATTATAATCAGAGAAATAGCCTATAAAATTATCTTTTTAAAATTTTGTATGTATGCATGTGCTCTTAGGAAAAAATTATCTTTTTGTGAGTTGCAAGAATCTCTACCTAATAAATCATAGCCATTAATTGTATTTTTTTTTTTGGCTGTGCCATACGGCTTGTGGGATCTAAGTTCCCCGACCAGGGATTGAACCTGCGTCTCCTGCGCTGGAAGGCAGATTCTTTACCACTGGACCACCAGGGAAGTCCCCAGAATACCTATTTTTTGCACCAGGGTCACACTATTTCTCTTTTACTTCCTGTTTAACTTGAGGAAGTTGGAGCCTTTGGAATACTTCTTACCTCTTCTTCTCTCATCCCTTCTGTCCTCTTGAAACCTTTAAAAAGTTTTTACTTCATCATTCTTCCACTCCCCAACCCCTTGATTTTTCTAATATAGTTAAGTATTTAAAAAGAATTCCCTGGGGGACTTCCCTGGTGGCGCAGTTGTTAAGAATCTGCCTGCCAATGCAGGGGTACACGGATTTGAGCCCTGGTCCGGGAAGATCCCACGTGCCGTGGAGCAACTAAGCCCATGTGCCACAACTACTGAGCATGCACTCTATAGCCCGTGAGCCACAACTACTGAAGCTGTGCGCCTAGAGCCTGTGCTCCGCAACCAGAGAAGCCACCGCAATGAGAAGCCTGTGCGCAGCAATGAAGACCCAACGCAGCCAAAATAAATAAACAGAATATTAAAAACATAAATAAATAAAATAAAAAGTAAAAAGAATTCCCTGGGACTTCCCTGGTGGTCCAGTGGTTAAGATTCCACGCTCCCAATTCAGAGGGCCCGGGTTTGAACCCTGGTCAGGGAACTAGATCCCGCATGCCACATCGAAGATCCTGCACATGGCAACGAAGATCCAGTGTGCTGCAACTAAGACCTGGCGCAGCCAAATAAATAAATACATAAATAAATATTAAAAAATTAATAAATAAAAAGAATTTCCCTTAACAGCATGTCTCTTTTTAAAAACACTTAGTTATGTATTCCAAGTGACTGTTCTTATCCAGATTTAATTTCAGATATTTATTGCTCATCCATTACTCCTTCCCTTTTATGTTGAAGTGCCATTTTATATAAAAGGTAAAGTGCATGAACGAGAACTACATCCACCTATATGAGTAAATAGTAGAAACGTGTTGAGTAAAAAAATTATTTGAAAAAATTATTATTTGATATAATTTCTGTAACGTTCAGAAACCCTCATAGTATGTTGTAAAACTTGAAAATAAAATGACAGATTCAGGCTTCGTTACTTCTGGGGATGGATGAGAGAGTAGGATTAGGGAGAGGAACATAGAGGTCTTTAAGGGTATTATCATCATACAGTCCTCAAGTGTATTATAATATTTATTTATTTATTTATGGTTGGGTCTTTGTTTCTGTGCGAGGGCTTTCTCTAGTTGCGGCGAGCGGGGGCCACTCTTCATCGCGGTGCGCGGGCCTCTCACTATCGCGGCCTCTCTTATTGCGGAGCACAGGCTCCAGATGCGCAGGCTCAGTAGTTGTGGCTCACGGGCCTAGTTGCTCCGCGGCATGTGGGATCTTCCCAGACCAGGGCTCGAACCCGTGTCCCCTGCATTGACAGGCAGATTGTCAACCACTGCGCCACCAGGGAAGCCCCAAGTGTATTATAATATATTCCTCAAAATGTATATGAAAGTTGACCAGGAGACTTGACATGTTCTATTGTGTGGTGGTGAGAAGTGTTGTGTTTCAAATAAGAGTGTATTGAAGATATTCTTCCATGATGTAACAGCATATAGGAGCACCTGGAGGTTGAGGAAAGGGAGCTGGAGAAGATGTATTGATCACAAGTTTGACTCTTTGCTGGGTACCCAACTCAACACCATTCCCTCTTGCCTTATGAGACTCAAGTCACGTTTGAGCCCTTCTGACATGTACCTGCAGTGGGTTTGAGTAGGCAGGGATACTAAGGTAGTCCTATTTTGGTGAGGTATGGAACTCCTCTGCTGGGTGACTTTTGCTCTAAAACTCTTAAATAGCTTTACCAAACTTTCTTAGAACTGCCGTGTAGTCTAAGACTCTTGCTACCCAACCTTCATCCTTCCTACTCTTCCCTACAGGGATCAGACCAGCATTATGGGCTTATCTTTTGCCCAGCTTCCTGTAGCTCACTTCCCATTGTCCCTCACAGGCATTACCCTCAATAAATCTCTTGCATGTCTGATCCCATCTCTTTTTGGAAAACCTAAACCACTGCATGGGTCAATATGTATGAAGTGCTTGGTACATCGTAAGCAGTCAATACATGCTAGTTTGTGTTATAGTAAATTAAGTAAGAGATGTTGGTAATTTTGACTGTGGTAGTGGTGATGGATGGAAATGTCCAAATTGGAGAGACATTTAGCTGATGGATACAATAGGACTGTGATTGCATTATAAAAGGGTTAGTTTGCCCAGTTTCTTGCTTATCACTCCCCTTGGGTTGTCAGCCAAGCCACATTGATTTGTTAATAGTTCACTGCATACACCCTAGTGATCTACAGTTCTTTACTCACATTGTGACTTCATAAAATATCCTTCCCCTACCCTCTTTAGCCTGGCAAAATCCTACTTGATCTTTGAGATAAGCTTAAGAATCAACTCTTCCAGGGAGTCTTCCCTTTTTCTCTTTACCTGTCACTTCCATCCTTTCCTCCTCCTTGGGTTCCTAAACCATCTTATGTTTATAGGCTTAGTAGTTGTAAACATATTGAAATATAATCAATCTATTTTTGTGTCAGTTTCTTCTTTTAGACTCTAGATTTCTGTAGCCATGAGGTGAGATTGCAGAGGTATTACAGGGGTCAATTAACCATTTTGTACTTTATTCAAAGAGCAATGGGAAACCGTTGGAGGATTTTAAATATAGAGGCAGTAAGATGTAAATTTGAGTTTTATGATGATCACGTTAGCTATTGGATGGATTAGAGGGGTGCAAGAGTAAATTAAGGGAAATGGTTTGATGTGGGCTCTAGAACCCAATTGCCTGTGTAATTGCCATATACTAGCTGGGTAATCTTGGGAATGTTACTTAACCTTTCTTTGCCTCAGTTTCCCCATCTGTAAAATGCAATAAAATAGTACTACTTCAGGGTTGCTGTGAAGGTTAAGTGAGTTAAAACAGCTTAGAACAGTATTTGGCATATAGTAAGCAGTTAGCTGTTACCTATTATCTTGTTATTTAACAAATATTTGTGTGCTTACTACATCTGCTTTGGGCCAGATACCACTATTAAGCTGAATTTAACAAATGATGAAAGTAAGTTCAAATTAGTATGCAGACAGAACTTTGGATTATAATTATGTCCCTAAGAATCTGAATGTAAAACAGACTATTTGGCCATTGTTATAATGTTACAATTCTAGAGATATTTTTTGGGTTTTTTGACATTTTTTATGGTAGGGGCTCTATAAAGTACTGGGGAACATTTTTTGAATAAAAGAATCCCCAGTATAAGACTCTATCCTTTTGTTATGTTTCCTTGCTCTACAATATATTAATTAAAAAATTCACTCTGTGAACATGTATTAATATTAAATATATTTCTATAATGAATGACCTTTGGGTAAAATATGTCTGCTTTATAGTTTAAAGAGCTTTTGTTTCTGTTTATTTTAAATAAAGGAGGCACAGTGGTAATTGATGTGTAAATGTGATGAATGTATGGGGGAAACTAGGAATTTTGCTGTAATGGTATTTAAATTACAAATTTTCTAAAAAAGGATAGTTTATATATATTGTGTTATATATTAAAGGATTTATACTTGTCTTTGCACAAGAAAATATTGATAGTATTTAACTTTGGGAGTCTGATTGGGAGATCCTTTTATAATTTAAAAATTTAATCAGTTAAGTGGCAAAGATTTAAGGAAAGCAATGACAAAGAAAATAGAAACAAATGTTTGTATATGAGACAGCTTACAAAGAATGCTTGGTTCATGTGAATGGATTCAAGCACCCTTAGCATGGTCCATGGAAACTGTATTGAAACAGAACAGAGTTCTGTCTTTGTTCTTTTTCCAGTGTTAATGTTTGTTTACCTGCTTTATTTTTACAGGGATGTACATGCAGTCTGTCTCTGGGATGATAAAGGCCCAGCAAAAATTCATCAGGCTTTAAAAGAAGATATTCTTGAGTTTATTAAGCAAGCACAGGCAGTAAGTTTTGCATCTATATATTGTTTAAGACTTTACTCAGAGAATATCATATTTTCTGATTTTGAATGTAGGACTTCCTGAAGTAATTTTAAAATATCACATTAACTTTTGACACACTTGCTAAATAAATTTTTTAATGAAATGATTGTCATTTGTTGTTTTCCCCCCCTACCTCACTGACATTTCTTTCAAAAGAATATATTATTATCCTCAGTTAAAAGGTGCTATAAAAAGAATTTCATTTTTAATACATTCTTTAGAAATCCCCACCACCATTATTTTTTGGCCACACATCAGTTCACATAAATCTTTTTTTTCCTCACAATTAATACCTCTTTTCAAGCTGACAGCAATTTTCTTCGGTTCTAAATACTTCTCCGACTGTATAATTCTTGGACTGTCCTTTGCATTGCTGCTGCTGAGCTGAAATTCAGCACTCTTGAGTTGATGATATGTATAACTGTTTAATATTGAAATGAAGATAGAGCTCATTTAGGCATTAGGTCAGTTATGCAAGAGCTAGTTTTGTTTTTGTCTTTATTAACACCTTTGTCTTTTGGGAAAAATTAATGCAGAGGTAAAGTATTATTTCAGATCAACTCTGGCATCACTAATGCATCCTTTACCACTTTGAAGAAGGGCCTAAAGACATGAGATTATTTTCCTTTCTATAAAATGAAGTTTGAAAACTAGAGAGCTAGAATTTATTCTTTATTTGAATTTTTACATCATTGTCTTGTACAACATTAGTAAAAGTCTGTTAGAAATCTTGTTGAATATTAATGTGTTAGCAGTTGGAAATTAAAAATGAATATATAACTTAAAGGAAGATACTGAAGTTGAATATGTGATTGGTATATATTTAATTCTGTTAGTAGCCACTACCATGATAAAATAAGAATGATGTCGCATTGGATATTACTTACAAAATGAAATGTTTTATTGATGACACCATTAATTCTGCTGTCTTGATCAATGATTTTTTAAAAATTAGAGTTTTATAAGGAAATTATCTTTTTTTTTTAGGAAATTATCTTTTAATGAAAATAAATCATCAGGTTTGCTTAGAAAAATTAAATGTTTCAATATCACAGTTTAATCAAAACATACATTTTTCTAGAACTGATTTAGGAAAACAGTTTCTGCTTGCATTGGAAAGCATATCAGCTTATCTGTTTATGACTTTTGGTGAAGATAAATTATGTTTATTTCAAATTGATAGAGCATTATTCTTTAGTTTCTGGAAATGGGCTCATAAAGAATCATCTTAGAAATATTTAGAAATATACTTCGCACTAGAAAACAAAGTATGTTCAGGGTTTGGAATGATGTTTGGAACGATCCAGGAAAGTTTGGAATATAGACCTTAGCAAGAACTCGAGGATGGGATTTAGTGCCACTAATTCAGAGCAGTTAAATTGCAGGACTGGCAGTGCCAGACATGGGTGTATAATTTTAAAACATTTTAAAACTTTTAAGAAGATCCAGCTTCGTGAGTTTACTAGTCAATTACTAGACTAATTGAGTTTATCCTGTTAGGAAGGACCAAATCTCCCAAATAGGACAGTGAGCATTAAAATGTTTATTATAGCATTATTTAAAATGACAAAAAGGAGAAATAAAAATAAATATGCAATGCTTGGAAAGTTATTAGGATATTGAATTTTTTTCTTGTTTTTTTTGTTTTGTTTTGATTTTAAGATTAACGTAACCCTTCTATTTGTATTGGGTTGGCCAAAAAGTTCATTCAGGTTTCCCGTAACAGCATATGGAAAAACCTGAACAAACTTTTTGGCCAACCCAATACATAATTCTGTGGCTTAGCAATTTGGGCTAGGCTCACCTGATTTTGCCTGGCTTATTAATATGGCAGCAGGAAGGCTCTGCAGGGACTGGATGGTCTAAGAGAGCTTTTCTCGTATTCCTGGTGTTGGGTACTGTCCTGGCTTCCCTCTGGGGCTTTTTCCCCCTCACATGGTTTCTTGTTCTCAAGGAAGCCAGTCTTTGAGGTGATAGTGTAATCTTGCAAATCTCTTCAGGTCTTGGCTCAGTAGTCTCACAATGTCACATCTACAGCATTTTGTTGGTCAGAGTTAGTCACAGGACCAGCTAAAGTCCAGTGGTGGAGAAATAGACCAGGATCTTTTAAAAAAAAAAAAAATTGAGATATAATTTACATACCAAAGCATTCACGCTTTTAAAAAGTGTATAATTCTGTGTGTTTTAGTATATTCATAAAGTTGTACAACCATCGCCCACTAATTTTAGAACATTTTCATCAGCCCAGATAGAAACTCTGTATCCATTAGCAGTTACTTCCACATGACCCCCCCTCCCCCCCACTTTGGCAAACACTAATCTACTTTCCCTATGGATTTGTTTATTCTGGACATTTCCTATAAATGGAATCCTACTATATGTGGCCTTTTATGACTGACTTCTTTCACTTGGGATAATGTTTTCAAGGTTCATCTATATTGTAGCATTTAGCACTATTTCATTCCTTCTTATGGCAGAATAATATTCCATTGTATGACTATGCTGTATTTTGTTTACCTATTTGTCATTGATATACATTGGGTTCTCACTACTTTTTGTCTGTTTTGAATAATGCTGCTATGAACATTTGTGCACAAGTTTTGTTTTAGGTATAATTGACACATAACATTATACTAGTTTCAGGTGTACGACATAATGATTCAATATTTGTATATACTGCAAAATGATCACCACAGTAAGTCTACTTTCACATCCGTCACCATACGTAGTTACAAATTTTTTTTCTTGTGATGAGAACTTTTAAGATTTACTCTTCTAAGCAGCTTTCAAATGTGTACTACAATAATATTAACTGTAGTCACCATGCTGTACATTACACCTCTGTGACTTTTTAATTTTTTAAATTTATTTATTTATTTATTTTTGGCTGCATCGGGTCTTCATTGCTGCGTGTGGGCTTTTCTCTAGTTGTGGAGAGCAGGGGCTACTCTTTGTTGTGGTGCATGGGCTTCTCATTCTCATTGTGCCTGGTAGCTTCTCTTGTTGTAGAGCATGGACTCTAGGCACACGGGCTTCAGTAGTTGTGGCATGCAGGCTCAGTAGTTGTGGCTTGTGGGCTCTAGAGCGCAGGCTCAGTAGTTGTGTCGCATGGGCTTAGTTGCTCCGCGGCATGTGGGATCTTCCCAGACCAGGGCTCGAACCCGTGTCCCCTGCATTGGCAGGTGGATTCTTAACCACTGTGCCACCAGGGAAGTCCCCCTAATTTATTTTTATAACTGGAAGTTTGTACCTTTTGACCCCCTTCACCCATTTTGATCCCTCTCCTCCCCATCCCCCTGTCTGGCAATCACCAATCTGTTCTCTGTATCTGTGAGCTTGGGGTTTGTTTTGGTTGGGTTTTTTGGGGTTTGGTTTTTGATTCCACATGTAAGTGAGATCATAAGGTATTTATTTGTCTTTCTCTGTCTGACTTATTTCACTAAGCGTAATGCTCTCAAGGTATCCAACCGTGTTGTCACAGATGGCAAGATTTCATTCTTTTGGATGGCTAAATGATATTCTATTGTGTCTATATACCACATTTTCTTTATCAGTTCATCCGTTGTTGGACATTTAGGTTGTTTCCATGTCTTGGCTGTTGTAGGTAATGCTGAAGTGAACATGGGGGTACATATATCATTTTGAATTAGTGTTTTTGTTTTCTTTGGATAGATACCAAAAAGTGGAATTGCTGGAAAATATGGTAATTCTATTTTTAATTTTTTGAGGAACCCCATGCGGTTTTCCGTAGTGGCTGCACCAATTTACATTCCCACCAACAGTGTACAAGGGTTTCCTTTCTCCACATCCTCAACAACACTTATTTGTTGTCTTTTTGATAATAGCCATTCTAACAGGGATGGGGTGATATCTCCTTGTGGTTTTGACTTGTATTTTTCTGGTGATTAGTGATGTTGAGCATCTTTTCATGTACCTGTTGGCCATCTCTGTGTCTTTGGGAAAATGTCTATTCAGATCCTCTGCTCTTTTTTTTTTAAATTAGTTTATTTATTTATTTACTTTTGGCTGCATTGTGTCTTCGTTGCTGAGCGTGGGCTTTCTCTAGATGTGACAAGCAGGGACTACTTTTCGTTGTGGTGCTCAGGCTTCTCATTGCAGTGGCTTCTCTTGTTGTGGAGCATCGGCTCTAGGCGTGCGGGCTTCAGTAGTTGTGGCTCGCGGGCTCCGTAGTTGTGGCTCACAGGCTCTAGAGCACAGGCTCAGTAGTTGTGGCACAGGGTCTTAGTTGCTCCATGGCATGTGAGTTCTTCCCAGACCAGGGATCAAACCCATGTCCCCTGCATCAGCAGGTGGATTCTTAACCACTGTGCCACCAGGGAAGTCCCTCTGTTCATTTTTTTTTTAATTTAATTAATTAATTTATTTTTGTATTTTATTTTTGGCTGTGTTGGGTCTTTGTTTCTGTGCGAGGGCTTTCTCTAGTTGCGGCAAGTGGGGGCCACTTTTCATCACGGTGCGCAGGCCTCTCACTATCGTGGCCTCTCTTGTTGCAGAGCTCAGGCGCCAGACGCGCAGGCTCAGTAGTTGTGGCTCACGGGCCTAGTGGCTCCGCGGCATGTGGGATCTTCCCAGACCAGTGCTCGAACCCATGTCCCCTGCATTGGCAGGCAGATTCTCAACCACTGCACCACCAGGGAAGCCCCCCTCTGTTCATTTTTAATCAGATTTTTTTTTTTTTTTTGCTATTGAGTTGTGTGAGTTCTTTATATATACTTTGCATATTAACTCCACATCAGATATATGATTTGCAAATATTTTCTCCCATAGGTTGCCTTTTGTTTTGTTAATGGTTCCTTTTTTTTTTTTTTTTTTTTTTAAATAAATTTATTTATTTATTTTTGGCTGCGTTGGGTCTTCGTTGCTGCGCGCGGGCTTTCTCTAGTTGCGGCGAGCGGGGGCTTTTCTTCGTTGCGGTGCGTGGGCTTCTCATTGCGGTGGCTTCTCTTGTTGCGGAGCACGGGCTCTAGGCACGTGGGTTTCAGTAGTTGTGGCTCGCGGGCTCTAGAGCGCAAGCTCACTAGTTGTGGCTCACGGGCTTAGTTGCTCCGCGGCATGTGGGATCTTCCCGGACCAGGGACCGAACCCGTATCCCCTGCATTGGCAGGTGGATTCCTAACCACTGCGCCACCAGGGAAGCCCCTGTTAATGGTTCCTTTGATGTGCAGAAGCTTTTACGTTTGATGTAGTCCCATTTGTTTATTTTTGCTTTTGTACCTTTGCTTTTGGTGTCAAATCCAAAAGATCATCACCAAGACTGGTGTCAAGGAATTTACTACCTATGTTTTCTTTTAGAAGTTTTATGGTTTCAGGTCTTATGTTCAAGTCTTTAATTCATTTTGAGTTAATTTTTGTAAGATAGTGGTCTAGTTTCATTCTTTTGCATGTGGCTGGCCAGTTTTCCTAACACCATTTATTGAAGAGACTATTCTTTCCCCACATATATTTTGACTCCTCTGTCATAAACTAATTGACCAAATATGCGTGGGTTTATTTCTGAGCTTTCTGTTTTGTTCCGTTGATTTGTGTGGTCTGTTTTTATGCCAATACCATACTGTTTTGATTACTAGCTTTGTAATATAATTTGAAATCAGGACGCATGATGCCTCCAGCTTTGTTCTTATTTCTCAAGACTGCTTTGGCTATGCGGGGTCTTTTATGGTTCCATACAAATTTTAGGATTCTTGGTTCTATTTCTGTGAAAAATGTCATTGGAATTTTGATAGGGATTGCACTGAATCTGTACTACTTTGAGTAGTGTGGACATTTTATTTATTTATTTATTTATTTATATTTATTTTGGCTGCCCTGGATCTTAGTTTCGGCATGCGGGATCTTCGTTGCGACGTGTGGACTTCTTAGTTGTGGCATGCAAACTCTTAGTTGTGGCATACATGTGGGATCTAGTTCCCCGACCAGGGATCGAACCTGGGCCCCCTGCATTGGGAGCGTGGAGTCTTACCCACTGGACCACCAGGGAAGTCCCAGTGTGGACATTTTAACAATAGCATTGTAACAGTCTGTGAGCACAGAGTATCTTTTCATTTGTTTGTGTCTTATTCAGTTTCTTTCATCAGTGTTTCAGTGTAGGTCTTTCACCTCCATAGTTAAATTTATTCTTAGGTATTTTATTCTTTTTGATGTGATTTTAAACAAGATTTTTTCCCCCTAATTTCTCTTTTTGGTAGTTTGTTATTAGTGTATAGAAACTCAACAGATTTTTGTATATTGATTTTTCTATCCTGCAACTTTACTTAATTCATTTGTTATTTTTTGGTGGAGTCTTTAGTGTTTTTCTGTATATAATATCATGTCATCTGCAAATAGTGACAGTTTTATTCCTTTCTTTCCAATTTGGGTGCCTTTTATTTCTTTTTCTTGCCTAATTGCTCTGGACAAGATTTCAAGTACTGTTTTGAATAGGAGTGGTGAGAGTAGGCATCCTTGTCTTATTCCAGATCTTAGAAGAAAAGCTTTCAGCTTTTCACCATTGAATATGATGTTAGCTGTGAGCTTGTCATATATGGCCTTTATTACATTGGGATACATTCCCTCTATACCTACATTTTTGAGAGTTCTTAATCATAAATAGATATTGCATTTTGTCAAATCCTTTTTCTGCATCTGTGGAGATGATCATATGATTTTTAGTCATTCTGTTAATGTGGTGTATCACACTGATTAATTAGTGAATGTTGGCCCATCCTTGCATCCCTGGAGTAAATCCCACTTGATCATGGTGTATGATCCTTTTAATGTGCTGTAGAATTTGGCTTGCTAGTATTTTTTTTCAGAATTTTTGCAGCTGCATTCATTAGGGATTCTGGCTTGTAATTTTCTTTTTTTGTGGCATCCTTGTCTGATTTTGGTATCAGGGTAATGCTAACCTTATAAAATGAGTTTGGAAGTGTTCCCTGTTTTTTGGAAGAGTTTAAGAAGGATTGGTATTAGTTCTGCTTTAAATGTTTGGTAAGATTCACCAGTGAAGCCATCTGATCCTGGACTTTCATTTGTCGGGAATTTTTTGATTATGAATTCAGTCTTGATAACTTACCAGTAATCTGTCTATCAGATTTTTTTTTCCTTCACCATTGAGTTTTGGTTGATTATATGTTTCCAGGAGTTTATCCATTTCTTATAGGTTGTCAGATTTGTTGGTGTTTAATTGTTTGTAGTAGTCTCTCATGATCCTTTGTATATCTGTGGTATCAGTTGTAATGTCTCCTCTTTTATCTTTGATTTTAGTTATTTGTGTCCCCTTCTTGGTGAGTGTGCACATGGTTTTTTTTTTGGGTACACAGATGTTTATAGCAGCATTATTCATGATAGCCAAAGGTGGAAATGACCCAAATGTTCATCAGTGGACAAACAGATAAAAAAAAGTGTGGTATGTCCATAAAATGGAATAGTATTTAGCAATAAAACAGAATAAAGTACTGACATATACTACAACTTGGACGAGCCCTGAAAAACTGTGCCATATAAAAGGAGTCAGTCATAAAAGTCTATATATTATGTAATCTCATTCATATGAAAGTCCAGAATAGGCAGATACATAGACACAGAAAATAGATTAGTGGTTGCTTAGGTCTGGGCAGGGAGGGGAGAACTAGGAAGGGAGGAGGGTAGGAGAGTAATAGCTAAAGGATATAGGGTTTTTTTAAATTGAAGTATAGTTGACATATAACGTTTTATTGGTTTCAGGTGTACAACATGGTGATTCGATATATGTATATATTGTGAAATGTTCATTACAGTAAGGCTATGTGAACAAGTTTTAATTTCTCTTTGATTATATATATGTTTTAATTTCTTTTGGGTATAATATAGGTTATACAGTAAATAAAATATTTTAAATTTATGGCATGAATATGTTCCATTATTCTTTAAAGCACCTGTATTTATTTAAAATTGGTATGATTCTTTTTTTTTTTTCAGCGAGTACTGAGCCATCAAGATGATACAGCTTTGCTAAAAGCTTATATTGTTGAATGGCGAAAATTCTTTACGCAGTGTGATATTTTACCGAAGCCTTTCTGTCAACTAGAGATTACTTTAATGGGTAAACAGGGCAGCAATAAAAAATCAAATGTAGAAGACAGTATTGTTCGAAAGGTAAGTCAGTTTTCCCATTTTTCCTTAATGTTCTTCAGAAATAGGGTGAGTTGAAGACTTTCGAAAGAAATTTACACTGAAATGGGTTTTTCTACTTCACATATAAATTCCTTTTCAGCTTTTGCCGGGTTTTATTGAATAATATTAGTTTTCTTTCGTCTTTTTGTAGCTTCAGTTCTCTTTCATCTTTTATGTGGTCTTAAGCTGTAAATCTGTGTCTTCAAACACTACCTCGTTTGCTTTTCCTTTTCACTTTCTCCTTTTCCTAGTTTTATCTTCATAATTTTATTTCATTATTCTTTCTCTGTACTTTTACCTTTCTATAAATTCAATTACTTTTTTTCTGTTCAAAAAGTCTTTCCTTATCAGGTTACCTTCTGGTATCTTTGTGTTTAATTGTGGCTAAACTGCTGTCATCTTTATCATTTTTTTTACGTAATTCTAGTTATTATAAACTCAGTATGTACCATGTTTATTTTCATATTTTGCATAGTTTCTAGTTAAAAGCTCTGTGCCCAGTAACAACTCATGAATTAATGGAAACAACTCAGCTCTGAAATTGAAGAGTCCCAGGTTTCCCTTTCAGTTCTTCAGTCAATAATGCCCTAACCTTGCTGTCCTCATTTTTCATATTCATAAATATGTGCGTGTATATATATATATATATATATATATACACACACACATACATACACACAAATGTATTTCTACTTGTGAGAATCAAATGGAACCACAGATTTGAAAAGTAAAAAATGCTGTTTGAACTTTGAACAGCTCGCTGCTTGCTGTGATAGTTCTAGCAATCAGCTCAGGCATTTAAATAGTGGCCTGGGGCTTCCCTGGTGGCGCAGTGCTTGAGAATCTGCCTGCCAATGCACGGGACATGGGTTCAAGCCCTGGTCTGGGAAGATCCCACATGCCGCAGAGCAACTAAGCTCATGAGCCACAACTACTGAGCCTGCGCGTCTGGAGCCTGTACTCCGCAACGGGAGAGGCCACGACAGTGAGAGGCCCGCGCACCACGATGAAGAGTGGCCCCCGCTCGCCGCAACTGGAGAAAGCCCTCGCACAGAAGCGAAGACCCAACACAGCCAAAAATAAATAAATTAATTAATTAATTAAAATTTAAAAAATAAATAAATAGTGGCCTGGACCTTGTTGCCCCTTCCCAGCCTTAAAATTTGTACTAATGCTGACAGCATATTCATGAATATGTATATGCCATTTTCATCATTTAAACAGAACATCCATAGGGTGGATTTGTATATTCTTTTCTTCTTGAGATTCATTATCAAACATATTTTTATTTGGTCCTTTTCACATTTATCATATTTGTACAAACATGCATATGACCATCCCAAACACACATCAGTATCTCTGAAATACAACCTTGGAACTATAGGGAAAGCAACATTTTCCATGTATTACCATATTTAATTTTTACAACAACCACTTGAAATTTGTACTGTTATTTTCACTATTTTACAGATGAGAAAGCAGGCAAATAAGTAACAGCTGGAATTCAAATCCATTTGTGTTTGATTCTGAAACACTTGTTCTTTTGTCAGTATTTACCACATGATAGTTACCAAATTTAAATATACTGCTTTCCTGGGACTTCCTTGGTGGCGCGGTGCTTAAGAATCCACCTGCCAGTGCAGGGGACACGGGTTGATCCCTGGTCCAGGAAAATCCCACCTGCCACAGAGCAACTAAGCCCTTGCACCACAACTACTAAGACTGCACTCTAGAGCCCACAAGCCATAACTACTGAGTCTGCGTCCCACAACTACTGAAGCCTGCGCACCCTAGAGCTCACGTGCTGCAACTGCTGAGCCCATGCACCACAACTACTGAAGCCCTTGTGCTCTAGGGCCTGAGTGCCGCAACTACTGAGCCCGCACGCTGCAACTACTGAAGCCCAGTGCGCCTGGCCCGTGCTCCGCAACAAGAGAAGCCACCGCAGTGAGAAGCCCACACACCGCAATGAAGAGTAACCCCCGCTCACCACAACTAGAGAAAGCCTGCGTGCAACAACGAAGACCCAAAGCAGCCAAAAATAAAAATACATAAATAAATAAATAAATATGTTGATTTCCTGTAGTATTCAAGTGAATGTAGGTCTAAGAATTTCCTTTTTTAGCATTTGTACTTAAAAGTTTTTGTGTATATTTATGGTACTTGGTATATTAATAATTGAAATGATGGTATATTTTATTCTTTTTTTCCTAGCTCATGCTTGATACATGGAATGAGTCAATCTTTTCAAATATAAAGAACAGACTTCAAGATAGTGCAATGAAGCTGGTACATGCTGAAAGATTAGGAGAAGCTTTTGATTCTCAGCTTGTCATTGGAGTAAGAGAATCCTATGGTATGTTCTGAACCTTTATGATCAAATTTCCTTTTCATGGAAATTAAGACAGTTATAGAATAGTAGTATCAAAGTTATGTTTATTAGAATATAGTCACATCTACTTTTAGTGCCACATGAAATTAAGAGTACACAAAAGATACTCTGTTTTAATGAAAACTACAAAAGTTCATATTCGTGTGGTTAATATTTATTTTCTCCATTTCACTCATTGCTTGGCTAGTGAATCTTTTTAGCAACCTATATTAGAGAAATGTAGATTTGAGTCTCTAGCTTATGAAAGGTAACTGGTTTTGTACTTATATTTTTAGGACATCAGTTAATTCCATGTGTACATTCTGGAATTTCTAAACTTTTCAGTGTCTGATAGTGATACTCTCATTTTTCATTCAATCAAATGTGCTGTTTCCTCTGACCAGAATACTTTTCCTCCTCTTTTATTTGCTAACTCATCCTCATCCTCTGTTTCCTCGTGGAGGCCTTTCCTAATTCCCAGAGTAGGTTAGGTGCTTCATAGTACCTGTGCTTCCCTGTCATAATACTTCAGTGTATTTAACTGTGTACTTGACACTGTATCTTTACTGGACATAGAATGCCTGACACAAAATAGTTGCCGATAAGAAAGTTTTATATAAATGAACCTTTATTTATCTTTGACTTGCTTTCTCCATTGCCATTATGTTTCTTTAGGTATCAAGTCTAGATTCTCATTAGCTGTGTCCCTGAAATTTATTCCTTTTTATTTCAGCTGCCACCAGTTAAGACTTCTTTGAATTCTACTTCTAGACTTTTGAAACAGTCTTCTTATAGTGATGTTTTTGCTATCATTTAGCCCTTATACTTTCACAAGATTAATTTTTAAGTATAATTTTATTGGTGTTTTTCTTACCCATTTAGTGGTAGGCCATGCTAAATTCAGGTTACTTAGCCAGAGATTTGAGGTTCTCCATAACCATTCCTAACTTACTATTCTACCTTATCTTCTATTAACCTTACAATCCACGCAGACAACCTGGTTGTTATACCTCGATTTGATCTTGTGTTGTTCTACTTCTGAATATTTACTTCCTTTACTAATCAGTGTAAATCCTACTTTGTTCCTAAAGACTCAATTCAAATCCCATCTTTTCTGTGAATGGTTTCTTGATCATCCAGTTTGAAGTCAGTCCCTTTCCTATTCAAAAATAAAATAGTTCATATTATCTATACTATTTGTCACTTTACTACTCTGTATTGTTATCTTTTTAAGTTTCTTACAGAGAAGGATTTTGTCTTTTATGGCTTTATGTTCTCTTGAGCATTGTCACAGTTCCTTGAACATAACTCTTCAATATTTGTTATTTCATTTATTGTACTCAAAATACTGATTTGAATCATAATTAGAGTAAAATTTTATTTTCTGTTTTTCAGTTAACCTTTGTTCTAATCCAGAGGATAAGCTTCAAATTTATAGGGACAATTTTGAGAAGGCATACTTGGATTCAACAGAGAGATTTTATAGAACACAGGCACCCTCGTATTTACAACAAAATGGTGTACAGAATTATATGAAATATGTAAGTGAGAACTTAGTATATGTGGTAATTTGAGCTATTTTCTTGATTTTCTTAAAATGATTGCTATTTTGCTTCTGGACAGGCAGATGCTAAATTAAAAGAAGAAGAAAAACGAGCCCTACGTTATTTAGAAACAAGGCGAGAATGTAACTCTGTTGAAGCAGTAAGTAATTTTGTAATTGTTTATTCTTTGAGATTATTTGAAGTACAGTAGCCCAGGGGTGGTATATTCATGAAGCAAGTAACATTATTTATCCTTTCTCACTTCTGTGACCAATATTACTAACTGATTTTAGTACTCGTTCCCAGTGAACCAAAGCACAACTTCAGAAGGCACCTTACTCAGAACTCCTTGTTCTTCAGAGCTAATGTGCAAGATAAAATCTGTTTGCCATCCCTGCTCTAGACTTTTCTATATTTAATGTACTTAATTTTTAATCAATCTCCTATTATGTTTTGTGCCCACCTAAAGTTAACCATATTAGGGATTTTCAGGTATCAAGTAGAGTATGCTCCTGAGAGATACAGTTGATTCTCAATATTGATGGGAATTACATTCTGTAAAATAGTGGCTGCGAACACTGAATGAATGAGCACCAAACCATTACTACTAGGGGATATTTCTTCTTGTTATGGGAGGGTGTTTTCAAACTTTTCTTGTCGTGAGATAAAATATTAATTACTTGATAAGAGAACATCAGTCTTTTAAATAGTTTTTATTTATTTTATGTTGTAAGTTCCTCATTAAAAGAAAGAAATGATCAGAGGTAGTAGCCATGCTACAGTGTCTATTCTGGTGTTTTCTTTTACATGGATGACGACCTTAGTGTGCTTTGTTAAGGAATTTAAGAATCAAGTTTAGATAGAGTGTTAGAAATTGCTCAAATATAGCAATAATATTTCTTCCTGTTCCTTTCAATCTTTGGAACATACAAACTAGATTTAGATTCACATTCAAAGAAGTAACATTCCAGTTTGCTTACAACCAGACATTTTTCAACTATGGATGGGATTTCTTTTTTTCTTACTTCTGATTTTTCTTTGGCTTCTTCCATCGTGAGTGATAGTCATGTTTATTTATTCAGAAATTGGACTGAGTTGGGTCTTTTTTCCCTTTTTTGTTTGTTTTGCTTTTTATTATGTGCAGTATATATCCTCTTTCAAATAACTCTGATATTGGCCAGAGAAGGGGGCAAATTTAGTGGTTGCTTATAGAAGTTCTCTATAGAGATTTAAAGCCAGACTTGAACTTCATTCAGAAGGTAGGGAGGCCATTGAATACTTTTTAAACAAATAATACTATGCTCAAACTTATCCATCAGAAAAATTAATCTAGTGTCAGTATGAAAGATTAATTGGAATTGGGGGGACTTCCCTGGTGGTCCAGTGGCTAAGACTCTGTGCTCCCAATGCATGGGGCCTGGGTTCGATCCCTGGTCAGGGAACTAGATCACTCATGCCACAACTGAAGATCCTGCGTGCCACAACTAAGACCCGCACAGCCAAATAAATAAATTTTTAAAAATTGGAGTGGGGAATAGCTTGGAATAGGAAGTGGGAGGCTTTTGCAATAATTCAAGCAAGGTATTAGGAGTGCCAGATAGGGTTATAGCAGTGGGAATGGAAAGAGAGGGTAGAGACAGACTTCCCAGAGGTGGAACATTGTAATATGAATGGGGCTGATATTGGAGAGAATTGAGTCAACAGAGTTTCTAAGGTTTTGGCTTGGGAGAATTGTGCTGCTGCGGGAAGATCAGGTATAAGAATAAATCTTTGTAGTGAGGGAGAAAGATGAGTTTAGTTAGAGGGATTTGAATATTTTGAGTTGATTGGTGTGCCTGTACCACATGGATGGGGATGTTGTAAGTTTGTAAGATAGAGTTGTTCTTCTATTCTTATACTCTATTTTATACATCTTAGTTGTGTCATATTTTTAGTAAACTTAAATTCAACTATAGAGGTCCAACTAATACAGTGAATAGGAGAGAGCAAGAAAAAGAATGAGAAAGGTAGAGATAAACAAATACACATGAAGACTTGAATAGAACAGTTAAGTCTCCCTTTCTACTTTAAAATACACACACACATTTTGGGAAAAACTTGAAATAGAAGATGTGAATTTGCTCTTCCATGGATACCAAGTGTGAACATCTTACCAAGCTGAATGATTCTAGAGTTTAAAGATAAGTTTTTGTTTTGTTTCAACAAAGACCCTAAGTGCAATATAATGTGCTTGCAAAGAAATTGTGCTTTATTGGGGAAGTAAGAGGTCTGTTTGTATGGTTGGTTTTGATTGTCTGCTTATTTTTCTTAAATCAACTATTTTGATTGAAGTATAACATATATACAGAAAAGTGTACAAAAATCTCAAGTATAAGTGAGTTATCACAAAGTGAACATACCTGTGAAATTACCAGAAAAAGAATTATCAGCAAGTAAGAAACCTTCCATCATGCTCCCTCCAAAGTATTATTACCATCTTTTTTTCCAAAGGTTATCACTTTCCTATCTCTTAAGAACATAGATTAATATTAATCAGTGACCACTATATAGTTTGTACAGCAAAATTTGGTGCAGAGAAGACATTAAGTATGAAAACTATAGAATTAACTGTAACATTGGTAATTTAAGGCTTAATGCAGATACATTACTGTATTATATACCTTACTGAGCTAAGGCCATTATACTATGTACATAATATTTGTTATATATTTGTTAATTTACAGTTTCTGTTTCCAAAGAGAAATGGTGTGTTAAAGTGAAGTATGTTGTAATGGAAGGAACAGTAAACCAAAAAATCACCAAGTCTGGGGTTCTAATTTAATATGCATAAAGTATGAACAGTATTATTTGAATAGTTACTAAGAAAAGTCACTTCCATAATTGAAAATTATTCAGAGCAGACTTACTGCCCTAAATTCTGTCTTACAGGAATTATCAGCCATCAGAACATGCTATGCTATATCTTAATGCTTTATTGATACTAGTTTTCGTCTGTGCTTACCTATTAGGCTATTACTAGTGGAAGACAGTTACCTGTCAGCTCATATGGGGCTACACAATGATGCACACCAGAATTTAATCTTAAAGTATGTACATTTTCGACATTTGTGTTTTCTCTGAAAATTAGGAAATTATTATGATTTATCACTTACCTTTTTTGAATGTTGTAAGTCTTGATCTTAATCTTCTAAACCTGATTACTTTTCAGTATCATAGGAAAACAAATTTCTGGGCCAGTGTTCTGTATAATAGAGCAAGTCTCACCTAAGTAGTACCCAGTTGTGAGGCCAGGCCTAATAAAGGCCAAATGTACATTTCAAGTAATGTTCATATAGTGCTTAGCAGCTTACTGAATTCCTTCCTTGTTTATAAGAGTTTTATTTTGTTCTTTTGGGTATTCTAAACATCTGATTATATCTTCCTTTCTAATATTAATATCTCTTATTTCCTTCAGTTGATTAAATCTGTTAATGGTTTATTTTAGAAAAATGTTAATAATATTGGGGATCCTTCTCTTCTTTCAATGTTTGATAGGAGTGCTTCTAAATGGTGCTTCTAAAGCACCATTAAGCATGGTGCTTCTTTCTGGCATGATGTATGCATTTTATGATGCTAAGAAATTACTCACTTATTTTTCTTTTATTAAGAATATTATCAGGAATTATCTACCTTAGCCCTAAAGCCATCTTATTTTATGGAGAATCATTAGAGGCATTTCCATGAAGATCATAAACAAGGCAAGGACACCCACTATTTCTACTTCTGTTGAACAGCACATTAGAAGTATTAGCCCATGCAGTTAAACTACAGAAATCAATTAGAGGCATAGAATGGGTAAGCCAAAAGGAAAACTGTCTCATTTTAGAGATGATATGATAGTACTTTGTCTGGAAAACTCCACAGTCGATGATAAAACTCAAACAGTAAAGTAATTCAGGAAAGTGGCAGGATATAAAATTAACATACAAATATCAGTCTTCATGTACACAAATAATAAACAGAGGATATAAGGTTAGGGTAAACCTTACTTATAGTAGTAACAAAGAAAATTAAATACTTGGGAAAAATCTAGTAAGAAATGTGTGAAACCTGTAAGAGGAAAAGTTTTAGGCACTCCAAAGACACAGATGTAGACTTGAAAAAATGGAAAGATATCTCTTATTCTTAAATTCTATGACTTGAAAGATACAGATATCAGTTCTTCTCTAAATTAATTTATATATTTCCTGTAATTCCAATAAAAATACCAACAACTGTTTATTGAAATTAGACAAGTTGAAAATAAGTTCATGTGGAAAAATAAACATGTAAGAATGGCCAGGAAAAACACTGGAAAATAAAAACTTTGAAGAGAACTAGCCCTACCAGACATTAAAACATACTATATAAATTCTCTGTAATTAAGTGGTGTGGTATTACAATAGAAGAAACAAAAAGAAGATGAAATGAACAGAGAAGAACTACAAGAACAACTGGAAAACAGGTAATAAAAGGGCCATAAGTAAACACATACCAATAATTACTTTATATGTCAGTGGACTAAATGCACTGATCAAAAGACATAGGGAGGGATGGGATTTCCCTGGTGGTGCAGTGGTTAATAATCTGCCTGCTGGTGCAGGGGACATGGGTTTGAGCTCTGGTCCAGTAGGATCCCACATGCTGTGGAGCAGCTAAGCCCATGTGCCACAACTATTGAGCCCATGTGCCACAACTACTGAAGCCTGTGTGCCTAGAGCCCATGCTCTGCAACAAGAGAAGCCACTGCAATGAGAAGCCCTCACACCGCAACGAAGAGTAGCCCCTGCTCACTGCAACTAGAGAAACCCTGTGCACAGCAATGAAGACCCAACACAGCCATAAATAAATTAAAAAAAAAAAGACATAGGGAGGCTAATTGGATAAAAAAACAAGACCCTTAAGTATGCTGGCTACAAGAGTCTCCCTTTAGGATGAAGGACACACAGACTGAAAGTAGGTATGGGATAAGTTATTTCATGCAAACAGAAATGACAAGAAAGCAGGGGTAGCAATACTCATTTCAGAAAAAATTAAAGGCCATGATGAATGACAAAGAAGGGCAGTATATTATGATAAAGGAATTGATACAAGAAGAGGATATTATACTTGTTAACATATGTGCACCCAATCCAGGAACACCTAAGTATAAAGTAAATACAGATATAAAAGGAGAAATTGACAGTTAATACAGTAATAGTAGGACCCCACTGACATCAGTGGACATGTCATCCAGACAGACAATAAGGCAGCAGAGATCCTGAATGGCAGAATAGATGAGTTGGATATAATTGTTATCAACGGGACATTCCATCCAAAAAAAAGGGCAGAATAAACATTCTTTTCAAGTGCGCATGGAACACTTTCCAGGATAGGTCACATACTAGGTCACAAAACAAGACTTAACAAATTTAAGAGGATAGAAATTACATCAAGAGTTTTTTCTAATCACAACAGTGTGAAACTAGAAATCAATCATAGAAAGAAAAGTGGATAAATAACAAACATGTGGAGACTAAACAACATGCTGCTAAAAATCCAGTGAGTCAATGATGAAACTCAAAGAGGAAATCAGAAAATACCTCTGGACAAATGAAAATGGAAACACCGCTTTCCAAAATCTATGGGATGCAGCAAAAGCAGTTCTAAGAGGGACATTCATAGCAACTTCAGGCCTTCCTCAAGAAACAAGAAAAATCTCAACCTAACCTACCACCTAAAAGAAATAGAAAAAGAAGAGCAAACAAAGCCTGAAGTCAGGAGAAGGAAAGAAATATAAAGATCATAGAGAAAAAAAATAAAGATTAAAAAAAAACAAAAGAAAAGATTATTAAAACCAAGAGCTGGTTTTTTTGAAAAGATAAAATTGATAAATCTTCAGCCAGGCTCACAAAGAAGAAACCGATAGGATCCAAATAAACAAAATAAGAAATGAAAGAGGAGAAAGAACAACTGATACCACAGAGATAAAAAAATAAATCAATTGAAGAGGAGGGAACACTCTCAGATTCATTCTATGAGGCCTAATACCAATAGCAAACAAAGACACTACAAGAAAAGAAAATTAGAGGCTAATATCTTTCATGAATACAAATGCAAAAATCCTCAACAAAATATTAGCAAATCGCATACAACAATATGTAAAAAGGATCATACACCATGATCAAATTGGATTTATTTCAGGGTCACTAGGATGGTTCAGCATATGCAAATCAGTGTAATACACCACATTAAAGAAAGGAAAGATAAAAATCACGGTATATCTCAGTAGATGCAGAAAAAGCATTTGAAAAAATTCAACATCTGTTCATAGTAAAAACTCTTATCAAAGTGGGGATAGAGGGAACATAACAAAGGCCACTTACAGCAAACCCACAGTCAGCATAGTACTCCATGGTGAAAAGCTGAAAGGTTACCCACTAAATTCAGGAACAAGATAAGGATGCCCATTGTAGCTGCTTCTATTTAACCTAGTATTGGAAGTCCTAGCCACAGCAGTAAGACAAGAAAAAGAAAAGGTATCCAAATTTAAAGGGAAGAGGTAAAATTGTCACTATTTGCAGATGGCATGATACTCTGTAACAGAGAACCATAATGTCTTCGCCCCAAAACTATTAGAACTAAGAAATGAATTCAGCAGAGTTGCAGAATACAAGATTAATGTACTTCTATTTCTGTTCAGTTTCTATACACTAATAATAAAATATCAGAGAATGTAGAAACCAATCTCATTTAAAATTACATCAAAAAATGTAAATACCTAGGAATAAACTTAACCAAGGAGATTAAAGACATATACTCTGAAAACTATAAACCATTGATGAAGGAAATTGAAGATGATTCAAAGAAGTGGAATGATATCCCATGCTTGCTTGGATTGGAAGAATTAATATTTTGAAAATGGCCATACTACCCAAAGCAATCTACAGATTTACTGCAATCCCTGTTCAAAATACCCGTGACATTTTTCACAGAACTAGAACAAATAATCCTAAAATTTATATGGAACCACAAAAGGCCCTGAATTGCCCAAGCAATCCGACACTCTCTTCAACAAGTGGTGTCTGGGGAAACTATATAGCCATGTGTAAAACAGTGAGATTAGAACATTCCCTCACACATACACAAAAATAAGTTCAAAGTAATTTAAAAACATAAATGTAAGACCTGAAACCATAAAGCTCCTAGAAGAGAATATATTCAGGACCCTTTGTCATAAATCGTAGCAATATTTTCTTGGATGAGTCTCTCAAGGCAAAAGAAATGAAACCAAAAATAAACAAATGGGGCCTAATTAAACTTAAAAGCTTTTGCACAGCAAAGGAAACCATCAAGAAAACGAAAACAATCTGGGAGAAAATATTTGCAAATGATGCAGCCGACAGGGATTAACAAGGATTTATTAATATCCAAAATGTAGGAACAGCTCATAAAACTCAATATCAGAAAAAAAAACCCAATCAAAAAATGGGCAGAAGACCTGAATAGACATTTCTCCAAAGAAGACATAGAGATGGCTAAAAGGCATATGAAAATATGTTCAACATTGCTAATTATTAGAGAAATGCAAATCAAAATTACACTGATGAACCACCTCACACCTGTCAGAATGGCTATAATCAAAAAGTTCACAAATAACAACTGTTGGAGAGGATGTGGAGAAAAGGGTACTCTTGTACACTGTTGTTGGGAATGCAAGTTAGTGCAGCCGCAATGGAGAACAGTATGGAGGTTCCTTAAAAAACTGAAAATAGAGTTACTATACTATCCAGCAATCCCACTCCTGGTTATACATCTGGAAAAGACGAAAACTCTTCATTCGAAAGGGTACATGCACCCCAATGTTCATAGCAGTGCTATTTGCAATAGCCAAGACATGGAAGCCACCCACGTACCCATCAACAGATGATTGGATTAAGATGTGGGGTGTATGTGTTCTCACACACACAAGCACACACACATGGAATATTACTCAACCATAAAAAAAGAATGAAATATTGCCATTTGCAGCAACATGGATGGACCTAGAGATGAAATGAATCAGAGAAAGACATGCACAGTATGGTATCACTTACATGTGGAATCTAAATGATACAAATATATAAAACAGAAACAGTCACAGATATAGGAAGCAAACTTGTGGTTACCAAAGGGGTAAGGGAAGAGGGGAGAGATAAATTAGGGGTATGGGATTAACAGATACAAACTACTGTATATAAAATAGATAAGCAACAAGGATATACTGTATAGTGCAGGGAATTATACCTATTACCTTATAATAACTATAATGGAGTATAGTCTGCAAAAATACTGAATCACTATGCTGTATACCTAACTAACTGTACACCTATCTGAAAGTAATACAATGTTTTAAATCAACTATGAATTGATTTTAATAAAAATACATAAATTAAAAAAAATAGTGTGATATTGACACATGAATAGATAGTGGACTAGTGGAATGGAATAGAAAGTGCAGAATTATATATGACAAAGGTTGGATGTCAAATCAGTGGCAGTAAAGATGGTGATGGGACGACTCAGCAGATACTTGGAAAAAGATCTTTTGATCTGTATTTTACACCATTCAGAAAAATAAACCCCAAATAGATCAGGGATCTAAGTGTTAAAAATGGAATCATACAAGTACTAGAAGAATTCCTCTTTAACTTTGGCGTAGAGAGAGGTTTTTAATTATGACTCAAAGTTCAGAGTCAGTAAAAGAAAAGACTGACAAATGTGACTATACACTAAAAAAATTGCAATCTTAGAAGTTCTCATCATAAGAAAATAAAATTTTTAACTATGTATGTAATTATGTATGTATGTTAACTGGACTTAATTGTGGTGACTTAATTCACAATGTATACAATTATCTATTATGTTGCACACCTTAAACTAATGTTATATGGCAATTATACCTCAATAAAAATAAAATAATTTTAAAAATTAAAAAAAATGTAATTGCAAAAAGCACAGTCAGCAAAGTTAAAAATCAGCTCACAACGTGGGAAAAAGAATTTGAAATATATGTCACAGACAAAAGCCTAATATCCCTACTATATAAAGTTCTACTATATAAAGAACTTTTAAAAATTGAGGAACAAAAAATGATAAATATCTGGTAGAAAAAAGTTGGAAAAAAGATACAGATATATACTTAATACTGGCCATCAAACATGAAAAATGTTCAGATTTTTAGAGAAGAATTCTCTAAAAATGTGGAGGGAAATTGACGATCACTATTAGGTACAATCACACTAATAGTTGTTGCAGACAAGCTCCACTAATAGATACTAAAATCAGTGGCCAAAGGTTTGAGGTAGAATTGACAGTTTCAGAGTATCTTCCTCAAGATATTTGGTAAGGGAAAAATAGTTACTGTGATGGAGAAACCAAAAAAACACTTATCTTAATCAAGTGATCAAGGTTAATATAACCAGTAATAGGACGTATTGATATTATGTACCCCTTGATATGATACACTAAGAAGAGTACAAAATCATTTCTGTTGTATTCTTGTCAAAAATTAATACTCTTATTCTAATGAGAAAATTTTAGACAATCCCTATTTTGGGGGCAGTCTACAAAATAACTGGCTACTATTCTTTAAAAGTGTCAAGATCCTACCTAAGGAGGCAAAAGACCTGTACACAGAAAACTGTAGGATACTGATGAAAGAAACCAAAATGACACAAACAGATGGCGAGATACACCAAGTTCTTGGATTGGAAGAATTAATATTGTGAAAATGACTATACTACCCAAAGCAATCTACAGATTCAGTGCAATCCCTATCAAATTACCAATGGCATTTTTTACAGAAGTAGAACAAAAAATTTTACAATTTGTGTGGAAACACAAAAGACCCCGAATAGCCAAAGCAATCTTGAGAAAGAAAAACGGAGCTGGAGGAATCAGGCTCCATGACCTCAGACTATACTACAAAGCTACAGTAATCAAGACAGTATGTTACTGGCACAAAAACAGAAATATAGATCCATGGAGCAGGATATAAAGCCCAGATACAAACCCACACACCTATGGTCACCTAATCTATGACAAAGGAGGCAAAAATATATAATACAATGGAGAAAAGACAGCCTCTTCAGTAAGTGGTGCTGGGAAAACTGGACATGTAAAGGAATGAAATTAGAACATTCCCTAACACCACACACAAAAATAAACTCAAAATGGATTAAAGACCTAAATGTAAAGCCAGACACTATAAAACTCTTAAAGGAAAACATAGAACACTCTGACATAAATCGCAGTGAGATCTTTTTTGACCCACCTCCTAGAGTAATGGAAATAAAAACAAAAATAAACAAATGGGACCTAATTAAAAGCTTTTGCACAACAAAGGAAACCATAAACAAGACAAAGAGACAACCTTCAGAATGGGAGAAAATATTTGCAAACAAAGCAACTGACAAAGGATTAATCTCCAAAATATACAAGCAGCTCATGCAGCTCAATATCAAAAAAACGACCTAATCAAAAAATGGGCGGAAGACCTAAATAGAAATTTCTCCAAAAAACATACAGATGGCATGTGGAAAGGTGCTCAACATCACGAATTAGTAGAGAAATGCAAATCAAAGCTAGGATGAGGTATCACCTCATACAGGTCAGAATGGCCATCATCAAAAAATCTACAAACAAATGCTGGAGAGCATGTGGAGAAAAGGGACCCCTCATTGCACTGTTGGTAGGAATGTAAATTGATACAGCCATGTAAATGGAAAACAGTATGGGGGTTCCTTAAAAAACTAAAACTAGAATTATCATATGACCCAGCAATCCCACTACTGGGCATATACCCAGGGAAAACCATAATTCAAAAAGACACATGCACCCCTGTGTTCTCAGCAGCACTATTTACAATAGCCAAGACATTGAAGCAACCTAAATGTCCATCAACAGAGGAACGGGTAAAGAAGATGTGGTACGTGTATACAATGGACTATTACTCAGCCATAAAAAGGAATGAAATTGGGTCATTTGTAGAGACGTGAATGGACCTAGAGACTGTCGTACAGAGTGAACTAAGTCAGAAAAACAAATATCGTATATTAACGCACATATGTGGAATCTAGAAAAATGGTATAGATGAAATCGATTTGCAAAGCAGAAATAGAGACACAGAGGTAGAGAACTGATGCATGGATACCAAGAGGGAAAGAGGAGGATGGGAGGAACTGGGAGATTGGGATTGACATATACACTATTGATACTGTGTATAAAATAGATAACTAATGAGAACATATTGTATAGCACAGGGAACTCTACTTAATGCACTGTGGTGACCTAAATGGGAAGGAAATCCAAAAAAAGAGGGAATATATGTATATGTATAGCTGATTCATTTTGCTGTATAGTAGAAACTAACAGAACATTGTAAAGCAACTATATGCCAATACAAATTAATGCGTCAAGATCATAACACACACACATGGACCAAGAAATTGTCACAGATTGGAGGAGACTAGGAAAACTAACAACAAAATGTAATCTGGGTTTGTAGATAGCATCCTGGAATAGGAAAAACTGGTGAATTTCTAATAAGGTCTGTAGTTAATTAATATCATACGAATATTATTTTCATGGTTTTGATAGTTGTGCTGTAGTTACGTAAAAAGTTACCATTATGGGAAATAGGGTGATGGATGTATAGGAACTCTATTTTTACAACTTTTTGTAAGGCTAAAATCAAAATAAAATGTAAAAAAATAAAGAATATTGTGAAGAATGCCTTTATTATTTGGGAAGCATCAATGGAGATGATCATGTGGCATTTTCCTCCGTTGAACTAATTCAGGAAATCACATTAACAGAGTTCCTAACATAATAGCATTCTTTCATTTTAGGATAGAACAGAAAGTCTCCCTGCCTTTTTTTTTTTTGGCCACACTGTGCAGCATGTGGGATCCTAGTTCCCCAACCAGGGATTGAACCTGTGCCCCCTCCAATGGAAGTGTGGAGTCTTAACAACTGGACCTCCAGGGAAGTCCCAAAGTCCCATTTTTAATGGATAAAAATTTATACCCCAAAGGGATTTTGACATATACTATATAGCCAATAAAAGTTACTCTCAAGATGTTTCTGTTTTTTATACGTAAAATGTTTAAATGTTTGGTTTAGCATGTAATCACAATATTTTTAGGATCCTTTTATCGATTTATCCTAATTCAACTTTCATGTGAATTTGCTTGTCATCAGTACAGCAGATTCTAATAGAGATGAATCGAAGAAAAGTGAGTTATGCTGTGAGTTGTTTAGATAGGCTAATATATTGATATTTTGAACTGAAATCTCTAGGCCAGAGATTTTCAATGAAGATAGTATCTACCTCCAGCGAGTGTTATAGAAATTTGTGGAGGCTTTTTTTTTTTTTTTTTGGTTGTCACAATGATTGATTTTTAGTGAATGTAGTCCAGGAATGCTACATGTCTCACAGTGCTCAGACTGTCCCACATAAATAAGAATTAGCCCATATCCCAAAAATAATATTCAGTGGTCCCACTGGCCACTCATGTAAATGAAAATCTTGTTTACACTTAGTTATCTGAGTCTAGAATTTAATTTCATTTTACTTTTAAACCAAAACATTTTTGCATGATATTAGTAATACACTTCATTTTCTAGGTATATTATTGTGTAAATTGAGCAATGAAAATATATTTTTTGTTTGGAATCTTAAATTTTTTTCACTTTTGGAAATTTATATCATCTATAGTGATACTGCTCATGGTATCTGAGTCACCAATGAACCTGTGTTAAATTGAAGTCAGGATCATGAATGCTGCCAGTTTGTCCCTCCAGTTTGTGACCTGAGAGGAGTCTTGTCCCACCGGTTTTAATTAGCCTAGCTCTAATTGGCCTAGCTTGGGTTGAGTGCCCAAACTTGGATCAAATGCTTTGTGTGTGTGTCTTTGTACACATGTGCAAGCATGCTTGAGTTGTCAATGTGTTTGTAGTAGGTATGATATAGTAATACTTGACTCATCCAGAAGATAACCCTTTTAGCAACTTTAGCTACTTGCAGTTCAGTGGAGAACTTAAAAAGTAAGTTAGGGGCTTCCCTGGTGGCGCACTGGTTGAGAGTCTGCCTGCCAATGCAGGGGACACGGGTTCGAGCCCTGGTCTGGGAGGATCCCACATGCTGCGGAGCAACTGGGCCCGTGAGCCACAATTACTGAGCCTGCGTGTCTGGAGCCTGTGCTCCACAACAAGAGAGGCCGCGATAATGAGAGGCCTGCGCACCGCGATGAAGAGTGGTCCCCACTTGCCACAACTAGAGAGAGCCCTCGCACAGAAACGAAGACCCAACACAGCCATAAATAAATTAAATAAATAAATAAATAATTAAAAAAAAAAAAAAAGTAAGTTAGGCCAAGAGTTCTGAGCAGCTGCATTACATTAGATGTCTGACAGGCCCAGTGTTCAACTTCTACTTATAGGAGAACAACTTAGCCCCACCCAGATCCAGCTTAGCCCCAACACAATTCTAATGAGCTTGGTTATCACTGGATGGGCCTCTAGCAGATGAGCACTGTATTTTATTAAAACCGGGTAAGAGCCTTCAGAGCTGTGCTGCTTGAAGAGGCATTATTGACAGAAAAGTGACACATAACCGTAAGAAAAGAACGAGAAAAAATATAAAACAAAATTACTTAAAATTTTTTTTCTGTGGCTATTAGTATTTTAGGTGATAGTCCTGTATAGCTTGGTTTTACCTGAAGGCAGTCATTTATTATTTATTATGCACCTAAACTATGTCAGGCCTTGTGCTAGTGGGGATAAGAAGATAGAACGGGTTCCTATCTTCAAAGTAACACTAGAATAAAATGGATTGTTTATACAGTGGAATAATGGAATAGAGAGTGAAATGGTGATGGCAAGTCTTCATTTCTTCTCATTGACCAGAGCTCTGATAGGGAAGCAGTGTATTACACTGGTTAGGGACATACATGTTGGAAGAAGATGAGGATTTGAATTCCATTGTCATTTTACCAGCTGTGTGCCCTTTGGCAAGTTCTTCAACCTTTGTAATCCTTGTTTTCCTAACTGTAAAGTGGGGTAATACCCACTCACTTGTGTTTGATGAACTACTATATCAAAACATTTAAATGCTGTGCCTGGCATGGTAGTTTTTACTGTTAGGGCTGTGGTTTACAGAAGTTGCTTACTGATTCTCAGATAGACACTATTTTACTACCTGTGCAAAATATTGATAAAAAATGGAATTAGCAACAAGGTCAAAAGTCATAAGTTGTTAACATTAAAGTAAGTAAAGTACTTGTTAACCTTGAGTATTTAAGTATATTAAGGGTGGTATTTAAAAAGTCAAGGTGAGTCTAACTGACTCCATTGGTCTATGTAGAGTTACTTGTGTAACTAGTTGAGAAATGAAGCAAGAAGCACTGGTTATAAAGGTTTAAAAAAACCTTTTAAAAAAAAAAAAACAAAAGTTAATTTTGAGAATAGCCTACCACACATGGAATGAATGAATCCTTGAATACATACACATATCCTTGTATGGTTAAAGACCTGATAATGATAAAGTAGAATCTTAAGGTGGAGTAATCTAGGATGATTTTTAATTCAACTCCTCTATTTTATAGCTAAGGGAAAAGCAAGTTATTACTTATAGGGAATTACATAACTAACAAAAATCAGATCTGTTCCTATTGTTTTTATTAAACTTCAGTGAAGTAGCATTAATTGTGCAAATTGAATACCACTAAAAAAAGACTCTAGTACATCAGTTAGCCTGCGTTATCCCACCTTTCTCATCTTCACAGAGCTATGCATTCATTCATTCAACAAATACTGAGTGCCTGCTGTGTTTTATGGCAGGCATCATCCTTGAAGAGTTTTGCTATAAAGGAAGGTAAAACATCAAGCACATTGATAGTTAAAGTGTTTCACCTTGCAGACCTCTGGGGAGATTGCTATGGATTTAGAAGTTGTGCTCATCTCAGGCAAAATACAGGAGTTGATGACATATGGCAAAAAGTTTTTTTCTTCACGGAAGCTAGCAAAAGGAGACAGAAAGGGAATACAAGGTGAGAGAGATGGTTTATCACTATCCTTTCCATTCAAGATGTATTTTTCAAATAACAAATATATATACTCAGGGTTGACTCTGTATGTAGAACTTTGGTAAATGATGGGGAGAAAAATACAAAAGAGGAATAACATGGTCCCTGCCCTCAAGGAACTGACCCTCTTGTTAAGACAAGACTCTTTGGAGATAAGGAGAGAACTCTATCAAGCAACCTCCCTTTCTTCTTTTTGCCTACATAAAATAGTTTTCTAAAGGATTTTCAGTACACAGGGATCTATACCATGATTCTTCTCTTTATTTTTTAAAAAAATATTTGTTATGAAACTTTTCAAATATTTTCAGAAGTAGAGAAAATAGTGTAATGAACCCCACCCTCCAAACCTAGCCAGCAGATTCAACAATGATCATCATTTTGTCATACTTGCTTGGTTGATCCTTTTTTTCTTTTCTTTCCTTTTTTCCCTTTCCTCCTCTCCTATCCTTTCTTTTCCTTCCCTTCCCTTTCCTTCTCTTCTTTCTTTATTTTTTTTAAATTAAAAAAAAATTGTTTTTATTTGGCCGAGCTGTGCAGCTTGCAGGGTCTTAGTTCCCTGATTAGGGATTGAACCCAGGCCCTGGCAGTGAAAATGCCAAGTCCTAACCACTGGACTGCCAGGGAATTCCATCTCTTCTTTCTTTTCTCTCTTTCTTTCTTTCCTC
The DNA here is from genome assembly GCF_965194805.1 of Balaenoptera borealis. Taxonomy (NCBI): domain Eukaryota; kingdom Metazoa; phylum Chordata; class Mammalia; order Artiodactyla; family Balaenopteridae; genus Balaenoptera; species Balaenoptera borealis. The sequence goes on along the minus strand of NC_138868.1, from coordinate 93,167,018 downwards.
TAGCATTTAAAGATGTTATGATGTACATTTTTACTCTAAACACTTCTATATTATAACATTATTTTTACTGCCTGTATATATTTCATCATATGTATGTACTATAATATACCTAACTACTTCTCTAATGATGGGAATTTTCATTATTATTTGTTATTATTATGGTTTTTTTAATAAATAGTACTTCTTGGAATGTATTTACATGCTTATATCTTTATATCTTATATCCTGATATATTTTTAACATCTTTATGCACACATCTTTCTTACATGTGGCATTCTCTTGGAATGGAATTTCCTGGAAATGAGATTGCTGAAGCAAAGGGTATGCACCTTTTACAGATTGCTATATAACCCCAAACTGATTTTCAGAAATGTTGTTGTAATTCTGATTCCCATTAACAATATGCCTGTTTATCTTTGCTGATCTGGGTTTTTTCAGTCTGTTAATTTTGCCAATTTCCCAGTATCATAGATTTTAAAAGATTTTTTAATGTGCATTTAAAAATTACTAGGGGACTTCCCTGGCAGTCCAGTGGTTAAGACTGCGCTTCCAATGCAAGGGCGCGGGTTCGATTGCTGGTTGGGGAACTAAGATCCCACATGCTGCATGGCGCAGCCCAAAAAAAGAAAAATTGCTAATGAGGCTGGGCATCTTTATTTATTTTTTTTATTTTTTTAGGATTGACATTAATAGTTTAATTCAAGGGAATATCCATCTGCTAGTTCCTATCATTAAGAACATTGGATTTTCCACTACTTTATTCTTATTATGGACCATTTGTATTTCTTGTTTTGTGAGTTGAGGCTACTCTTTCATTATTTTACTTCTTTATTCAAAAAACCATAGTATCTTGATTTCCTATCTCTGATTTTCAAGGCCCTTCATAATTTGGCCATAACTTACTTTTCTAACTTAATACTGTCCAGTAAGAGTCATTCTACCCAATAAGGAATATTTCCTTATTCATCTACCTCATTCTATTCGTTTTTTTCTTGGATTCATTCTTTTAAGTAATGTTTTACTTTTCTTCTTTTCTGCCTATTCAAATCCTTCAGAATTCTTAAAGCCCATCTTGTGAGTCTCCCCAAATACTCTAGCCTTCATCCATTTCCTGTTATTTGAATTCCCACTGTACCAATTGTTTCTACAACTTGATTTAGTAGCAGATTATAGGCTACTTTGTTGTGTTATTTATCAAGCACCGAATGTGTTGAGTGCATGAATATATAGCTGGATGGAACACAGTCTGTGTCCTTGTGAAGTTTATTTATAGTGTCGTAATAATGTGTTTATTTCCATCTCTTTGCTTTATTGGTGAAATTGAACTTTTCATATACCTCTGTTATGTATGAAGTATGCACACATTTTAGATACACTATAGTTAAATATCCCCAACTGGATTGTAACAGCATTGAGTGTATAAACCATGTTTTATCTTCTCTATTCCTTACAACACTTAACTCATTTCTGAGCACATAGCCATTACTAAGTATATACTTGCTCTCTTAATGTAGTATCAAAAGTTGTAGGCTTGGAGTCACATACCTGGCCTCATATTACAGCTCAAGACCTTATGAACTAATTGTGTAACATTTGTAAGTTACTTAGCCTCTCTAAGCTTGTTTCCTCATATGTTAAATATCTGCTTCATAAGGTTTTCATGAGTTAAATGACATATGGGTTAATCAGATAATGTATGTAAAGCATTTAGCACAATGCTTCGTACAGAGTAGGTGCTCATTAAAAGGTATTTGTTATTATAATAACTTGTTTAACCTTTCAAGCTAGAAAGTGCTTCAGTAACCTTTATATCCCTAACTCCTTTCATCTAAGCAGTTACCAAATTCTGCTCAGTTTACTTCAACTATCTTGTCAATTTAGCCTTTCGTTTATGTTATGTTATTTTTTTGGTTGCACCACATGGCTTGCAGGATCTTGGTTCTCTGACCAGGGATTGAACCGAGACCCATGGCAGTGAGAGCCCGAGTCCTAACCACTGGACATCTAGCCTCCCTAGTCTCTCCTTTAAATCCTCATTGTAACCCACAATAAGAAATACATTTTTTATTGTGACTTAGTATATGCTTTGTTTATTTGCTCATAGCTGAAACAATGTTACGAAATAATATTCATTGTTTTTATATGTGATGCACTCTGATTTTTTTTTGTTCTGTTCTATATTAAAAAAAAAAAAAAGCTGGTCACAGCCATTAAAACATTTCACAACAGTTTGAAACACAAGACACACGATTTTTGGAGTCTGCAAAATTTGGACCACTCCTGAACTAGATTATGTTCAAGTGTAAATTTTCAGTGAAACAGAAAACAGAGATTATTTTAGAAAACAGAAAATAGAGCTTATTTTAGAAAACAGAGCTTAATCTGATTGCGCTTTCTCTTTTTTCTTCATTAGTTGTATATAGTTAGATTTACCTATTCTCTGTCAAAGGTGGGAGTGTTCCATTGTGCATATTCCAGAGCTGGTATAGAATGAGATTACTCAGTAATTGGGGCAGAGCTTCCCACCTTGGCAGAAATTTCTCAACCACTTCATAATGTATGGTGTTTTTCTTAGGGCAGAAATTGACGTACATGGACTTTATAAAGTCATTAGTGTAATTCTCAAAGAGGGAGGGACCTGAAAAAAACCCTTTTATTATGGAAAATTTTTTAACATTTTAATAAGTGGAAACAGTGATATAATGAATCTCCATTACCTAAATTTAACTTCAGTAATTTAACAACATTATGTCAATTCCAAGAGGAATTTTTAGCAAAGAACTTTTAAGGCACACACAATTCCCTTCCTTAATACAGACAGATGATCTGTTTTTCAGAAGAGAGATATCAGCCTTAGTGTACCTTGTGTTAGTAATCACAACCTGTTCATTTTGATACCTGCAAGGAGAGTAAATATATGACACGAAGGAGCAGTGATGGAATGGAGCCAGCCAGAACATTAGACCCTGACCATCTTACTTGGAATCTTTCAACAGCCATGTTTGCCATTCTCCCTACCACCACTCAGTACCACCTACCTTGCTGACGTTAGACTGTCCTTTTAAAAATGACTTGGTGGGGGAATAGAAGCTCATTACATTTATCTTCTGTTTAAAACCTTCCCTACCTATAGAGTAAAATCCCAAACCATAGATTTTCATTCATAATCTGGCTCCAGTCTACCTTTCTAGCTTTCTCTCCCACTGTCTCTTCATATTCAGCTTCTTTTTCTTAGAATACCCAATCCATTTTAAGATTTGTACTTACTTTTCAAGATCCAATTTAGATTTCATCTTGTGGATGAGACCTTTTTAACTACCCAGAAAAAAATAGTAGTTCCTTGGTTTGTTTCTGTTTGTGTGTGTGTGTGTTTTGCCACTTAACTGAGTTGTATTTATTAAAGTTTGCTTCCCTCCCCACCCTCAATAAGACAGTGATCTTCTCCAAAGCAGAGGTTATAGCTTATTCTTCTCTGTATCCTAACACTTCTTTGGTGCTCACAGCAATGAAACCTACTATGTGTTGAGTGGATGTTCATACTTCTAGCATTTTAGAATCTAATTCCAACACAGGTTCTCTCCAGATAAGAGTTCATTGAAGTTTAGTTTTTCAGTTTGTTTTGTACATTAAAAAGTTTTTTTTCCTCCCCTTGTTGGGGACTTTCATTAAAATTTCTAAAGAGAACCTAAGTTCTATAGGCTTTTCCTTAGGGGGAAGTATGCTTTGGTAAACTAAAATAAGAGTATCTATCTTCAACAATCCTCTAGTAAAGGTAAGTAAAATCTACTTTCAGTATTCTTAGTTTTTTGCTGTTGTTGAACATTGTGGTTTTATGGAACTATGAAGCAAAATGGAGTGGAATAGATTTGTGCCTTATTTGTGCTTATAATAGCCTTGACCAATTTTTGATGTATTTCAGCTCATGGAATGCTGTGTAAATGCCCTGGTGACATCCTTTAAAGAGACTATCTTAGCAGAGTGCCAAGGCATGATCAAGCGAAATGAAACTGAAAGTAGGTAAAACATCACATAAAAGTTCTCATACTCTTTTAAGAGGATATCTTTGAAGCACATCACTTTTAATAAATTGCTGTTAGATCATTCTTTTATACATAGGTATTTTTGTTATGGCAAACTGCGTAAAGAAAATAATAAAAATATTTAGCATATTTAGAAACACTGTAAAGAAAATCTTCTTTATAAACTTATGTTTTAAGCATTTCTCCCCCTTAGGTATCAGTATGTTTGTGTGTGCTCACATGCGAATTTCAATTTGTTCTCAAAAGTAGGATGCTGCTTTTAAAGGCTAATTTAAATGGTAAACATATGGTAAAGGATAGAACTAGGTATTTTGACTTTTGTGTGGAACCTTGTGGCAAATATTTTTTAAAAGTAATAAAACACTCTATGTTGGTAGTCTTCATCCCTCTCCCCCCAAATATCTTGTAATTTAAGATTTCTGAAGTTTATTTTTTATTACTTAAATGTTATTTTTTTATTACTTAAATATGATTAAGTTCTGTTTTGGGAGGTAGCAAGTACATTAATACCAAAAAGAATACAGTAAAAATTACCCATATCCTTACTACTCAGAGACAACCACTTTTAACATTTTGATGTATTACTCTCTAGATTTCATTGCATAAAATTGCAAGGTCCTATTTAATCTCTAGTTGTCTTTCAAGTATGTATTTCAGCTCACTTAAGTCTATACACTCTTCAGAAGCATTTTGGAGTAAAAGCAAGTTTCTCATTTGGCATAAACGAAATATTTGAATTTCTGTATGCCAAACTAAGTAGAGTTATGTCTGATCCAAGGTGGACTCCCTTCAAAAGGATTTATCTAGTGGTAACCATTCTGTGAGGTAAGATTATTGTGAAGGTCAATTAAATGGGATAATAGGAGAAAGTGCTTTTTGTAAACTGAAAAATTCTTTATGAATACAGTTTTATATTACCTTGTTACTCTGGACAATCTGAGGACATTATTTTACCCCTTAGTGATGTGACTGTGTATTGTGTATTTAATATTGCATCTACTTTACGAAATGTAACTACTTTTCTGTGTAAACTTTTGTATTTCTTAGAATAAATATATTCTATTGCATTGAAGGTCAAATGACTCACCTTTTAAGAGGAGTTGGGTTTTGCAGTGTGTGATCACTTTAATTAGAGTTTCTTTTAAAAATAATATTTGTCAGACTGAGATTGTAGATCAGGAAGTTATAGTACTTACTATAACAACTCCTAAACTAATTGCACCCACAGAATACTAGTAAAGCTATCAACTTCCAGCTAATATTTCCCCACACTCTTATTATCATAGGCATTCTAGATCCATGATACAAATCAAAGAGAAAGTCTGTTCTGATGGATGAAATGATTACATGGGTGTGTTCTGTCATTTCAGAATTACATTTGATGTTTTCATTAATGGACAAAGTTCCTAATGGGATAGAGCCAATGTTGAAAGACTTGGAGGAACATATCATCAGTGCAGGCCTGGCAGATATGGTAGCAGCTGCTGAAACTATTACTACCGTAAGTTCTCCTCCATGACAATGATAGATATATATCAAAGTTATTTTGTAAATGCAGGATAGGGTATTTAAAATTGGGTATTTTAAATTGATGGCAAAACAGTAATGTTGGAACACCTTTCTTAATAAAAAAATATTTCAGAAAAGTTCCCAAATTTTAAAGCTATAGTGTGTTATAAAAATTATGTTTATATTTTCTCATTTTTTGTATTTTTTTTTTAAACTCAACTTAATATAAAACACTTTATTTTTAGGACTCTGAGAAATATGTTGAACAGTTACTTACACTGTTTAATAGATTTAGTAGACTTGTCAAAGAAGCTTTTCAAGATGATCCACGATTTCTTACTGCAAGAGACAAGGTATATATTCCTGTATGTTAACACTGTTGTCATAATTTAATTTTAATAAGAAACTTGCATCATTATGCTATTAAATTACAAACTAAAAAACCTAGCAACTCTGATTTTTCATCAGTGGAGGGCAACCATATTATATTTGGTTTCTTCTATGCTTTTGTAAGCATTGGGTATGCTTGTGAACCAGAATTTAGCTAGAAAGTTGCTCTCTTAATTTTTCAAGAATGTTTTCCTGTTTTTGAATATTATTGATTATTGAATTCTTATTCATCCTTCCTTTAAGACTCAGCTCAAAGTATACTTCTCCTGGAATTTCCTTGATACTCTGCCTCCCCCCACATCCTATCCCAAGCAGAGTTGATTTCTCTGTCCTGTTTCCTTTCATAGGGCTCTTGTGAGAGTTATATCACATTTATCCTTGCTTTCCATACCTTCTTTCCCATCATTATAGTCTAGGATAATGATAATGAAACAGTATTATCCTTAGAGTCGTTATCTTTTTATTTTTTATTTTAATTTTTAAAAAATAAATTTATTTATTTATTTTATTATTTATTTATTTATTTAATTTTGGCTGCATTGGGTCTTCATTGCTGCTCGTGGGCTTTCTCTAGTTGCGGTGAGTGGGGGCTACTCTTCGTTGTGGTGCGCCGGCTTCTCCTTGAGGTGGCTTCTCTTGTTGCGGAGCATGGGCTCTAGGCGTGTGGGCTTCAGTAGTTGTGGCGTGAGGGCTCAGTAGTTGTGGCTCACGGGCTGTAGAGCACAGGCTCAGTAGTTGTGGTGCACGGGCTTAGTTGCTCCACGGCATGTGGGATCTTCCCAGAGCAGGGCTCAAACCCGTGTCCCCTGCATTGGCAGGCGGATTCTTAACCACTGCACCACCAGGGAAGCCCCGTATCTTTTTTAATATCATAAACCTATCACTAGAATTACCATTAGTTTTTCCCCCTCTTCAACTACCTTTCCTTACTTCCCAAGTGAAATTATTTTCTAGACTCTAAAAACACAATGAACTTTCTCCAGTAGCATTTTTTTAAAATTACTGTCTGTCTACCTTTAGATAAATAAATGGATAGAAAGAAAGGTAGGTAGGTAAGGTACATAGGTAGATAAAGTAGGAAAAGGGTTAAGGGAGTATGGAGGTAATGAGGTCATTTGAAATATTAAAGTGAGTGGCCTGCAAAGGCTTTATATGAGGTGACATTCAAATCAAGATTGAAGTTGATAAGGAATAAGTCATGTGGCTCTCTGAGGGAATAATACTCTAGCCTGAGGGGAGAGCAAATGCAAAGGCTCTAAGGCAGGATTATACCTGTCATGTTCCAGAACCAGAGAAGAAAGAGATCATTGTGGCCAGAGTGGATTGAGTGAGGTGGAGAATAGTAGGAAATCAGAGATAAGTAGTCCGAGATAACAGGAGGCCGGATCATGTTAAGACTGAGCCATGGTAAGGAGTTTCATTTCTACTCTGAGTAGGATAGAAAGTCATAGAAAGATCTTGAATCAAATGACAGGATCTGACTTACATTTTATCAGGATCACCTGCCTGCTGCAAAAAGAATAGACTGAAGGGGGCAAGAGAGGAAGCAAGGAAATGGGTTAAGAATCTATTTAAGTAATTCAGTTAAGTAATTATGGAAGCTCTGCTCAGAACGATAGTAGGTGGAGGTAGTCAAAAGTGGTTGGATTTTGATTATATTGTAAAAATAGGCTATACAGGACTTGCTAATGGAATCAGATGTGGAATGTGATAGAAAGATCAGTCAAGGATGACACTCAGATTTTTGTTCTGATCAATTAGAAGTATATGCTTGCTGAGATGAGGGAAGATGAAGACTTTGGGAGAAGCAGGTTTTGGGGAGATGGTTGAAGAGAGATTAGGAACTCAGTTCTGAACAAGTTAACTTTGAAATGCTTATTAAACATCCATGTGGCAACATCAAATCTGGAGCTTAAGGGAGGGGACGGGCCTGCAAAAATAAATCTGGGAGCTTCAGCATATAGATGGTTTTTAAAGCACTGACAGTGGCTATGATCTCCAAAGTAAGAGTGAAGATAGCAAAGAGAAGAGATCCAAGGACTGGTCTGGGGCATTTAAGTTAGTTATCAGAACGATGAGGAACCAGCCATCTTTCCTGAGGAGAGAGGAGAATGAGTGGAATGACCAGGAGAGTGCTGTGCTAGAAAACAAGTGGAAAAAGCACTTTGCAGGAGGAGGGCATGATCTGCTGTTTTAAAATGCTGCTGATAGGTCAGATAAGATGGGGATTAACCATTGTCTTCAGCAACATGGAGGTTGTGAGTGACTGACAAGAATGATTTGTTGGAGTAGTAGTGTGAAAGCCTGTTTAGAACAGTTTCAAATAAGAATGGTAGTAGAGAAATTAGCGACAGTGAGTTAGATAATTCTTCTAGGAGTTTAGCTTAAAGAGAGAGAAATATGGGGCAGTAGCTGAAGGTGGACAAAGCCAAAAGAGAATTTTTAAGATTTAAAGAATAATATGTATGCATATTGAGGCTGTAGAAATAATGGAGGGGGGGGGAAATTGATGATACAGGAGAAAAAAGGAGGGAATTCTGATTACTTCGGTTTTCTCAGTGAAATAGGAAACCACATCATCAGCTGAGAGTATGCATGGGAGAGGAAATATTGGAGGTTTGAAAAGAAAGGAGGTGGTATGAAAATGTTTTCTAGGAGAATGTGTGGACAAGAGAAAATGTTATGGTTGTCAGGCAGCGTTAAGACCTCACTTGAGAATAATGATAATCATAACATGAGAAAGAGCATGTTGAAATCATTGACTTGAAAAATTCTGTCAGGCCAGATACATCATTAAAAATAAAAACTAATTTGTATTTTATGTGTTTTTAGAATTATAATTAACTATTTTAAGTATTAAAAATAATGTTCGTATCTTATTTTATATTATTTTCAGGCATATAAAGCAGTTGTTAATGATGCTACCATATTTAAACTTGAATTACCTTTGAAGCAGAAAGGGTAAGTTTTTTAAATCATATGTTTAAAATGCTTACATTAAAATTCTTAAATTTTTTGGAGTGTATTATATGTTATTGGATATGCAAAGTGCCCTGTTTCCCTAATCCTATCAGGTTTGTTTTTCATTTTTTTAACTTTTATGATTTTTGCTGCCTTTGATTATTAAAAATTCTGTCTTGATTTTAAATTTTATATTATCTCCTCTTATGAGCAAAGAATGTTGACCTTATTTTTTTCAGTAAAAAAACGTTATGTTCTTAATCTTTTTGAATCTCTACTTGTTTTTCCCTCCTTGTTATTCACCAAAGTTATTTTATAACCTACAAAAGCATTAAATATGACTCTATTCACCGTAATGATTTTAAGGGAAATCAATTTCAATGTAAATTTTTATGTGTTTATTTTTTTAGTTGATCTCTCATTGGTGAGATCTCAAGTAAGATGGATTTATTTGTGCTACTACTATTACAGAAAATCTGAAATTGAAAAGTTAATGAAATATTAATCTGAGTTAGTTATAGTATCTTCAGAGTTGTACTAAGTAGTGCTAAAGGTTAATTGGAAAAATCTTCTTTCTTAATTTTAAATAAATTTTATACACAATGCTAAAATATTCGAAAATAGCATTTCTCAAGAAGGAAAAGTAATTGTTCAGGGCTTTGTTGTTGTTTTTTTTTAATCATTTTCATTTTGTATTTTTTTGAACCATGTAAGTTATTTGAGTGCCGTCACAGTGGAAGACACTTGGGTCATACAGTTTTATTGGCATTGTTTAGAAGGGCATTTATTGTGTTCTCTTTATAAATATGAAACATATAACACTACATCTTGGAGATCTCTTCATATGAATACATAAAGGTCTTACTTATTCTCCTCTACTCCCAGCATTTTTTAATGAAAATTTTCAAACTGAAGAGTAAAGTCACTCTGTTGCTTTATTTATATGTATATGTATCTTTATATGTATATGTATATTTATATGTATCTCCCTATACATCCATCAGTCAACTTTTAAATGCATTTCAAAAGAAGTTGCAAGAATCAGTAAACTTTGCTCCCTAAACACTTTAGCATGCAGTCGTTAATTGAATTTTGTGTTTGTTTTGAGATAAAATTTACCTACAGTCATATCCATAAATCTTAGGTGTATAATTTTGTGAGATTTGACAAATGCCTACATCCTTATTAAGATACACAATATCTTCATCATCCTTGAGAATTTAATTACCTCATGTCTATTTCCAATCAGTCCCACCTCCTTCCAGAAGGCAACTATTGTTCTGATTATTTCAACATAGGTTAGTTTTGCCTGATCTAGGACTGCATATAAATGGAATTCATACAATATGTACTTTTTGTGTACAGCTTTTTTCAACTCAGCATAGTGTTTTTAAGATTTATCCATGTTTTTTGTATCACAGTGGTTTGCTTTCCAAAGTGGTTGTACTGTTTTACACTCCCACCAGCAAAGTATGAGAATACCACTTAATCCTTGTTCTTGCCAGTGTTTAGTGTTGTCATTTTAATTTTAGTCATTCTGGATGTATGTAGTATTATCTCAGTATAGTTTTGATTCCCATTTCCCTCATGTCTATTGATATTGAACACTTTTTTGGTATTTTTGGTACTCTTATATTTTTCTTTAAACAGTTTTCAGATTTTTTGCCTGTTTTTTTTCTATTGGGTTGTTCCTTTTTATTAGTGAGCTGTGAGTTTTTATATATTCTGTATGTAGGTCCTTTGTAAGATATATGCTTTTCTTTTGTGGATTTTGCTTTCTATGTTTTGTCTAGGAAACCTTTGTCTACCTCTGACACTAGGACAAGAAGATAACCTTCTGTTTTCTTCTAGAAGCTTTATAATTTTTAGCTTTCATATTTACATTTAAGAGCCACCTTAAATTGATATTTGCATATAGTGTAAGTTAGGGATTAAATTTCATTTTTTTCTTTTCTGTATGGATAGCAAGTGGTTTCATCACCATTTGTTGGAAATACTTCCCATTCCCCACTGGGCTGCTTTGGTGTCTTTTGTGAAAAATCAAGTGACTTAAAAATATGTATGTTTTTCTGGACTTTCTATTCTATTCCATTGAATTAAATGGGTATCCTTTGGCCGTTACTAACAGCCATGATTAATATAGTTCTGCAGTAAGTCTTTAAGTCAGCTGGTATAACTTTGTTCTTTTTTTCCCTTGAGTGCTTTTGATATTCTGGTATTTTACTAGTATATAAAAATATGGTTGATTTTTGTATATTGATCTTTACCCCCTGTTACCTTGTTAAAGTTATTAGTTCTAGTAGTTCTTTTTTAGATTTCTTAAGATTTTCTATGTAAAAAATCATGTAATCTTTGAATAAGGCAGCTTTATTTCTTCCTTTCTCATCTTTATACCAGTTATTTCTTCTTCTGGATTGATGCACTGGCTAGGATCAGAAGTACAGTGTTGAACAGAAGTGAGGGTGGGCATCCTTGCCTTTTTTGGCAAGCTTAGGGGAAAAGCCTTAATATTTTGTCATTAAGTACAAAGTTAGGTGAGGGTTTTTCATAGATGCCTTTAATTGGGTTGTTTTTTATTCCTAATTTGCTGAAAGTTTGATAATGAATGGGTGTTGACTTATTAAATGCTTTTTCTGTGTTGAAATGACCAGAAGGTTTTTCTTCCTTATTCTTTTGATGTGGTGAAATACATTGATTTGGGGGAGGGGAGTGGGGAGATAGAAGAGAGATTTATTTAAAGGAATTGGCTTATGTAATTGTGGGGGCTGGCAAATCCAAAGTTTGTAGGGCAGGCTAGCAGGCTGGAAATTCTTGGGCAAGAATTGATTATACATCTTTGGGCAGAATTTCTTCTCAGAAAGAAACCTGAGGGAAACCTCAGTTCTGCTTTTTAATTTTTATTTTATATTGGAGTATAGTTGATTTACAACGTTGTGTTAGTTTCAGGTGTACAGCAAAGTGATTAAGTTATACATATACATATATCCATTCTTTTTCAGACTTTTTTCCCAATTTAGGTTATTACAGAATATTGACTAGAGTTCCCTGTGCTGTAGAGTTGGTCTTTGTTGATGATTTTTTTTATATATGGTAGTGTGTATATGTTAATCCCAAACACCTGATTTATCCCCCCCCACACACACGTTTCCCCGTTCATAACCATAAGTTTGTTTTTGAAGTCTGTGAATCTCTTTGTTTTGTAAATGTTTGTTTAATTTTTTTTAGATTTCACATATGTGATATCATATAATATTTGTCTGACTTACTTCACTTAATATAATTTCTAGGTCCATCCATGTTGCTGCAAAGGGCATTATTTCATTCTTTTTTATGGTTGAGTAATATCCCATTGTATATATGTACCACATATTCTTTATCCATTCCCCTTTTGATGGACATTTAGGTTTCTTCCATGTCCTGGCTATTGTAAATAGTGCTGCAATTAACATTGGGGTGCATGTATCTTTTCAAATTATAGTTTTCTCTGGACATATGCCCAGGAGTGGAATTGCTGGGTCATGTGGTAGCTCTATTTTTACTTTTTTAAGGAACCTCCATACTGTTCTCCATAGTGGTTGTATCAATTTACATTCCCACCAACAGTGCAAGAGGGTTCCCTTTTCTCCACACCCTCTCCAGTATTTATTGTTTGTAGACTTTTTGATGATGGCCATTCTGACTGGTATATTGTATTTTTGTATTTGTATTTTGTATTTTTGTATTGTAGACTTTTGGATGATGACCATTCTAACTGGTGACATTGTATTTTTGATTTGCATTTCTCTAATAATTAGTGATGTTGAGCATTTTTTCATGTGTTTTTGGCCATCTGTATGTCTTTTTTGGAGAAATGTCTAGTTAGATCTTCTGCCCATTCTTTGATTGGGTTGTTTGGTTTTTTTTTGATATTGAGCTTCCTGAGCTGTTTGTATATTTTAGAGATTAATCCCTTGTCAAGTCACTTCATTTGCAAATATTTTCTCCCATTCTGTGGATTGTCTTTTCATTTTGTTTATGGTTTCCTTTGCTATGCAAAAGTTTTTAAGTTTAATTAGGTCCCATTTGTTTATTTTTGTTTTTATTTTCATTACTCTACAAGGTAGATCCAAAAAAGATACTGCTGCAATTTATGTCAAACAGTGTTCTGCCTATGTTTTCCTCTAAGAGTTTTATAGTGTCCAGTCTTACATTTAGGTCTTTAATCCATTTGGAGTTTATTTTTGTGTATGGTGTTAGAGAGTGTTCTAATTTCATTTTTTTACATGTAGCTGTCCAGTTTTCCCAGCACCATTTATTGAAGAGACTGTCTTTCCTCCATGGTATATTCTTGCCTCCTTTGTCATGGATTAATTGACCATAGGTGCATGGGTTTATTTCTGGGCTTTCTATCCTGCTCAATGGATCTATATTTCTGTTTTTGTGCCAGTACCAGACTGTTTTGATGACTGTAGCTTTGTAATATAGTCTGAAGTCAGGGAGCCTGATTCCTTCAGCTCCATTTTTCTTCTTCAGGATACATAGGTTTTTTTAAGAAAACATTTAACCAAGGTTGAATTCTTGGGATAAATTCTACTTGGTCGTGCTGTATTATTCTTTTTATATATTCCTGGATTTAATTTGCCAGTGTTTTGTTAAATATTTTTTGTCTATATTTGTGGATTTACCACTTTCTTTCTGGCCTTTGTGCCTTGTACAGTTTTCATTTTTTCGATATCTTTGTCCTTTTCTGGTTTCAGGATTATGCTGGCCTCAAAAAGTATGGAGAGTTATTCCCTCCTTTAGTATGTTTTAAAAGAATTAGTTTAATTGACATTACTTCTTCCTTAAATGTTTGGTAGAATTCATTAGTAAAACCGTTTGGGTCGGGAGTTTTCTCTATGGGCAGATACTGATCACAAGTTCGATTCCTTTAATAGACACAGGCATTTCAAATTTATAAATTTAATCTAGTTGTAGTTTTGGTTAAGTGGTGCTTTACAAGGAATCTTTTCTTCTCAGTTGTCAAAATAACGTACATATAGTTGTAAGTTTATTATCCTTTTCTCTTTGGAAATACATTAAAACTTTTTTTTCTGGAACCATTTGAGAGTAAGTTGCTCATTATTCCAAGTACACTAGTGTATATTTTCTACAAATATAATCACAGTACAACTATCAAAGTCAGAAAATTGTCTTTGATGCATGATAACCATCTACTCCGCAGATCCCTTTAAATTTATTGACCATGTTGTATTTTTTATAGCAGAAGGATCCATTGCAGAATCATGTGTTGCATTTAGTTCTTTTTTTTTTTTTTTTTTTTTTTGCATTTAGTTCTTATATTCCTTTTTCTTTGGTGTGGAACTATCTCTCCTTTGACTCTCATTACCTTGACATTTTGAAGATTACAGTCCAATTATTTTGTAGGATGTCCCTTAGTGTGAGTTAATCTGATGTTTTTTATGATTAGATTCAGGTTTGCATCTTTGGCAGAAGTGAAAGTTTATTTTTCTCATTGAATCTTTTTTTTGGCTGCGCCACATGGCTTGCTGGATCCTAGTTCTCCAACCAGGGATTGAACCTGGGCCCCCAGCAGTGAAAGTGTGGAGTCATAACCCCTGGACCACCAGGGACTTCCCTCATTGCATCTTATCTGAGGGAGGGTACATGATTTTGATTTATCCCAGTACTGATTTTGTTTAGGTTGATCACCTGATTAAGTTGGTGTATGCCAGACTTCTCCACTCAATTCTTTTTCTTTTTGTAATTAAGTATTTTTTGACAGGTACTTTAAAACTATGTAAAGATCCCATCATTGCTCATTAAATTTTCAATTCGTACATTGATTTATCATCTCAGTATGAACTCATAGTTTACTATTTTTATTCAATGGGTTATAATTTACTTTTTTTTTTGGTGGGGGGTTGTGGGTTGCTGTGCTGCATGGATTACAGGATCTCAGTTCCCCGACCAGGGATTGAACCCGGGCCACAGCAGTGAAAGCACCAAATCCTAACCACTAGACCACCAGGGAACTCCCATAATTTACTTTTATTCTTTGTTTTGATTTTTAGATTATCCTAGATTTCACTAGTGGGAGCTGGTTTCTGGGTCCTTTTTACAGTAAATTCTTCTTTCTTTTTGGGATGTGAGGATTTACAGATTCATTTTGTACTTTCCCTTGCCTAGCCTCAGGGTCAGCCATTTTTTCACAAAGCTCTAGTTGCTTTTAGTGGACGTTGGTATTTAGTGGACAAAATCTGGTGCTAGGTGTATTCATTGCTATTGTGGTGTCACTGGTCCTAGAGCCTCTCAGTGGACAAACTAAAGGTACACATATGCATTTACAACTACAATACCTTGCCTTGTTTCTTTGTGAATGCATTCCTCACCCTGCTGAGGCTCTGACTCCCCAGACTGGGCCACCCCCTACATGAATGCCTTCCTCATCCAACTGGAGCCTTAATGCCTCCCATTGTGCCTTCTCCTTGCATGGGCACCCTCCTTACCTATTTGGTCTCTTCTCTCATACTCCATACCTGGCCACTCCTTCATGTCAGCACACCCCTTACCTGTTTGGTCTTTGATGCCTGGATGCTAGGCCTTTCTAGTGGCTTTGACACCCCATGCAAAGCTGCAACCCTGCAAGGATGGCTCTTTTACTCTGCTTGGGCTTTCATGTCCTTGGTTAAGTTTATTTCTAGGTATGTTTTTCTTTTGGATGTTATTATAAATGAAATTGTTTATATAATTTCCTTTTGGATTGTTCATTGCTGGCGTATGAAAACACAACTGATTCTTGTGTGTTGATCTTGTACCCTGCAACTTTGCTAATAAATTCAGTCATTGGCTCTAGTAGCTTTTCTGTGGATTCTTTAATACTTTGTGTATAGAAGGTCATGACATCTGTGAATAGAGACACTTTTACTTCCTTCTTTGCAATTTGGATGTTTTTATTTTTCTTGCCTAATTGCTCTAACTAGAACTTCTAGCTCTAGATAGAACTTCTAGCACAGTGATGAACAGCAGTGGTGAATGTTGACATCCTTGTCTTGTTCCTAATTAGTATGTTAGCTGTAGTTTTTTTCATAGCTTTGTTATTCTTAATAGCAGCATGGTGTTACGTCTGGTACATATAGCATAATTTATTTAATTGATCCTTTATTTCTACACTAAGTATTTTCTGATACTTTGCTATTACTAATAATAGTGCTCCAGTGAATAATATTGTACATTTGCCATTTTATATCTGTTTCTACAGTCTAAATTCCCAGAAGTGGGGATTACTTTCTCTTTATTTTTTTTATTCTAAGGTGACCAGGTCCTGTCTTTAGCTCCAGATTAAGTAGAAAATTTCTGTGGAATAAAATGAGTATTACTAGATGATTCAGGCAGTAGAACATGAGTGTTGTGGCTATTGGAGGTGGTAGAGGTAATGTTCTAGAAGAATAAAGCTGCTGGTATCATCCAGGTTATTTGGGAGACTCACTCCTGAGGAGGAATATAGTAGTTCATGGTGAGCCAGTGCTTCCACTGAGAACAATCAGGAAAATCAGGTAAATTTAGGAAATAGTCATTTTAATATTATCAAAGAGCTACAGAAGCAACTAGAACAAAATATTTGAAAGTTATAGAAATGAGAGAGAACCTTTCAGAAGTTAGCTGATGCTTTGTAGCTGTGTTTCCCTGAAAAGAAGTAACTGAGAATCTAGGTTTCGCTCAGGCTGAGCAGTACTGCTGGGGGACAGTAGAGCTTTTGGTGGTCACACAGGACTGGAATGACAAAACTCACTAGGCTCTCAATTGAAAGCCCAGGAGGGACATTCCTTAGATTCAGTGGGTAACCAGAGGTAGACTGATTCTTAACAAAACTACAACCCATCCTTAAACCAAAATAGTTTGATTGGATTAAAGTGATCAGCCTCTGCCATAGCAGAACAAAGGGTGAACACACATTCTTAATGGAAGATAAACATTGTCTGGTGCCTCTGTGATTCTTCTTTTTTTTTTTTTAATTGAAGTACAGTTAATTTACCATGTTGTGTTAATTTCAGGTGTACAGCAAAGTGATTAAGTTATACATGTATTTTTCTTCAGATTCTTTTTTCTTGTAGATTATTACAAAATACTGAGTATAGTTCCCTGTGCTATACAGGAGATCCTTGTTGGTTATCTGTCTTATATATAATAGTGTGTATATGTTAATCCCAAACTCCTAATTTATCCCTCTCCCCCTTCATGATTCTTTTATATGCAGTGCATAGTATTCAGTACAACATTACTAGTCCTGTGATGGCAGAGAAATTTATGGTCAACTAAGAGAAAAATAATTTCAGAAGCAGACTCTCAGGTGATCCCACTATTGGAGTTAGCAGATAAGGACTTTAAAATAATTAAGATTAATAGCTTAACCACAGTGATATACCACTCACGCCCACTAAGATGGCTAAAATTAAAAAGACATTAACAAGTGTTGGTGAAGATGCGGAGAGAGATTGGGATCATTATACTTGGTACACAGCTACTGTGGTAACAATTTTGTAGTTCCTCAAGAAGTTTAACGTAAAGTTAACATGTGACCCATCAGCTCCACTCCTGGGTATATACCCAAAGAAATGAAAACATATATCTACTCAAAAACTTGTACATAAATGTTCATAGCAGCATTATTCTTAATAGCCAAAAAATGGAAACAACCCAAATATCCATTATCTGATGAATGGGTAAGCAAAATGTGGTATATCTATGCAATGGAATTTTATTTAGTCATAAAAGGAAAGAAATTCTGATACATGCTACAACATGAGTGAAACCTTGAGACGTGAAATAAGTCAGACACAAAAGGACAAATTTTTTATGATTCCACTTATATGAGGTATCTAGGATAGGCAAATTTATTGATACAGAAAAGTAGGATAGACGTTACCAGGAACTGGGGATAGGAGGGAATGGAAGGTTATTGTTTAATGAGTATAGGGTTTCTGTTTGGGATAATGAAAAAGTTCTGGACATAGATAGTGATGATATTTGCAGAACATTGTGAATGTACTTAAGGCCACTGAATTGTACACTTAAAATGGCTAATATGCTAAATCTTTTGACCATGATAAAAGGATAATATTTTTTGAAGGAATGAATGGATATGTGCTATGATCCGGATGAATCATAAAAACATTATGCTGAGTAAACGATACCAGTCACAAAAGGTCACATATTGTATGCTTCCATTTATATGAGATGTCCAGAATAAGGAAATCCATAGAGACAGAAAGTAGATTAGTTATAACCAGGGGCTGGGAGGGAGGGATAGCTGGAAAATGAGATTTGACTACTAATGAGTATGGGGTTTGTTTTTGGGGTAATGAAAATGTTTAAAATTTTATTTTGGTGATAGTTGTACAACCTTGTGAATATACTTTAAAGAAACATTGAATTGCACACTTCAAATGGATAAATTGTATGGTATGTGAATTATATCTCAGTAAGAATCTTAAATAGATCATGAATAATAATGAGTAAATAATACATATTAATAGACAAATAGGTAGAAATTGTTACCTGAGAAAAGGTAATATATCTATAGCGATATGTAATTGGAATCATAGAGAAAGGAAAAGGAGGTATGAGCTATTGACCAGAATTTTTTCAGATTGCCAAAAGATGCCAACTTTTGTATTCAAGCAATTCTTTGAATCTCAAGCATGATAACTACAAATTAAATCATTCCTAGGTACATCATAGTAAAACAGCTAAAAACTGGAAAAAAACAAAGCAAAACACAAAAAGCCAGAGATCGGGGGAATGACACAATACCAAAGAAACAATAAAAGACTGAAAACTGTCTTCTCAACCTGTTGAATTGGAGGAAGGGAGATAGACCACTGCAGTTATTACAGCAGTTCACACAGAAGCTAGGCATTGGCAATGTGAATAGATTGGAGGAGATGGATAGATTCTTATGAAGTAAGTTAGTGGTCTTTATACTTGCCCAATCTACCTCAAGATATACAGAAAGAATTCCCAAGAGAATGCCAGTGTAGGTACTTTAAAGGAAATCACTTTCTAAATCCTCAGCTTCCACATCTACTTTTTTCTGAAATTGAGCCCTCTGGTGGAAGTATTGCAGTTTCTCCTTTCACTTCTCCTTTCCAGAATTACTCTTCCCTATTTTGTAAAGAAAGGCATATCTCTCTTCATTCTTACTATGGTATGTGCCTTGAATTGTAAAATGCCTCCAAGTTGTGTAAGAAGGGAATATTTTGAAATAATTGGTATTGTTGTACAGAAAATGAATTTCTAATGACAAGATATTATATCCTTTTGCAAAATGGTTTCTAATTATTTGCTTTCAACACAATTGATAGCTAATTTGATCCATTATTAAAAAATAACTTTTTTGTTAGATCAGTATGTGTTTTTTAGCAAATAACTCAGGAGGTGCTTAGTGAATTGAGTAACATTATAAGAAAAGCTTCTTCTAGTCCTGTCTGTTAACTTAATGGGAATAAGATTTTTTTAGGGAAAAGACATAAATTTATAAATACAAAAAGTAGAAGTAAAATTGATGATATCCTGCATTCATAATTGGGAGGGGAAAAAAAGTTTCATCCACCTCATAGACAAAATTTTGCATATGCATATGTTTTATATACACACACAATATAATTATGTTGTTTTGTTAAGTCATGTACTTATAATAATTTGGACAACTCATTTCTGATAACAGTTGAATTTTATCTATACATATGAAGTTTTAAAATGTTGAATTTAAATTTATTTACATACATAGTTTAGAAAAGTAGGATAAAGAATAAATGAAAGACTTTCAAACATAAAATACAATACACTCGTTTTAAAGTTTTGTTAGGAAAGTGAAATAGAGATGTAAGTTCATTGTTTAAGGAAAGTTTGTTTACAGTTTTTTTTAATGGAGGATGATATATATCATGTCACTGTGAAATTTAGGTTACATTGGATATGTCTCAAAGAGTGAAGTAACAGTTTTAACATATATTGATTGATGTTCTGAATCAGATCGTCAAAAACAGGGGAGAATGAATGCTACTTGTGTAGCATCTTGCAAATAAATCGAACACTGAGCGCTTTAAAAAAAAAGTTTTAAATGTTAACTTATAAATATGCAAGGATATACAGTTTTTCAAAACTATTTTAGAAGCATCTTAATAAAATCTTTTAAAGATCATTGGCAAAGCTGCCACTAGAGTGAGGCAAGGTGGCACGTAGGTTACAAAATACAAGGAGGTCTCACTCTCAGTGTTCTCCAAGTGCACTTATGGGAACCTAAGAGTGAGTGCCTCCTTAAACTATGCACCCTAGATGTAGACTTGCTTACCCTAGTCCCATTGGATCTATACAACATAAGAAATCTGTGAAAAATTGGCTTTAGAAAAAATACTTGCAGATTCAGTCATTTTCATCAACTGCTTTTAATTTGTTTTTTAGGGTGGGATTAAAAACTCAGCCTGAATCAAAATGCCCTGAGCTGCTTGCCAATTACTGTGACATGTTGCTAAGAAAAACGCCATTAAGCAAAAAACTAACCTCTGAAGAGATTGAAGCAAAGCTTAAAGAAGTGGTACATAAATTTTTTTTAACTTGAAATTTTTATATTATCTTTGAATTTGTGTTTTGCTTATAAGGCTTTCTGTGATAGCCTCAGTTTTTTTTTTTTTTAACGTATATGTCTAAGCAGCTAATATTATGAAATTTTACCAGTGCAAGATCTCTCTAGAGCAGTTATTTTTCTTACTGAAAATTTTTATTCTGTAGCTGCCAGAAGGGAAATAGTATTTAATTCTTCCCCTTTCTTGATTATTTTTAAAAGTCAATTAAATTCTAGCTCGTATTAAAGGACAAAAAAAGGGAAAATGGAGCTAGCTGGTGGTATTTGGAATGATATTAGAGAGACCAGGAGTTTTTCACTTTTTTCTTTTTGTGAGAGCCCAAAATAGATAGCCAGGGATAAATGAGTGTAGATAAAAAGTTAGTTGCTTTCATATTTATTTGTCTCTGCTTGTTATTATATGATATAAGCCAAAGACATCACATCAAAGAGGAAAAAATTAGTAAGTAAAGATACAGAGAAAGTATAGACAAAGAGGGTTAGAGGGGGGAATTCCATGGCAGTCCAGTGGTTAAGACTGCTTTCACTGCTGGGCCCAGGTTCAATCCCTGGTCGGGGAACTAAGATCCCATAAGCTGCATGGTGCAGCCAGCGAAGCGGAGGGTGGGGTGGGGGGTGGTTAGAGAGAAGATTAGTGTCAGAATAAAGTGAAGAAGAAATGTAGAAGAAAAAAATGGGGAGGAACCACTGATTTTCATGTAAAGTTTTATCACATTTTATATAAAATCTCAAAAATTAATGTTTTTAAGAACTAAAAGGTTATTTGGTTACAGTCTCAAATTTGCTAACTTCTAAAGTATTAAAGTATTGTAGTATTTCAGGACTGGTTATTTTTCAGAGATGGGCAATTTAGTAAGCCTCTGTATTTGCTTATATAAATTTCTGAATTTTGACAATTGGGGATGTAGAAAGGTCTAAATGAGAGGGATGGCTAAGAGTGTATGTAAATTGAAAGTAACTTTTTTTTCTGTACAGCTCTTGGTACTTAAATATGTTCAAAACAAAGACGTTTTTATGAGATATCACAAAGCTCATTTGACACGACGTCTTATATTAGACATCTCTGCTGATAGTGAAATTGAAGAGAATATGGTAGAGTGGCTAAGAGTAAGTAAAATTTTAAAAAATATTTGGTTTTCTTAAAATAGCACATGGTTCATATGTGTGCTTAAGTAATGCATTTTGGTGATATTGTTAATATTGAAGAAATATGGAACATTTTAGAAGAATATAGCATCAATTATATAAAATAAAGTATATTTTCTTAATGAAGACTTCTGGTGAAGCACCTTTGCTCTTGCTTTGCTTCTGTTGTTTCACTCTTTTGTATCTCCACTCTCATTTGAACTGACCTTAACTAACGGACAAATCGTTTCATTTTTAAGATGTTTTTAGTACTAAATATTTAGCCATAGAGATGTTGGTAAATAAATACATCGATTAAGGAAAAAGAACCCATAGGTAAAAGGTGATGGCTTATTTAGTTTAATCAATGCTAATTATGGCTAAATTCCCATGTGAAAATATTTTAAGTCTGTTCCTTTCAGTCCATTTTAATGGAATTTGAGTTATATTAGTATAACAAATGAATATGTCTTTCATTTATACATATGGTATTATATATAATATTACATTAATATATGATAAAACATCTATTATAATGTGTATAATTATATGTTTGTTTTTTTTAAAATAAGGTTTAATTTATTTATTTATGGCTGTGTTGGGTCCTCGTTTCTGCGCGAGGGCCCTCTCCAGTTGCGGCAAGTGGGGGCCACTCTTCATCACGGTGCGCGGGCCTCTCACTATTGCGGCCCCCCCCGCCACGGAGCACAGGCTCCAGACGCGCAGGCTCAGTAATTGTGGCTCACGGGCCCAGTTGCTCCACGGCATGTGGGATCCTCCCAGACCAGGGCTCGAACCCGTGTCCCCTGCACTGGCAGGCAGACCCCCAACCACTGCGCCACCAGGGAAGCCCTATATGTATTTTATATATATTTTTTTCATTTATATGTGTATTTCAAATTAAAGATTTGCAGATAGTGCTGTTTTGCCTGGTAGTGTGGGATAGTAAAAATTACTGTGCAGGTGATCTTAATATTAACAGTCACTGGGGAAAATTACTGTTTTGTGACTTTGAAATTTTTGTCAAAATATTAAAAACCTCTTATTATCTGTTACAAGTATATAGGAGAAAGAAAAAATTAGTAAAATTAATATGTATTTAGTACACTGTAATTTAAAACATAAACTTTCAGATTTAAAGTGTTGTATTTCTTTGAAAAAACTGCTATTGCAATTCACATGTCTGATATTGTATCTACAATATATAAAGAACTCTTACAACTCAACAGTAAAGACAACTCAGTTAAAAATGGGCAAAGAATTAGAATAGACATTTCTTCACAAAAGATATATAAATGTCCAATAAGTGTATGCAAAGATGCTCAACATCATTAGTTATTAGGGAAATGCAAATTAAAACCACTGGGATAGCTGAAAATTCAGACAATAACAGATGTTGGTGAGGAAGAGGAGAAATTGGAACCCTCATGCATTGCTGGTAGGAATATAAAATGGTGCAGCCACTTTGGAAAACTGACGGTTCCTCGAAAAGTTAAACATAGAGTTGACCCGGCAATTCTACTCCTAGGTAATTCCACTCAAGAGAAGTGAAAACATATGAGCACACAAAAAATTGTACATGAATGTTCACAGCAGCATTATTCATAATAGCTGAATAGTGAAAATAACCCAGAAGGTCAGTCAGCTGATAAATAGATAAAATATCGTTTATTCATATAATGGAATATTTTTGGTAATAAAAATAAATGAAGTGCTGATAATATGCAACAATATAGATGTACTTTGAAAATATTATGCTAATAAGCAAAGAAGCCAGTTAGACCACATACTGTATGATTCCCTAATACAAAGTGTCCACAGTAGCCAAATCTGTAGAGACAAAAAATAAATTAATGGTTTTCAGGAATGGAGGAGTGGGGGAACATGGGGAGTGACTGCTAGTAAGTATGGAGTTTCTTTTGGGGATGATGAAAATGTTCTAAAGTTAGATAGTGGTGATGGTTGCATAACTCTGTAAATATACTGAAACCTGATTAATTGTACACTTTAAAAGGGCAAATTTTGAGGTACGTGATTTATATCTCAGTAACGCTGTTACTAAAATGAAGAGTAGTTTGACTAGTACTTGCCTTCTTGTCATGTAACTTACAAGTTACTTAGTGAGCACCTTTTGTATACTTTGAAGAGTTATACTCTAAGTTTGGATCAGCTTCCAAACTTTTGTCTTTTGGTCTTTCAAAGTCGTGGAAGTTTTTGCTGGCATCACTTCCTCTTCTTAATTTTTTTGTCACTACCACTTTCCTCATTTATGTTGATAATTTGCCCTCATTAAGTTCCTTGTACCTGCATATTTAGACTCTTCAGCATTGGCGTTATCAACAAACATTACAACCACAGTTAGCTCTTTCTTCAGAAACTCCATTTGTGTTCTATTTTATTTTCATTTCCAACATTATTCCCTTCCTTCCTTCCTGCCTGCCTGCCTGCCTGTCTGCCTGCCTCCCTCCCTCCCTCCCTTCCTTTTCTTTCCTTTCCTTTTCTTCTTCTTTTTTTTTTTGGTGTACTTTTATCATCTTTCTTGACCAATTACCTCTTTCAGTTATCCGTTTTTGTAAAATGTCATGTGGATTTATCAGTGGAAGACATGGATGCAACAAAGCTACATGCTTTGCTGTCTGTGGGTGAATTGAATAAACAGATGACTAACAGATTTTGAAAGAAATATTGTGATTGGTCACTGATATGATGTGCTCTGTTATTTGTTAGTGATTTGTAGATTGAGGAGCTAGAAGTCAAATTTGTGCTTTATGCATAACTCACGTTTAATATATAATGGTAATTGAAAGTTGAATAGTGTTGTTGGGGTACTGGTGTTCTTTAACTATACTGTGGTAACTGAAATTCATGGATATTGGAATCATGCACAGAAAACCAGGATTGCCTGTATATTCTGTTTAGGTTCTAAGAATCAAATTTAATAGGTATTAGATATAAACATTCTATAAATATAAGAGAGAAGAAGAATTTTGTATTAAAGCATCTAAAACTTAGTTTTCCATTAAAATTTTTCCTAATACTATATCAGATTATATATTATTTATTACTTCTTCTGTCTTTGGTTTTCATAGGAAGTTGGTATGCCAGCAGATTATGTAAACAAGCTTGCTAGAATGTTTCAGGACATTAAAGTATCTGAAGATTTGAACCAAGCTTTTAAGGAAATGCACAAAAATAATAAATTGGCTTTACCAGGTATTACTTTATAATTACATACATTTTTTTAAACATTTTACAAAAGAATATCTTTGTTTTCTAGTAAATTAAAAATAAAACTAAGCAGTAATAGAGACAAAGATGTTTCAAAGTCCACATTCCTTGAAAATATCCTACAAAACAGAATTTAGATTTACTAATTCTTATTTTGAAACAGAAAGACACTTTTAACAAAATCTTTAGAGTCTTATTTTTCACCAAAGCTTATCCTCTGTGTATGTATTTTGAATTTTACCCATTGTCAAGATTATTTGCTTTATATTTTCTGATATACTTTCCTATAGCTGATTCAGTTAATATAAAAATTCTGAATGCTGGTGCCTGGTCAAGAAGCTCTGAAAAAGTCTTTGTCTCACTTCCTACTGAACTGGAGGATTTGATACCCGAAGTAGAAGAATTCTACAAAAAAAACCATAGTGGTAGAAAATTACATTGGCATCATCTCATGTCAAATGGAATTGTAAGTAGATGGTGTGTTAGTTCAGATATTGGTTTGGCTGAAAGTAGCAGGACTCCAAATAAGATTTGTTTAAACAAGATAAATCTTTCCTTCTCTCACAAGTGAAAGTTTGAGCAGGTATAGTAGATCTGTTCCATGAAGTTGTTAGGGACATAGACTTCTGGTTACAGCACCATCCTTAAGGTATCCCTTGCCTGCAGAATCCAATATGATCCTCTCACTATGTCTGTCTTCCAGCCCAACAGGAAGGGAAAGATGTGAGGGTATAGCTTCCTTGAACAGCAACTTCTAGAAGTTTCCCCCATTAATTCCACTCAAATCTCATTGGCCAGAACTTAGTCACATGGCCACATTTTTGCTCAGGAAAGCTGGGAGGTGAGCCTTTATTCTGGACAGTCATTAAAGTCTGCTAAAATTTTTATTACCATGTAAGAAAGGAAGAATGGATATTGAAAGACAACTCGCAGTCTTTTGTATATAATCTCATATAAGAGATATTATAGTAGATAGATGGTAATCATCATGAAGAGATTCTTATTTTTTTAACTATTTTATCTATTATAGATAACGTTTAAGAATGAAGTAGGTCAATATGATTTGGAGGTAACAACATTTCAGCTGGCTGTATTGTTTGCATGGAACCAAAGACCCAGAGAGAAAATCAGCTTTGAAAATCTAAAACTTGCAACTGAACTCCCTGATGCTGAGCTTAGAAGGACTTTATGGGTTGGTTTGTTTTTATGTTTTTTGTTTTTAACATTGCATCCTCTCACATAGCAGGAAACATGTGTTGGCTTGTGTTATAATAAATTTATGAATTCATAATACTCAAATGACTTTTAAGCAAGAAAAATACACTAGTGAGGTATTTACGGAAAAAAAAATTGAAAATAAGCAAGTTACTAAGACAGAGAATGGCAAGAGAGAGAGAAAGAAAGAGATTGAGTTGGTATTTAAATGTTGCCTGTGAAGAGCATGACCAAAGATTTCATATTGAAAATGTGTTCAAAGATTTTTATGATAACCAAAATTCTAAGAATAAGAAGACTTTGGTCCTTTTGAGGCCCTGTAAAATGTACTTATTAGCCTCCTGTTCAAAACTACATTTTACCTCCTACTCCATATGCCTGTTAAAAGTTCCAAAATAAATTATTACCTAGAGAGAAACAGCTGATTTATAACCGGCAGTGATGTTTGCTGTGGTCATATATGACCAATCCCTCTAGTTTGTTGTTGTTGTGGTTTTTTTGGTTGTCTTATTGTAAAGAGAGCATTTATTGCTTCCTCATAACCAACTCTTTTCTCCTCATTCTCTTTCCTCATTATGCATTTACATTGGTATATTCATGGAAGTACCAAATAAAACTTTGAATTATGAATTTGTGCTCATAATTTTTTCTCACCTATATTGGTCATGTTGTAGAATTGATCTTGGTGTTCCATAGTGTTTATAGAAGCTAATTGTTTTCTCTTTACTCTTCATAGTCTTTAGTAGCTTTTCCAAAGCTCAAACGGCAAGTTTTATTGTATGAACCTCAAGTCAACTCACCCAAAGACTTTACAGAAGGTACCCTCTTCTCAGTGAACCAGGAGTTCAGTTTAATGTAAGGTTTATGTTGATTGATCTAAAATAAAAATACCTTGTTTGAATTTTAATGTTTTATTTTTAGCAAAATAATTTTCCTTACATGATATTTAAAACATCTGTATGCTGTCATCACTTTAGATTTATGCCATTTAGTTTATTGAACATATTAATGAACTAGAGATGTTTATTATTTCTTTACATATTTTTCATGGATACATTTTGGTGTCTGACATACTATATTGCTTTTCATCTTTAAAGTAAACATCCTTTTGCACTCTAAAGCAGCTTTATCCACACAGAGTACTGTTTCCTTTAGATCCAGTTAGAAGATAATGTTGAATTACAACCCACATATCTTCAATTATCTAATCACTTTCATGGCAATATAAATTATATTAACTTTGTTATTACAGGGAGCATAGTCACACTTATTAACAGAGCTTTTATCATGTTTGAGGGAAATCATAGGGTTCATTTTAATAAAGCTCCATGTTGGTTATTTGTTACTTTTCCCTTAAACAGTGTTGGATATTAATTTTTAGACTATTTCTAAGTATTTTCTCTTAGACATTGTTGCTATAATATGATGTTTAAAAGGGCTTTCACTGTAAACTATTTGATTTAATGTTTTTTATAGAAAAAATGCAAAAGTTCAGAAAAGGGGTAAAATCAACTTGATTGGACGCTTGCAGCTCACTACAGAAAGGATGAGAGAAGAAGAGAATGAAGGAATAGTTCAACTAAGAATACTGAGAACCCAGGTTTGTAATATTAAGACAGAATGTCTAAATTTTGAAAAACTTTGTTGCTGTTTTTTTAATCTTCAAATCTTTTTTTAAAATTAAAGGAATGTAGGTACTCAGACTTTTCGTACAGAAGAGCTAATTTTCAATTTACTGAAATTTAAAAATTGTATTAGTAACATTCTCTTAGTTGCTCAAAGAGATGTCTATATGACTTGGTGGTCTCTGGTAGGTTCTGTTGGTTGGGCAAAACCTTGGTTTTAGGTTAGACTTCTCTGACTGCATGTCAAAGAGAATAAATGTATATCAACAACAAGTACGATTCTAGGATTGAGTATTTAAAATTTAATTTTAACACTTCTAATTCCATTGTAATGGGAAATTAGGGACACTTTAAAAAACATATTTTAAAACTAGGATTATACCTTCTGAACATGATAAAGAATACCTATTGCAAACTAATGTATGACTGTTTTAACTTTAGAAATAGTCTTATTAAAACCAAGTTGTCCCACTTTTACTGTTTTCATTTAATATTGTTTGAAACTATTGGCCAGTGCAATCAAGCATGAAACAAAAAAGAAGAAAAGATTAAAATTTTTCACTACTTGTAGATCATATAATATGATAAAGGAACAGAGAAAAGATAAATAAAAATCAAATGCTTTTCTATTTAGCAATAAACAAATAAATAAATAAATTTAAGAAAATAAAAGAAGAAACCATAGAATTCACAGGCATTTCTTTAAAAAGCAGTGTGTTGGACCTGTATGAAGAGAGGGGCCTTTGCCTGAGAGATTCAAAAGGAGATTTGAATAAGTAGAAAGATCATGTTCCTTTTTTTCTTACTGAATTTTTTAATTGAGGTATAACTTACATAAAATAGAATACATATTTCATAGTTTTCAGTGTGTTTTGCTAAATGTGTATACCTGTGTGACCATCACCTCAATTAAAATACAGAACATTTCTATCACTCCAGTAATTTCCCCATGTCTCCATTCAGCCAATCTCCCCCTTCAACCCACCTGATTCCTATCACCATTGCTTTGTTTTGCCTGTTCTCGGTCTTCATATACATGGAATCAGACAGTGTACTCTTTGTATCTGGCTTCTTTTTAACATGAATTACCATTTGTTGGTTTTTTTTTTTTGGCTGCTTTGGGTCTTCGTTGCTGTGTGCGGGCTTTCTCTAGTTGCGATGAGCGGGGGCTACTCTTTGTTGCAGGGCGCGGGCTTCTCATTGTGGTGGCTTCTCTTGTTGTGGAGCACAGGCTTTAGGTGCACGGGCTTCAGTAGCTGCAGCACACGGGCCCAGTAGTTGCGGCACGTGGGTCCTAGAGCGCACGGGCTTCAGTAGTTGCGGCGCGTGGGCTCAGTAATTGTGGCTCACAGGCTCTAGAGCGCAGGCTCAGTAGTTGTGGTGTACAGGCTTAGTTGCTCCGTAGCATGTGGGATCGTCCCAGACCAGGGATCGAACCTATGTCCCCTGCATTGGCAGATGGATTCTTAACCACTGTGCCACCAGGGAAGTCCGAAATACCATATTTTTTAATGATAAGGCTGAATAACTTCCCATACTAGTAACAAGTCTACTGAATTTCATATAAAAATTCAACTAGGAATATTTTTGGAATTTTAAAAATTGATTCTCAGTTTTATCAGAAAGAACAAATAGATGAGAGTGATTGAGAACCTTAAAAAAATAAGGTGTTAATGGTGGTGGAACTTGCCTTGCCAAATATTAAAACTTATTAAAATATCTACAAAAATAAAATAGCATAGCATACAGATTAATAGAAGAAAATAGCTCAGAATTAAACCTCCTATGTAAGTGTAGATGAACTTTGCAATAAAGGAAATAATTTCCATGGCCCATGAAAAGAGAATGTATTATTCAATAAGAGATTTTGGAAAATTTTACTTCTGGGAGGAAAAAGCATGATATAGTCTTAGTTTATGGCTACAGCAGGATAAATACAGATGGATTAGAGTTGAGATATGAAGTAGAATGGGCAGGTATAGTCATACTGTAAGATGTGCAAAGAAAATGAAGTTTTTTTGTTTTGTCTAAAACTGATTCATAATTATGCTCAATCCGCTAATCCAAGCTATCCTTTTAGGTAATGCTCAGACTTTCTTATTTCTCCCTGATTCTACTCCACCCATCCCTGTTCTTTGCTGTTTTCACAGATGGCATCTGCATGTACTGAGGTTGAGAGAAATTCACTTGACTTCATAGTGACAGTGAAGGGATTGTCCTATCTATACAGTTGTAACAGTGTTCTGGGTTTTTGGTCTTGTCAGCTCTAGAGTGCTTTATCTGTCACCTATGGGAATTTGACTTTCTATTGCTATCTATTGCTGATGTCTGTAGCAGATGAACTATGGTTTATTCTTTTTCCAGTGGGTAAGGACCACGTGGCCTCTTTCCTGTTCTGGCTGCCTGTCCTCTGCTCTTACTGAGCTCTTGAGCCCTCTGAGCCTCTGCTACATCTTCTTTGTGGCCCTTGGCCTACATGGCACACTGTTATCATCTGCTGTTACAGGATCGCCCTCTCCTGACACTGAAGGCCCTGTGGCAGGTCCATTGGCTCTAAACTCTATCTGCATCATATGGGAACTGAGAGAAGTTCAGGAGGGCAAATTACTTCCATCATATCATGCCACTTTTCAAGTGACCTCCAACCTATTAAATGGGGCCAGGGCCAGAACTCCTCTGTTTTTCTCTTAACATCTCTAACACAGCCATCTTCACCTCTACCAAAGCTAGAAGAGGAGAAATTGGAATATTTACAGTTGTTTCTCTCCTACTTACTGGTTTCTGTAATGTACAAGTGCCTGTAGGGGGACATACTTTTTCCATCTTCCTTCTTTCTTTCTGGACCCTTGACATAAACCCCTGTGATCAAGAGCCTGGATCTGGACATACTGACATTGGGAGTAATTCACCTGACCTCCTAGTGGCAGTATAGGAATCCTCATATCTGTACAGGGGAAGTTGAAGGTATACTTTTCTCATACTGAGTAGTACCTGACTCCCAAGCCTTATTGCCTTGTAGCCAAACTCCATTTTCAATGTTAAAAAGCAAATATTGATTCCTTTATGTTTTCACGTTTCTTTTATAATGAATTCTAACTTCCACTAAGGCAGATGAATGCCTTTTGTTGACTAAGCAGACACGTTGTACTGGAAAAGGCAAAAGAGAAAATATGTAGTAATTTTCTAATTTTCCTTATTAAAAGAATAATAGTAATTAAAGAAATCATCAAGGAAGCTATTGATAAAATTGATTTAGATGAAAAGTGCTTACTCCTACAGAAAGTTAAATCCATTTAATTGAGTCAGTACAAACTGAAGATACTTATAACAAGTACAGTTTATTAATCTGATAAATTTATAAAGAATAGTAATTATTAATTTTTGAAACAGACAGCAACTGGCCTCTACTGCTATACAAAGAAGTAACTGTGAATACAAGGGAAAAAGTATGTGTAAGGGGTTTGTTGTATCTTAGTTGATAGTTGATTCTTAACACAATACCAGGTTATATACATATTGTGTTCACAGGTAAAATAAACTTTTTAAATGTACATAGTGTGGATACGAAGGAATGAAAGGAAATACACCAAAACCTTAAGTGTGATTTTCTTTTCAGCAGGGAAGTTATGGGTAATTTTGTTTTTCCTCATTTCTTAAAATCTCCATAGTATGCAGATTTTATTTTTCAGAGTGAAAAAAAGATACTGGTCTCAAGATTAATCTAGTGATTGCTAATCATTTGGATAGGTATTGGATAGAAGATAAAATACATTAAAAGTCATTTTTTGTTTTGTTTTACTTAAAATAATTTTTCATTTTTATTTTTTCTTTTAGGAAGCTATCATACAAATAATGAAGATGAGAAAGAAAATTAGTAATGCTCAGCTGCAGACTGAATTAGTAGAAATTTTGAAAAACATGTTCTTGCCACAAAAGAAAATGATAAAAGAGCAAATAGAATGGCTAATAGAGCACAAATACATCAGAAGAGATGAATCTGATATCAACACTTTCATATATATGGCATAATTTTGAATATCATGGACAATATTAAGAACCCAAATTTTGGAGTGCTTGGGCAGAAAGTTCTTGCAGTTTGTGCTAGAGGAAGGTTTATTTGGACTTTGATTACATAAATATTAAAATCTCTGCCTTACCTAACAAAACAACTATATTTTGCCAATCACATTAGTTAGCATGGTGGCATTCCCTTCATGTTGCACACTCTGTTTTAACAGCATGCCGTTTTGTGGAGAAACTTGCATTCATGAAGAGCCCATTATGAACTTTTAAAAATCTGATTTATACCCACCGGAAGAAATACAGTTGGGAAGGGTGAAAGTGGGGTTCTTGTTGCTTTTTTTTTCTTTCTTTTTCTTTTTTTCCTCTCTTACAAAAATGTACTTGCACAAGGAAGGATCTTCAGATGTTTGTGTGCTGAAAAATGCTGTTAACGTTTGTTTTAAAAAATGCAATTAAAACTAGAAATAGCACTCTTGGTTTCTTTTGATCAAAAGAGTGAGCTGGTCTACACAACACTGGGACAGGGCAGATGTAGGTGAAAAGATAAGTTTATAATAGTATCAAATTATATGTTCAAACACTGCTTCAGTATAGCAACTGGATTTTAGTGGTGACTTAAAAATGGTATTAAATTTTTCCAACTAAAAAATGTTGGCTTTCTTTTAAGCAGGAGACTACTGTCTTAGTTGTTTATTGTTAAATGATGAAGAGTTTTTAAAATCTTACATGGCTAAGAGAGCTTGTTTTGAAAAAGTGAAGCTCATATTAATTATTATTTTAATTGTTTGAAAAAATGTATGGAGATAGGTAGGTTGATTGCAGAGTCAAAACAGCAAAACAAGCATATTAAATGTTTACTAAGACACTTAATATTTATATACTTAATATTTATTATGCCATATTCAAATTTATTAAAAACAAGACAGAAATCTCCTGCTTTAATATAATACAGTTATGTAACTGACCTCTTAATCTGTAGCATAGAAATATTTTGACATTTTAAAGTCTCATGATTAGGGATTTATAACCTCAGGTTTCTGGAAAGGAAGACATTCTGTTCTAAAAAGTAATAATTAAGTATCAGTCACCTAGGAGGAAGAGAAAAACCACAACATAGACCTGAAAAGCATAAGCAAAATTGTTGCAATCTTAATATGAGCAGTACACTTGCCAAATATATGTACATATATATTTATATATTTTAAAAGTAAACATTTAAAAAATGTTCAGAAGGCAACACTTACCTTGTTCCTTTTAGTCAATCCAAAGTAGCAACTTACTAGTTGCTGGCAACTGAATACCCAGAGTAATGGAGATTTTAGGACTTGAGGACATGAACAACTTAAAAGAGAAAAACTTACTCCCCATTGGGAAAGAATGGCTCAACATGGATTTTATTCATTGTGGTGCACATTTCAAATTTTCTTGCAAATTATTTTATATTTTATTTGATATTAAGTAATATTTTAAATTATTTTGATGATAGTAGGAAATGGAGTGCCAGAGTGTTGAAAGGCGTACAGTATTATTACAGAGTGCTTTTAAGAGCATTTCATGGAATCTGTCCCCAATCCCAAGAGACTTTGTGAGCTGCCTGTTGAAAGGAAGGACAGCAAATTTAAAACATTTAAGGTTTTGCTGGCTGTAGTCAAAGGCCTATTCTGAAACTTATAGGAAATTGGAATTTTGTTTCTAATTTAAAATCTTACATTTGAGCTCTAAGGTAGCATATGTCAGTTATTAGACCAAGCATATTGTGAAGGTTAAACTAAATTAGCGCTCACTGTTTTCTCTAATTAGATGACTGTTAACAATGGGTAAATTCAAAATTTTTAAGAACTGATAATTTGGTAATAATTGTGGCCCTTATGTTTAACAAATAGTTTGGTATTGGCATATTTGCTTGTCCGATACAGGAGCGCCAAAGGAGGAAGCAATGGAAGGAAAAATTACAGGCCATTTCTTAAAGTTTAAGATTTATTGTTGTTTTAAACCAGAATAGTTCTCAGAACTTTTTTTGGAATTTCTAATCTTTTTAGTCATTTAAAAATGAGAGCCATGATGTTTTGATTTATAAAGGCAAATTTAATGCAAAAGTGGGTAACTCTAAATCCATAGCAAAGTTTTCTATTAAATTTTATAAATTTTTAAATTGCTAATTATGTCCTAATTGTATTTTGGGGAATAGAACAGCAACAAATACTGTAGACTTACAGTTTTCATCATTTTGTTCATTATGTATAGAAAAGTTTATCTGACTACTTTTTGGTGTTTATGAAAACCATTTAGTTGACAAGGTGCCTATACCATTGTTGAATTTTCTTTAGATATATTTTGACAACAGATTTGCTAATTTAAAAAAAAAAGGATCTGGATAAAAAACTACCAGCAATTTGCTAAAGATACAGAATCACAGTTAGTATCCTTTATTACTAAGTCCCTTTTCTCTAATGTGCACTTAAAATTAGTGCTATCTGAGCAGGGATGAACTCTGACATAGTTAAGGGGAAAAATATATACATATATATGCATATATTTTTTTCATGAGCAGTATGGCAATAGGACACTTCAGAGGTTAAGATTTGAACATTCATCTTCTAATATAAAGGTGGAGCCATCTTGAAAATGTTAACCTTTATTGCCATCTCATTGCCAGAGTAAGTAGATATGAAACAAAACTTACAAAGTGAAAATACAGAACAATTTTAATGCTTACAATGAGTTAAATATTTAGAGTATTACTGTTCTAATGATTTAATGAGTATCTTGAAATAAATTCTGAAGTCTTCCAATTTTTACATTTATTGGAGGGGTCCCTGCATTCTGGCAAACTTTAAGTCTCTTTCTCTTATTTTGTGCATAAATGTTAAAATTTCCAAAAATGAAATGTTAGCTTTCTTATTTTTACCTTTTATTAAATTTAATACAAACTATGACCGGAGCAGTTTAAAAGTATTTTGTATTATTTGCAGTAGGATGTCATTGGCCCTGCTCAAAGGGTAAATTTTAAAAATTCAATTTGGGTGAAAGTTTTGCTAGTTTTCCAGAAAGATTTGCTATCTTAAACTCAAGCTTGTTTTTTCTATTTTCATGTAAATGACTGGGATGCTATCTTATAAACTCTTCCAATGTCATGTTTGTGAAATAAACATTACAATGAGAGCTTTCCTGTCATCTACACTATATATGTTGTCTGGAGTGTTGAACAAATTTGAGTTCCTAAGTTGTAATCTATCCTCGTATATACAGTTTTGAATGTGTGCCACTACATACTGAGATGATAATGCTGTACAATTTTAAATGGTAGCAGTTTCTGTATGCAGTAGGCTGAAATATTTTGATGAACTGCTTAATTTTTGGATTTTATTTTTTAAGTTGTATAATTTATTTTCTTGCAAAATAAAAATGTAATATAAAAGCTTTCACCTATCAAGAAAATGTTGATGTTCTACTGTAAAATAGTTCCTAAGAGTTTAGTTAAAAATTTTATAATAGGTATATTTATATATTTAATTGTGAAATAGTAAATCTTAGCCAGCCTTAGGAATCAGAAATATGAAAAGTAACCCACTTATTTCTTTTAAATTTCAAAATCTAGTTCAAAATGAAAGCTAACAGGAATGTAGCTTTTCCACTGATGATGGCATAGGGCTATCATGCCTGGAAGAAGTCAGAATTTTCAAACCTGAAAGTGATTAATGCATTCATTCATCCGTTTAGATAGGTCATGTCATAACCAAAATTTAAATTTTATATCAGACAAAAGTAAAAAGTATAAAACAAATTATTTCATGTTTTGTGTATTTTTGGAAGTTTGTGAATATTTAAATTTCAAAGCTAGAGATAGTTGTAATAAGGTTATGAAGATGGACTGTGCCTTAGTCTTCGTGGTTGTAACAAAGTACCACAGACTGCATGACTTATAAACCAACAGAAATTTATTTCTCATAGTTCTGCAGGCTCAAAGTCTGAGATCAGAGTGCCAGCATGGTTGGTTCTGGTGAGGAACCTCTTTCAGTTTGCAGACTGCTGACTTCTCACTGTGTCCTCACATGGCAGAAAGAGGGTTTAGAGAGCTCTGGGTCTCCTTTATAAAGGCACTAATCCCATTCACAAGGGCTCCACTCTCGTGACCTAATTACCTCCCAAAGTAAAGGCCCCACTTCCCAATAACATCACATTGGCGATTAGGTTTCAACATATGATTTTTGGAGAGAGACAGACATTCAGTCTTTAGCACTTCATAATGACCCTAAAATCAACCTTGGACTTTCTGGGATTTGGGAGTGGGGGGAAATTGACTTGGAAATGAAGGCAGAGAAAAGTGTGGCCTCAGTTTAAGATTCCCCAGAACCTAGAAACAAGTTAGGCATAGAAACTTAGGCAGAAGCTTCTGGGCCCCTTACTTGCACATGTCTCCCAAGGCGCTGGGAGGGGCCCTTAGAGTTTTGTATTTGTGATTTATATTATTTTTCTCAAAGAGAATCCCCTAAATATCCAAGGTTGAATCCAGTCCTGCTAAAACTGAATGCAAAAAGAAACGTGTCTGGCACACAGAAGGCATTCAAGTGTGGATCGAATGAATGAGGCGTGTGTGCCTGAGAACAGAGTAGAGTTTAACACTTTGTTTTAAATGGGAAGAGTTTATTTTCTAATTGCCTGTTCTAGACTGTAAAATCAAATACGGACTCTGCATGTCACTAAACTTCTGTTTTAACCAATGGACAGTCTGGAACAGGGGTCTTAGACTGTTGAGGAGTTACAGACTTTTATGAGCATCTCATTAAAGAAAAAGACATGCATATAAACATACGAACAATTCTGTGGATAAATTTTAAGTATTCCAACACTCAAGATTAAAAACCTTTGATAGTGAGATCCCACAGTGGGTAAAGAGAGTACGTAGCAGCCTGCTCTCTGAATTGGTAACAGCCTGATGTCACAAGTGCTGATTCAAACTTAGATCTATACTAGTTTTTGGCTGCTTTTATTTAAAGAATGACAGGAGACTTCCCTGGGTGTTATTGGGGTTTGCCATTTTCATTAATGATAAAGGCAATATTTTATTATTATTGTGGTTGCTGAAGCAGACTGATACTACTTAGATGTTTCTTTGACAGTGGTTGATGGTTGAAGGGTAGCAGTGGGAACCAGGAAGGCAGAGAGGA
This sequence comes from Balaenoptera borealis, assembly GCF_965194805.1. Classification (NCBI taxonomy): domain Eukaryota; kingdom Metazoa; phylum Chordata; class Mammalia; order Artiodactyla; family Balaenopteridae; genus Balaenoptera; species Balaenoptera borealis. The sequence continues at coordinate 93,130,111 of NC_138868.1, read as the reverse complement.
AAGAGCCAACTTTGCAACAAGCCAGGTTTGAAAATTAACACTCCTGTTAAGAGACCACAATTATCATACCTCTAAGAAAGGGTGGGGCTTGGGACTACCTTTACAAGGCCCTTTTCCTATGGCTGCTAAGTGTGTAATTTTCTTTCCCCCTACTGTACCTTACCTCCTCCATTCTCAGCAGATGACCTTACTTTGGGAATATAAGCAGAGAAAATAAAATAAAGCTTTCAGGCATGCACTTTCATAACTTGCTTTCTCTACCGCTAAACTTTACCTCTAACAGTGCCCATTTTCATCTGCCTACCTATCTCAGAGGAAGGGCTGCCTCACTTCTTACTCGAGGCCAACTGTTTTTTTTAATCTTTTCACTGAATTCCTTCTGCTTCTGTGTTTTGCTCCAAAATACCTACATTTCCTATATCTTCCAAACATCCTTTTATTAGTTATTTCCTCCTTAGCCTCCAACGGGGGTTCTCAAAGTTTTGGTCCACAGACCAGCAGCATTATCATCACTCGAGAACTTGTTGGAAATGCAAGTTCTTGAGCTCCACCCCAGACCTACTGATTCAGAAAGTCTTCGGGGGTGTTCAGCGATCTGAATTTTAATAAGCCTTCCAGGTGATGCTGACGCACTGAAGTTTGAGAACCACTGGCTTACAACCATATTCAAGTATCCGCCATCCTTAAAAAAATGCCTTTCCCTACCTTGGTCAAGTTATGACCTTGTTTTCCTCCTTCCTCCATTTTCTGCTAAACATCTTGAAAGAATAGTCCACAGTCTGTCTCTGTTTCTTCTGCTTAGTACTCATTGGCTTATGTCCCCACTGGTCCTCTTGCCAAGGTCATCAGTGACCTCCTATTGCTTAATCAGAAGGCTCATTTTCAATCTTCCTCTTACTTGACCTCCTTACAGCATTTGCACCTTGAACACTCCTGGTTATTGAATTTGGTTCATCTCTTGGCTTCAAAGATACCATTCTTTCCTGGTCCCACACTTACCTCTCTTAGTTTTCTCAGTCTCATTCTCTGGCTCTTCCTCTGCCTGCACATCCCAGGATTTCATCTCCATTTCTACTCTTGCTGAGCTACATACTCTTCCTGGGTAATTTTATCTCCCTCTGTGGCTTCAACCACCATCTGCATGTTGATGCTCCAGACTATCTGCAACTGCTCTCAAGATCAACATGAATTTCCAGGTATTTCTTGAACATCTCATCATCCATCACAGACTTGCTCCACTTAACTATCTCCATCTTCCAGGTTAGCAACCTTCATTTGACTGTCTATTGACCCCTCCCCACACCACATTATTGATTCTAGGTATGTATTATCTCTAGAATCTGACCTTTGTTCGCCTTTACTTCTGTGTTCACTGAATGAATAAGAACATTTCATAGTATGCTTGTACCAGGTGAAGTAGGTAGGGACTAGCTGTTGGGTTGCTTCTTAGCCTATGTTTGGAAGTAGACTAAATGTACTGAGTGATAAGTAGTGGTCAGTAAGATTATGTTTGCTTTAAATCTGTGGCATTTCTGGACCACTGGCCTAGCTCTAATTTTTCTCTTAATTGAGCTCATACCTCAATGTCTGAGGCCTAAGACAGCAGCAGATGTGAATTGGGTCATTCCTTTTAGCCTGTGGCTGAGGAGCCACTCCAAATCTAAAACATAAAAGCAGGAAAAGGACTTTCATCATTTAAAAAATTTCCCACATTTTTTAGTGCAGTTCCTTGCTCAGTTAGGGGCCCACTACTTGTAAAATTGAATTGAAAGGCTTGGGAGCCACTGTTGAGCAGACCTCCTAAAGGTGGAGGAACATGTAACAAGCCCAAAAGTCATTCGTGGGACAAGTAGGACTTCTGTCTTACACTCATTAAGAACTTCCTAAAATATCTTCTTTTGTGTCTTTGTTCTAAACCCCAAGATAAATCATATGAAAGTTATTTTTAGGAACTCTCCTGTTGCGCCATCTTCCTACTGTAATCATTTTCTTGTTGAATACATGTTGTCAGATGACAAAAACAGGACAATTTAATAATGAGTTTGATATCCTTTATTCAAGGGAAAACTTGTACTCCCCATGGATTTGGGGGAGTACAGTGCCTTACAAGCAGTGGAGCACTCTTGCTGAGGGATTTGGGGCAAGAGCGAGTTTTATAGAGCTTTAGAAGTGGCAAAGTGGAAACAGCATAATTGGCTTGGAGGTCAGGGACTTCCTTATAAGGCTAGCAGGTCAATCAGGGAATAAGGAAAGAGTATTTGGTTTAAGTTAATTGTCTGAGGTTGCATATCTGACCTTACTTAGAACAAAGAAGTTATTAAAAATTCTTGGCAGTTGGGGATTGGCTGGTTTGATATACTCTATTTCTGGTCAAGTGAAGCATTTACAGGGACATGAAAATTATCTAAGTTTCAGTTTGCTGACGTGGCACCCGACGCAGGAGGAGCTTCACCCTGGGCTTGGAAAATTATTTCAACAATGGGATACAAACATTTCTAAATGTCTGCTAAAGAAGCTCTTGACACTGCCCTTCCCAGGATTTCAAGAAAGGAGATGTTTTGTGGGGTATATAATTAGAAAACATAAGGAAATGACGTATATAATTTGACTCAGGGTGAGTACATTAGTTTCCTATGGCTGCCATAACAAAGTACCACAAACAGAAATTTATTCTCTCACAGTTCTGGAGGCTAGAAGTCTGAAATCCAGGTGTTGGCAGGGTTGGTACCTTCTGTAGGGTCTAAGGGAGAATCTATTCCGTGCTTCTCTCCTAGCTTCTGGTGGTTGTTGGAATTCCTTGGGGGTTCATTTTTTGTAGGTGCATCTCTCCAGTCTCTGCCTCCTCCACATGGCCCTCTCACTGTGTGTGTCCTTTCTTGTTATAAGGACAGCAGTCATTGTATTTAGTTTAGGGCCCACCCTAATTCAGTATGACCTCATCTTAACTTGATTACATCTGCAAAAACCCTATTTCCAAATAAAGTCATTCACAGGCAGGATTTGTGGGGGACACTAGTCAACCTAGTACAACGAGTTATTCCAACAGACTAACTATGATAGAAGTTAACTTGTTATAGAGGAATTTAATTAGAAGTGAATAACGAATATCCTTGTATTGTGAATCTAATACATGCATTTTTTCTAAACTCTTAAGAAAATTGTTTATTTTCCACTTTGTTCCCTGCTATGAAAATATTATTCTAATGTTCCTAAAACTAACGTATACTTTTAGAAAAGCACTCTGGGGCTTATGACTATAGTTATGGACATTTATAAAGAGGAAGAGGCCAAAAAGTTTATTTTGTCAATACTGATAGTATACTTTCCAAGACATAAGACTCCACTTACACTTATTGGCTAGGTCTCTAACAAATGTAGTTAACTTAGAATCTAAGATGAGGTACATTTCGAAAGATGTAGTCTTCATTAATGACTCTGTGTCCAGACACTATGTTACCTAATGTGATAGGAATGATAACTTGAAGCTACAAATTCAGATATGCAAAAAAAAAAAAAGAAGCTTTAAATTCTCTCTAAACTGGACTTAATCTTTTTTTTTATTCAAACACTTCATTTCTATCTCATGGAAGAAATTTTAATCTAGTCATTTTCATCTAAACTCAGTCAAATTCAGTTATCTTTTCATAAATTTTAAGTTAAATGTTTGTCACTTTCAGGATTGTTCCCCTCACCCCTTCTATCCTGGGTATCATATCGTCCTGGTCTGCCTCACATCCAGCATGGTAACACCTGTATGGCTTGTATGGTGAGGCCCAGTTTCCCAACAGTGCAGCCTCTTGAGGATCACCAGCTCCCGTTCAGCTAACTTCTGTACTCTTCACAGCTGTAACAGGAAAATCACCCATTTAGCCCACCCATGGGGGGCTCTTTGGGTCATGGGGACTTTCTGTGAGGCTACCTTAGGCTCCTCATATCCAAGCACCCTAAGCAATCTTCCATTTATCCTCGAGTGCTCAGGTGGGCCACCTTTTCAGACAAGCTGGTTTGAATCAGGGAACTGAGATCTACTCTCCCTCATACCACTGAATTTATCCTGTGTGTGTGTGTGTGTGTGTGTCTGTGTATGTGTAGAGGGGATGATTCTAATGTCATATTCCCCTGTGGCTGGGCTGCAGGAGGAGACAGAGATCAGGGACACTCCTCAGAGGCTGATCCTCTGGCCCCCTCTCCAGCTCTAGCCTTTCTCCCCTGAGTTCTACTTAACTAGTATTGGGTAAGGGTAGGAAAAATGGACTTCAAATATTTGTTGTCTTTTACCTGAACTGTGACTTCAGAATTCTGGAATAAAAAGTTTAGTGTCCTGTTGTCTGTTTGCTTTGGTTCTGCTTCCCCTTGGGGTGGTTATGGCTTCACATCCAGGGTGTGAATGGGGATTATCACAGATGTATAAAGAAGTGGAGGTGGAGGGTGCAGCATGACACAACTCACAGCATAATCTGATTCTCTGCTACCTTTCTTTTTATAATTCTTGCTCCATCTACTTTGGTGAGGCCTCTTCCTCCACCTAAATGCAGGTGTTCCCCAAGTTTCTTTCTCTGTAGACTCTTTGGGTAATTTCATCTATTTAATACCGTCAACAATTACATCTTTGCCCTAACTCCCAATTCTATGCTTTAATCCTGAATGGGTTCCTAATTAAATTTTTTGGATGAATGTAAATAAAGATCAGAATTAGATTTTATTTATTTAGGAGTCTAAGTGTAAGCCACTCAAGTGCTACAATTATTCTTGTTGCAGTAAATTTCCCTATTTTCTTAAAAAAAACCGACTTTTCAAATTCCTAGATTCTTAAATGAAATTATTAACTACATTTTGGCCTTCTTATTTTTCTGAATTTTAGTTTGAAGGGAAGCTATCTGCTGTAGCTCAGGAGTAAATTTGCTCTCCTTCTCTCCCAACTGCCCCTAAGTCTCTTTGAACTTCTCTAGAAGTCATCCTGTCCAACATAGTGACAATATTTCCTGATAGTGCTTTTGACAGCAGAAATGTCCAAAGCTGACCCCCGTGCTTCTAAGGCAAGTCTCTCCTAAGGCAAATCTAATGTAGAGGTTAAGAGCCTAGTTCTGGCAAGCAGATAGCCTGGGTTCAAATTGTAGCTCTGTCACTAATTACTTGCTCTGTGACCTTAGACAGTTTATGGAATCTAAGTTTCCTCATCTATAAAATATGAGTAACAGAGCTCCCTAATTCATTGGGTTTTTGTGAGGATTAAAAGAATTAAACAGTGAAAGAAATGCCCCATACTAAGAACTATGTAAGGAGCTATTATTATAACCAGTCATCTTTTGCTGTTTGTTCACCTAGTGTAGTTATTAGCCTTGGCCTCTGTTTATTAGGCCAGACTAGCTGTTTAATTTTCTCAGTTATTTCTTTAAAATTCAACTTTTTCAGATAAAAATCTGATATATCGTACACATTTCACACACATGCACAAACACACACACACACAAACACAATTTCAGCACTGGTACACATTGTAATGATCTCCTTTCACAACCATTAAAGCAGTAGGTACGAAAAGGTTTGTGCTTGGCCTACAGTAGGGTCAGCAAGAGAGAAGGCTTGAGTGTGACGTTCAAAGAAAGGAGGCAGGACTTGGTGACCTATTGATTATAGAGGATCTGGTAGGTGAAGGTATTACACACCACTATAAGGGACCAACCTAGGGTGATTGGGAAAGTAAAGATAAGGGTGCTGTATTTATCTATTGCTATGTAAAAATGACCCCAAAACATAGTGGCTTAAAACAATAGCCATTTATTTTCTCTCGTTTCTGTGGATCATGAATTCAGACAGGGCACAGGAAGGGATGGCTGGTCTCTGCTCCATGATGTCTGGGAAGGTTGAAGGCTGGGACTGGAAATCATCAGAGAGCTTTTTTTAATCCCTATTTCTGGCTAGACCTAGCCTGGGAGGTCACATACCTCACTTCTGTGATACTCCACGGTCAGGGCAGTCAGTATTCCCTCCGCAGATTCAAGGGGAGGGAACACCAACCCCACCTCTGGTTGGAGGAGTGAGCATGAGTCATATTGAAAGAAGAGCTTGTAGGGTAGGCTAATTGTATGATGAGGCCACCCAAGATGGCTGTTCTCTTGCTCTCTGTACATCCCTCAACCAGACCCTGCTTCACCTATACCCTACTCACCTGACTGACCTTCCCTCTTAATCATAGAGCCTGATCAGTAAATGCCTACATACTTGCCCTGGCCCCAGCTAGTGAGTGTTGTAATCTTTAAATCAGAACAGCTTCACAAAGATGGTTTATCAAAGGGGCAGTGAGGGTTGTGCTCCTCTGCTGGTTTCCCTGGCAACTGATGAGCCAACCTGATATCAATTCCCCCATAACAATTCCCTCTTCTTCCGGTAGGGAAGACTGTTGCCACTGCCAGCTTGCCACCTGCTGCCCACCATGGTGTGTCTCTCCAGGACCCTCTTGCTTTGGGTGTAAGTAAGATCCCCTATCCAATAAACCATTGATGTCTCTGTCGCTAACTGTGGATTCTTTCCATCTTGAGGCTGGGCAATTACAAGCTTTGAAGTCCTGCTGGGGTGCAGCCCAACACTAACTTTTGGTGTGGCCAACTTTGAAAAATACAATCTCCCACTTGTTACAAAACATAATTAAGGGTGGGGATTTTACTTTAGGAAAAACCTGGGTTTGGCTTGGAGTAAGTAGGGTTAAAGTGCTCACTTTGTATGTTGTCACTCCTATCTTCTGTATAAAGTAAGTATAGGGAATTCCCTGGTGGTCCAGCGGTTAGGACTCCGCACTTTCACTGCTGTGGGCCTGGGTTCAATATCTGTTGGGGAACAAAATCCCACAAGCCACTTGGGCAAAAAGAAGCCAAAACAACAACAACAAGCAAAATTAAAGAAATAGAAAAAAATTAAATAAATAAATAAAATAAATATAAACGAAAACAATGTTACAAAGTCACAAAAATTTGCTGTCTCCAGCTGAAGATCCTAAATTAAGCAATGGGTTCCCAAAATGTGAGAATAATCATACCTAACACTTACATCATTCTCTGGAAATAGGTACAGGAAAGCAATGCCATGTAATGCTATCAGTTCAGACCCCAGCTCTACCACTTTCCATGCAATCATGGAAAAATAAGTTAACTTCTTTGTAGCTCAGTTATCTCATTAGTTAAGGGGTGGATAATAATAGCATCTAATTCATGGAGTTTTTGTGAAGGTTAATATAATTTTATTAATTGTTCAAAGTTAGGCATTAATGTTTCCTATTCGTCTTCTTCATCCTACTAAGAAACAATTGCAAAATTATCTCATCATAAATGAAAAGCTAACTGGATTGCTTGAAAATATTTTCATGAATTTCCTTTGTGCTTTCTGGGTATTAAGGGAGAGAAGCTGGCCCAGTGAACAGAAAAGGCCCAGGTTACACATAAACCACTGGTCTCAGAAGGTCAGAAGTAGTGGAAAGGGGACCTGGCACCTTATCAGCTGGCTTCTAAGCCAGCGCCTCCTGCCACGCGCCGCTCGGGCGTCCCAGCGCCAGGCTCCGCCCCGCCCCTCCTCTGCTGCCGGCCAATGGCCGGCGGCCGTCGCGGCCCGAGGCTGCTATTGGAGGAGGCGGCCGGGTCGGCGGGTGAAGCGGGGTCAGGGACCCGCCGCTGGCGATCCCTTCTCTCCGCTGGTAACTGTCCGCTCCGCGCTCGGCCACCATGGCTGTGCTGGCGGCCCTTCTGCGCGTTGGCGCCCGCGGGTGCAGCCCCCTGCTTCGGAGGCGGATGCAGGTGAGAGGGACTGGGACTCGGGACTCGCCTCGGAAGTCTTCTGCCTGCGGCCTCGCGGCCGGAAGGAGCCCTAAATGCAGGCCTGAGGAAGCCCCCGGCGGGACCCACGCCCCGAAAGCCACGCGCTCAGACTTGCCGGCTCGTACAGGGCATTTCCGTTATCAGGGGCCCTCCCGGATCGTGATAATTGCTTTCTAGTGTGTCAAATAAGGCAGGTAATTTGACAGGCAGAAAGGCGCGGGCTTGGTTCTGACCTTGCCCGACGGGTAGGGAAGGCCCATAAAACTGTTTCCGAGCTTTTCTTTAAAGCATGTTTGTGAGCGTTATTGTCAAGAGATTTTGATTTCATGCAATAGGTAATCATTATGGGCTTACAGGGTGATAATAAAAAGATGTACCAACTCGGAGCAACTTCAAACCTATCAGGGAAAATAAATGGCTACTCACTTTCTTGATGAGTAACGCTTACGTATTAAGGGCGTCCAGAGCCGTGTTTCTCCTCTGGCTGTTGTGTTTAGGGAACACAGGAGCGACAGCCTTGAAGGAATCTACTATTTTCCGTACGTCAAAGCAAGCTAGCTTGCACCACATGTTTAGGGTCTGGCAAAAGCTAAGGAGTAGGTAGAGAAGTTCAGGGTGTGGTTGGTGAAACGTGACTTTTCCAGTTTGGTTGGAGTAATAAAGTTTGAAATCCAGTCATATTGTAAGGGTTTGGATTTGACTTAAGTCAGTGAGGACCGTTGATATTTTTGCTCTTGTCATAATTACAGGTATAGGAGCACTGAAGTGGGGAAAAAACTGTTGTCTGTTAGGTGTGATGTAACTTGACTGGTGTGCTGGGAGTAGGAGCTGAAAGGGAGGAGCGCTATGCAAGAGATTGTGAAAGAATAAGTGTAGAACTTGACAAATGCAGAGTGAGGTTGGGAGCCAAGGGAAAAGGAAGAGTCAGGAGGAGTGGGTTTCCAGGAAACATGAGTTCTTAGCATATTTGTTAGTGTGTCGGAAATCACAAAAATGTACTTGGGTCATCCTGAGTTTCAACCAACATTTACTAGTGAATTAGGTGAAATAAGTACTCTAATTTTGTAAAAAACAAAACAAAACATAAACCAAGTGCAGAACCCTCTTAATTTATAGTTTAACTAGGGGCTTAAAATCAAACACAATTGTTGCTGATGAGAAAAATGAAGTTGTAGGTTATGTAGCATATGATTTGTGGTGTTCATTTAATTGAACTCTAGGAATTAGTTGTATTGGTTGTTACTTGAATTAAGTGGTCATTTAATGAACCATGGAAATCTGTTTGTTTTAACAGGTTTTCAATATTCAGTGCCATTTTGTGGAATGGAACTTGATCTCTAACCCATTAAACTGGCTTTTTCTCTTTTGCCTTCAAATACACACAGGTCTCCCTTACGGTCAAGAAACCTTTATGGACTTTATCAGAGCCTGTTGCTTTCCAGCTGGAATTGCTTTTTTCTTATGGCCAAAAGAGTAGTCCTCCTCGTCACCTTCGTTTACATCCATTTCTCTTTAAAGCTCTGCAGTTAGATTTCTGTACTGCTCAACAGAAGAATACCAGTGATTTTCTTTTCCTGTATTTTTTCTTCTTCTTCTTGACTTTTCTTTATACTATATTTGACACTTTTGACCATTCCCTCCATTAAAGTCCTGTCTTGCTATTTTGAACCAAGATAATTTTCCTTTAATACTCAGACTTAAAAAAAAAAAAAAATTCTGCATTGTGCCAGTCCTGAGCCTGTTTGTTCCCAGATTCACCTCCTCTTCTCTTTCTATATTGCTGTGAGGCCGATCCTTGCAGGTGCCAGCATCATCTGGCTTCTGGCTGGGTTCAGAAACTGGTGGAAGATTGGGAGATAAGAAGGGAGAAGTCAGGATAATTATTTTTTCCCTCTCTCTGCCTTAGATTGTGTTTCTTTTTTTTTTTTTTTTTTAAACTATTATGAAGAATTAATGCTGTCCATCTTTTTTTTTTTTTTTTTTTTTTAAATTTTATAGCTACTTTTTTATTTTTTATTTATTTATTTATTTATGGCTGTGTTGGGTCCTCGTTGCTGTGCGTGGGCTTTCTCTAGTTGTGTCGAGCGGGGGCTACTCTTCGTTGCAGTGCGTGGGCTTCTCATTGCGATGGCTTCTCTTGTTGTGGAGCACGGGCTCCAGGCATGCGGGCTTTAGAGCGCAGGCTCAGTAGTTGTGGCTTACGGGCTTAGTTGCTCCGCGGCATGTGGGATCTTCGCGGACCAGGGATCCAGCCTGTGTCCCCTTCATTGGCAGGTGGATTCTTAACCACTGTGCCACCAGGGAAGTCCCTCACCTGTGCATTTAATTCTCTGCATTAAATTCTGTTTCACATAGAATGGTTTTTATTTTCCTGGTTGAATCCTCATGGATACTCATGGTTTTTGCATTCCCTTCCCATTCCCTTTCACCCTGTGGAGTTTTGAACCTCAGTTCTCAGGCCTTTCTTATACAGAAAAAAAGAACAGAATGTTTTGGTAAGCAAGTAAGTGGTGATAGTGATCTGATTGGCAGTAAACACAGAGAGAAATGGATAGATTCAAGAGATAGCAAGGAGATAGAATCTGTTGAACTTAATGACTGATTGGCTGTGAATGGCTGAGAGAGGAGTTCCACAGGCATTGATGAGCCCAGCTACAGCAAGTGTGTAGACAGAGGAGAGAAGAGGGCTTTGTACAAGGCCTTTGGGAGACACAGTATTTCAGGACAGACAGAACAAGTGGGAACCCGTGAAGGTGAATGAAAAGAGAGGATGGTGTTGTGGAAGAAAACCAGAGGAATGTAGTGTCACCTGAAAGCCAGGGGAGGGGAGATTTCCAAGAAGGAGGGTGTATTAGTTTCCTTGGGCCATTGTAAGAAAATACCACATATTGGGCAGCTTAAAACAACAGAAATGTTGCACAGTTCTGGAGGCTAGAAAGTCCGAAATCAAGTGTTGGCAGGACCCTGCTGAATCCTGTAGGGAAATCCTTCCTTGCCTCTTCTGAGCTTCTTGTGGTTTGCTGGCAATCTGAGTCCCTTGGTTTGTAGATGCATCACTCCAGTCCTCCATCTGCACATGGCAATCTCCCTGTGTCTTCACTTCCCTTCCCTGTGTCTGTCTCTGTGTTCAAATTTCCCCTTCTTATAAGGACATCAGTCATATTGGATTAGGGCCCACCCTAATGAACTTATTTTGACTTGATTACTTCTGTAAGGACCACGTTTACAAATAAAGTTACATTCTAAGGTCCTGGGGGTTAGGACTTCTTTTGGGTGGGGCACACAATTCAACCCGTAACAGAGGGAGCATTCAACAATGTAAAAATTTAATATAACAGTGTTTATATAAGATTTTAACAAAGGAATTATATAAATGAAATACATAAAATGAACATATACATAAAATGAAAAGTGTTGATTGAAATTAGCATAACTGTTTAATACTTGGAGAACTTTATAAAGACCTGAAGAAATACAGATTTGGATATCAGTTTTATGTAAGGGAACTTTGCTTCCTCATACAGACAATAATATGCATAAACACAAGGTATTTTGAGTACTAACTGCTAAATCCTCTAAGAAGTTGAAAAATTTTTTAAATGATTAATCTGTTTTCTCAAAATGTTTCCTTGATAATGGCTCAATTTCTAATTCATTTTACTGATTTTTACAGTTATTTTGGCATATGGATAGTTCTCATGAATTTGTGTCCTGTGAACAGAAATAATGAAAAATTAGTATCACTGATGACACGCTTGATTAGTGAAGAATATCATAAGCAAATCATTAGTTACTCAAAAATTATGCAGTACTTTGGAAAGAGCAGTTGCCTCAGCTTCCTAAATTTTATTACTATTTTAAATAAAATATATAAAATGTATAACAAATATATACTATGCATAATATATAATATTATATATATGTATAATATGTAAACTATATATATGTATAATAGAGTGAGACTGCTTGGATTTGAAATCCCAGCTCTGCCCCATATTGGCTCTGTGACTCTGGGCAGGTTACTTGACCTGCCTGTGCTTTAGTTTCCTTACCTGTAAAATAAGAATACTAATATCCACCCACTGGCTGGTTCTATATCTAAAACATATTCCATATACATCTGTTTGTATCCACCCCTCTTGTGACCTCCCTAGCAGTAGCCACATGAGCTCTTGCCTGGTCTTCTTCCCTTTTTCTACTCCTGCTCCTACAATCAGTTCTCTATACTTTAGCCAGAGTGGTCTTTTTATAATAGAAAAGCCTTCAGTGGCTTCTCATTGCACAGACTAGAATCCAGAGTCCTTCTCATGGCCTCTTTGGTCCCTGCTTGCTTCTTTAGTCAAAGCTCAGACTGTGTTCTCCTGAGTATGTGGCTCCTGCTATACTGTTCCACTTTCTATACTTAGCATGTGCCAAGTTTGTTTCTAATTCAAGACCTTTGTCCTAGTTCTTCCCAATGCATCAAATGCTCTTTTCCCTAGATCTTCCCCAGGCTGACTCTTTTTTTTTTTTTTTAATTAATTTATTTTGGCTGTGTTGTGCCTTCGTGGCTGCACGTGGGCTTTCTCTAGTTGCAGCAAGCGGGGGCTTCTCTTCGTTGCAGTGCGTGGGCTTCTTATTGCTGTGGTTTCTCTTGTTGCGGAGTATGGGCTCTAGGTGCGTGGGCTTCAGTAGTTGCAGCACGCAGGTTCAGTTAGTTGTGGCTCGCGGGCTGTAGAGCGCAGGCTCAGTAGTTGTGGCACATGAGCTTAGTAGCTGCGCGGCATGTGGGATCTTCCTGGACCAGGGATTGAACCCATGTCCCCTGCATTGGCAGGCGGATTCTTAACCACTGCGCCACCAGGGAAGTCCCCCCAGGCTAACTCTTTAATATTCAGTTTCTCAGCTCCAGTGACATCTCCAGAGAGCCCTCTGTGGAACATCCCATGTAAAATAGGCCCTCACTCTGTAGCTCATTATCCCATTTTGTTGGCTTCAGAATATATTTACCCTACCTGAAATGTTTTTCAGAGCTGCTAGTAAGCACCAGACTTTGTTCATTTGTTTAGTGTTTCTTGCCATCATTGGGATAAAAAATAAATAAAATCAGTCTCTTCTTGAAACTTACAGTCTAGTGGGGAGACAGGCCAGTGAGGGTTACAGAATTATGTGTTTGGGACAAATAGAGTGCACAGTGTGCTGCAGAAGCTAAGACTGGAGTGTCTACCTCTGCCTGCATTGTCAAGGGTGGTCTCTAGAGTTCTTGGGGCAGCTGAGCTGTCCTTGAAAGATGATTGTGATATGCAAATAAAACTTAACTAGTTGTGTTCATTTATCACATATTTATCACACATTATGTTCAGTGTCTTGATCCTACTATAATTTTGTCATTCCTGGGATATTTAATGAGCTCTAGGCACTATGCCAAGTGACAAGGATGTAGCAGTGAATGAGAAAGGAGGAGGAAGGGAAGGGGGAAAGACAGGACTGCTCTCAGAAGCTTGCATTATATGGAGAGAGAGAGATTATATATGTGAACCCTGTATTTACACAGTGTGAGAGGTGCTTTGAAGGAAATAATCATGTTGAAATAGAAGCCAACTTTAAATAGGCAGGGAGAAGCACTCTGGGGTTGTATCATTTGAGCTGAGACTTGAAGAACAAAAATGAATCAGCCAAGGCAAGCTGGGGAAAGGCTGTTACTGGCAGAGGCACACTGCAAAGAGCTTGAGGTGGGAATGGGTTCAGAACAAAGAGGAGGCTGGTGTGGCTGGCACAAGCAAGAGTGGCATGAGTTTGGAAAGAACATTAGAAAAGAAGACAAAAAAAGGAAAGAACATTAGGAGCCAGATCATACCATCCAGATCATCAGGAGCTCCAGTTCCAGGAGCCAGGAACTTGTAGGATAAGGGAAAGACTGTGGATATCATTCCAAGAACAATGGAAAGCCATCAAAGGATTTTAATCAGGGGAGCGATGTGATCTGATTTACATTTGTGTGTGTGTGGGGGGGGTTGTTTTTGTTTTTTTGTGTTTTTTTTGGCCGCACCATGCAGCTTGTGGGATCTCAGTCCCACTGGGATCTCAGTTTCCCACCAAGGATTGAACCTGGGCCACTGCAGTGAAAGCACCAACTCCTAACCATTGGACCACCAGGGAACTCCCTGATTTACGTTTTAAAAACCGGATGGACTGAAGAAGGGAAGTTGGGGATGCAGGAAATGAAGTAAAAGGCTGTTACAGTAGCAAGAGATGGTGGCTGGGACTAGGTGGCAGTAGTGCAGATGAAGCAAAGTGGAAGAATTTAGGTATATTTTAGACTCAGTATTGACAGTACCTGTGATAGAGTATCTCTAGGTATTAGGCAGAGATGGAGGGTGAGTCCTAAGATTTTGGCTTAGCACCTGGGCAGATTGTGACGTGATGTCTTGAGGAGGGAAATGCTGGAAAGAAACTAGTGTTCTACTTTTCCGGTTATCACGGCGTGAGGCACCATGAGCAGCAAAGTCTCCCGTGACACCCTCTACGAGGCGGTACGGGAAGTCCTGCATGGGAGCCAGCGCAAGGCCCGGAAGTTTTTGGAGATGGTGGAGCTTCAGATCAGCCTGAAGAACTGTGACCCTCAGAAGGACAAACGCTTCTTGGGCACTGCCAGGTTGGCACCATTCTCATCCCAGCCCTCAGCATCCCTGTGTCCGTCTCCTCCCTTCAGGCTCTGGTTGAGCCTGAGATGGCCAGGCACTTGCGGCACTGAAGTGCCCGGGTAGTTCAGACCCCCTGCTCCAGGCAGGCGTGGCTGGACAGACCCTCACACTGGGTCTTAAAACAAGGGGGGAGGGACTTCCCTGGTGGCACAGTGGTTAAGAATCCGCCTGCCAATGCAGGGGACACTGGTTTGAGCCCTGGTCCTGGAAGATCCCACATGCTGCAGAGCAGCTAAGCCCGTGCGCCACAGCTACTGAAGCCTGCGTGCCTAGAGCCCATGCTCCACAACAAGAGAAGCCACTGCAATGAGAAGCACGCACACCGCAACGAAGAGTAGCCCCTGCTCGCCGCAACTAGAGAAAACCCGTGTGCAGCAACCAAGACCCAATGCAGCCAAAAATAAATAAATAAATTTATAAAAAAAAGAAAAAAAAATTGGCAGAACATTTTGTACATTAAAAGCACCATGGGCAAACCTCAGAGCCTGTACTAAGGCACAGCTTAATAAACCACATTCCCACCATTAAAAAAAAAAAAAAAAACTAGTGTTCTAGGGTGGAAATTGAGAGACATGAGTTGGACATTAAATTCAGGCTATCAAGTTGGCACTTGGATATATGAGTCTGCAGGTCAAGGCTGGAGACAGAAATTTGGAAATCACCAGGACATAATTGCTGTTTAAAGCTGTGGGGCTAGATATGATTAAGGAGACAGTGAAGATGGAAAATTAAAAGGGGCCTGGAACAAAGCCCTGGGACATTCCAGCACTTAGAGATTGGGAAGGGGAGGATGAAACAGCAAAGAAAACTGAGAAAAATAACTAGAGAGATAAGGGGAGACTATAAGATTGTGTTAAAATGGAAGCCAAGAAAAGGGATGGTTTGTGTAGTGGTTTACACATATTACCTCATTTCATTCTCACAACAACTTGTGGAGAGTATTTTAGAAAACTTAATGCTCAAGAATACTCAGCTAGTAAGCCCAGGCTCTTAACCACTGTGCGTGTTTCCCCAAGAAGAAAAGTGAGTCCCAGGTTGCTGAGAGGATGAGATGAGTATAGTGAAATCTTTATTGGATTTTGCTATCCAGACATTGTTGATCTTGCTCAGAGCCAACAGTAGGATAGATAAAAGCCAGATTTGGTGGGGTTGAACAGTAAGTAGGAGGTGAGGACAAGGAAACAAATAGTAGGTAACTTGTTGGAGAACTTCTCTTGTACAGAGGAGCTAAGAAATGAGGTGAAAGCTCAATGGGAGTCTGGGTTAAGAGAAGTTTGTTTTTAATTCTTTCAGGCGGGAGGAAGCCTATTACTGTGCTTACGGAATAATCCAGGAGTAAAGGGGATGAATGATGTTGGGGCGAGGGAAGGGATAACGGAAGATGTGGCATCTTTGAAAAGGCAACTGGAATGGGATCCAGGGCAAAGTGGAGAAACCAGGGAACCTTCAACTAAACAGAACCAGAGACTTTAAAGTGGTTTAGAAAAGGCCCTTTGATTGCAAGGAACAACATCCCATTTCACACTAGCTAAGTAGAAAGGGGCTTTTTTGAAGATATACAATAGGCAAGCTCTTGGACATCCAATGTTAGGAAATAAAGTAAAGCTGGCCTTGCTGGAACCCTAACTACAAAATCACTAACTATGTTATCTTTTGTCTCTTGTAGTGTGGCATGGTCTTTTCTTCCTTTTCTGAGTGTATATGTTCCATTCCTTTGCTTCTCTGCTTACTTGTGGCTTTTCTCTTTGCTGTAACCTCTGCTTTTACATGGTGTTGCTGACTAACTCCAGCCCCTTGGGCCTTTCACTTCAAGTGCCCATCATCATCCAGTTGATTGGGTCTCTCAGAGTGCTAGCTTGGTTCAAAGTCCATTCCATTTGTGGTCCTGTCAGCTCTGGCCAGTGGGAGGAGGATGGGAATCACCTTGTAGGTACTTAGGGCTGTCCCTTCCAGACCCTTTGGAGAAAGGGGTGTAGCTGGAGAGGCAATGACTGGCATGTTTACTACAAGTAGGAAATTTTAATTCAGAGTTGGGTCACAGATAATATGCTAGAATCCTTCAGTGTAAGTAGGTTATATAAGCAGCAGCCCAATTTGGGCTTACTTAATTTAGAACTTAGATTTAACTTAAAATTATATTTTATAAAGCTTATACTTAAAAAGGCTTAGAAATTTTAAGATGATAAATTCATCAGAAGTTAAAACATACAGTTCCAATGAACAGTTAATCAGATGAGAATATTACAAAAATAGTAATTTAAAAAATTGTAACAGTGATATATGCAAACAGGAAAATTTGGAAATTAAAGTATAATGCAGCAAAAAGAAATTACCATAATCCCGTTACTGAGAAGTATAAAGTGATGTAGATTAATATTTTTTACATCATAACAAATATTTATATTACAGGAAATAAGATATGTGGAACGAAGTTATGTATCAAAACCCACTTTGAATGTAAGTATAAATTTAAATTGTGCTTTAAATTTTCAAGAATTTAAAGGAAATGTAGTCTATTAAAAATGCATATTCTAAAGCATGTATAGATGAGGGTCAGCTTGGGATGATTCAGTGGTTAGGAATAGCTAATTATTGAAATATTAAGTCAAACTCCCAAATTACCATAAAAAATTTCAGTCTAGCGCCCTGCATAATTTCTGCTTCTTCCCCAATCATTGTCTATGGTAAACAACCTTCTCTAAAACTAGGTAATGTTCTTCCTTTACTTTTGGGGACCCCCATTATATTGTGTTGGTACATTGCAGAGGCCACATGGAAGATACTAGAAGAAAGGGGCTGAAGGAGACTGGGGATTAGACAGGAAGGACCATCACCTGGTCACCTAGTGCTTCCTGAGGGGTCCTCCTTTTGTTTCATAACGGTTCCTAAAAAGACTTAGTAATAGCCTCGACCATAATCTAGGGAATGGTTCTCTTATTATCTATGAGGATTTATGTATGTATGTATGTATGTATTTATCTAAGAGCATGTAGAAGGCAAGCGTAAGGAGAGAATTGTTAAAATAGTGTTTTGCAATATTTAAGAGAGCTTTTATTTACTTTTTCTTAAATTTTATATTGTCTTATTAATAGTTTAAGAAATTATGGCTCTGGCTGTGTCCTAGTTAAGTGGTATGGCCCCCACTAACATACAGGTCTTGACCCTAGACCAGAGTTTCCCTTCAGTAAGGAAGCCCTTTAATTAGGGCTTTTTGTGCAGTTAACAAGGGTTAAACTGATCATTTCTTAAATTTTGACTAAGGGATAGAATTGAACCTTAAGCTTCTGGTCTATGCCTATTTTAGAACTGGTTTCTCTTAGGTTTTCTATTAGGTCTTAAATCATAAAGTACCAGCATTGAACTGATTTTAGTGCTGTTCTAATATTATTTTCATCTTTGATGGGTAATTAGTCATTCATAAAAAGTCTGTTTCTTGGATAATATATCTATGAATTGTTCATTTATGAAAGATGATGCGGGTAAAATATTTAAGTATAATAATTCTTACCATCCTCTGTCTTGCCAGCAAGTGGTCATAGTCGGTGCTGCAAGAACACCCATTGGGTCCTTTCTAGGAAGCCTTTCCGCTCTGCCAGCCACTAAACTTGCTTCCATTGCAATTCAGGGAGCCATTGAAAAGGCAGGTTAGTGGCTGCTTTACTTTTTGTGTTGAGGGGCAGTGATTCAATGGAACAAATGTTTATTTTGCACTTACTATATATGTAACACTTAGAAACGAATTAATGCCTACATTTCTGAATTCCCTTGAAAAGAAGTCCTTGTACTATAGTGTTACGAATGAAGCTCAAAACTGACAAGAAAAAGAAACCATTCCTGCTATATAATGTCATGTACTTGACTAGGTAATTACTAACTATTAAATTGAATGAAATATGGAAATGTCTTTTTGATTTTTTAAAAAAGGGATTCCAAAAGAAGAAGTGAAAGAAGCATACATGGGTAATGTTCTACAAGGAGGTGAAGGACAAGCCCCTACAAGGCAAGCAGTACTGGGTGCAGGTATTAGGACTACATTTTTGCTTTTACACTTAAATGTTTGACATGGCAAAATGGAAGTCATTTCAGCTTAAAATGTTAAATGCATAATAGACTTATATTGGCAGAAGAGATGTTGCAGATTATAGTTTAACATGCTCTATTTTGTTACAGTTTATTTGAAGAATATCTTTGTTTTTCAAAAGTATGATTTATATTGGTTTTAGGCTTACCTATTTCTACTCCATGTACCACTGTAAACAAAGTTTGTGCCTCAGGAATGAAAGCCATCATGATGGCCTCTCAGAATCTTATGTGTGGACATCAGGTAAGAAGTACCTTCTTTTCCATTTTATAACTAAAATAATATGCAGTGCTAAAAAACACTAAAAATCTAAGCATATTCATACTCTAGAAGTGAGATTCTTTCTCATAAGTGCAGTTGCTGTGTTGTTTCAGACACTCAGGAGTGTCTGGATTTGCCAATTCCATTTGAAGTCGAGGTCAAAATGATAGCTCAAGTGTCTAGTATTAAAAAGTAGTTTTCAGCCAGGACGTTTTAGTCTTTGGGTGCCCCTTTACTTAGAGATTCTGGTTGATTTAAGACACTGTAAATTTTGTCCGTGCTAGAATGAGAAGGGTTTTTATCATAAATGAGAATAAGGTGCTGACCCTGGGAATCAAATCGTTGATTGAGCCCAGAATTGATGACTAATTTATAGTTCCTTATGTTCAGGTTCAGCTGTAAAATTGTGCAGGCTTTCTGTTGGCCTTGATGATTGTGATCTTGTCTTTACCTGAGACTGAGCAAGAGATAGGCTGCTCAGCAAATATATGCTGGATGTTAGGAGGCTAGACCTGGACTCGTAGACCTAAGAGTTTATCAGATCCAAGCCTTTTTTTCAGTTGAGGAAAGAGGTTGAGAGGACTACAAACACAGTTAGTTACAGGGGTAAAATTAGAAAACAGGTGTCCCTATCCCTGTCTAGTGCATTCCAGCCTATAACACACCAAGGTAAAAGGTAAAAATCAGTTGTGAGGTGTTTGCAGATTATTTCTTACATGTACAAGAATCATAATTATGCATACCCTTGCTGTTACTCCTCCCTTGCTTTGTTTCCAGTTGTAAGGCAAGCCAAAGAGAAAAAAAAGAGTGATACCTGATACACATGCTAAAAACAGATGATATAGAAAAGTATAAAATGAACAATCTTCTTTCTTCTTGCCCCACTTTGAATCTCTGACTTATTCATCACTTTTCTGTGTATTCTGCCACCTAAGAGCAGAGAAACTTTGGGGAAGTTTCTTAAACTCTGTGCCCCATGTAATGTCTTGGAGATTATTCTGTATCAGCACATAAGATAGTACTCTATTGAACTGAACAACTATAATATACTTATGGGTCCTTATTGAATGGACATCTAGATTGTCTCCAGTTCTTCACTATTTTAAATAATGCTGCAGACAGTACCCCTATGCATATATCTTTGTGTACTTATAAATACTTAAATCAACTCTTGTTAATTCACTGTACTACGCGGTATAGTGTAGTGGTTAAGAACAAAAAGTCTGGAGCCAGACTAATTTCAAATCCTAGTTTTGCCCATCATTAGTTGAGGATCTACTATGTGGACGTTCACTGGAGATTGGTGAACAAAGCATTAAAAAATGTCATCGTGTGCAAGTCTGTCTTTTGGAAAAATTCCTAAGAGGAGATTTTTGGAGTCAGAGATTTAAAAATTTTGATATTTTCAAATGCTTTCCATGAAAGTTATACCAGTTACACATTTTCCAAAGCTTGTGAGAGCTTGTTTGCCTATACACAAGGTAACACTGACATCAGGTATTACCAAACCCTTGTTAAACGGTCATGAGATTGTTTAGATGTTTCAGAACGGTTTGAATGACAAGGAAAATTTTGTCTCAGTTGATTTTTTTGTGGTTCTCTAGCAAATGCTTTCAGTTAGTGTTCTTTGATTCATTTGTGCATGTATAAAATTATCTGACTTAGAGGAATACTAGGAATTGCCTTATTTTGAATATTATCTGATTTTGGAAAATGGTCAATTTTATTATATTCTATAGAATAATTGATAACTTAATTTCTGCCACTTATTATTGCCATCATCCCCAGAAAATACTCAGTATTTCAGGATAACAGAATAAAACTTATATGAGAGCTATTTGAGACTCTCCATATTTGAAAACAGGCAAGATATTTAGGTTTCTTTGGTATAGAACTTGTTTGTCTTTATTCTTGATTAAAGACTGTGAGAATATAATATTGGCTTTAATTTTATATTTACATTAATGTTTTATATTAAACTATTTTTAAAAATTAGCCCTTATAATGCAAATGAATTTCTTTTGTTAATCTGTAATTACAGGTTAGTTGATTAATACTTATTAAACTTCTACTATATATGCCAGGCACTAATGACATAAAAATAGATACGACAAGGGTTTCTGGCCTCAAAGGAGCTTAGTTTGGTGAGAAGATTTGACACATAAATATAGCTACAGTACAGTGTAATATTATTAATAAAAGCAATGCACAGTAATTGAGGAACACAAAAGAAGGAAGGGAAACTGTTCCAAAAAAGGATAGAAATACGTGGTCAGGGAAAGCATGAAGTGGCTGTGTTTTGATTAGTTTTAAAGGAAATGTAGGTGTTTTACACCTTGGTGGATAGGTCAGAAGTGCAGAGATGGTGTGAATTAGCACGGTATCTTTGAAAACCTTGATTTTCTTTTTTTCTTTTTGGCTGCACTGCGCGGCATGTGGGATCTTAGTACCCCGACCAGGGATTGAACCTGTGCCCCCTGCAGTGGAAGTGCAGAGTCTTAACCACTGGACCGCCAGGGAAATCTCTTTAAAGATATTTAAACAGTTCAGTATGACCTCAGGTGTAGGTCCAGGCATGAGACTGGAAAGGGAACGAGAAGTCAGATTGTAAAGGGCCTTATGTGCTATGCTGGTGAGTCCTGTAAGGAGTGGAATGACCAGACTTACAGTCTAGCCAGAATGACTCAGATGAGTGTAGATGACACTTGGTGGAAGGACAGGCTGCATATCAGATGATCAAGTAGAAAATTACTATAACTATCTGGGAAGAGTTGATTGGGAGGATCACAATCAAGGAAGTAGGATTATTTCCGAGAACTGAGATTACGTTTTTGGCAGTGTCAGTGAAATGAGAGGTTAGAAGAATTTCAGAAGACGGTTCTACATTAAAGATTCCTGGCATTCTTATTAATGTCTGATTCTGATCTTAATTATCATTACACGTTTCAGACCATTTCCTTTTACCAGTGTCAAGAGGGTACTTCCTATAGTGACTGTATAGCAAATGTTTAATAAAGTCCATGTAGAATACTTGTTTGTTGTAGCTGTGTAAAGGGTATAATGGGTTTGCAACTACAGTTGACCCTTGAACATGGATTTGAACTGCCTGGGTCCACTTAATGTGCAAATTTTTTTCAATAAACACGTACTACAGTTGAATCTGTGGATGTAGAACCATGGATAGGGAGGGCCGACTGTGAAGTTATACACAGATTTTCAAGTGTGTGGAGCGTTGACGTTCCTAATCCTGGTGTTGTTCAGAAGTCAACAGTACTACTTGAATTGACATTGGGTTTTTGTGTGTTGCTGAGCAGGATGTGATGGTGGCAGGTGGGATGGAGAGCATGTCCAATGTTCCCTACGTAATGAACAGAGGAGCAACACCATATGGTGGTATAAAGCTTGAAGATTTGATTGTAAAAGATGGGCTAACTGATGTCTACAATAAAATTCATATGGTAATTGTTGCTTTTTAATGGAGAAATGCCATGTATATAAAATACTGCTTGATTTAAAATATATATATATTTAATTTATTTTTATTTAATTTATTTATTTTTGGCTGCTTTGGGTCTTTGTTGCTGCATGTGGGCTTTCTCTAGTTGTGGCGAGCGGGGGCTACTCTTCATTGCAGTGTGCGTGCTTCTCATTGCGGTGGCTTCTCTTGTTGTGGAGCACAGGCTCTAGGTCCGCGGTCTTCAGTAGTTGTGGCTCGCGGGCTCTAGGGCGCAGGCTCAGTAGTTGTGGTGCACGGGCTTAGTTGCTCCACAGCATGTGGGATCTTCCTGGACCAGGGATCAAACCCATGTCCCCTGCATTGGCAGGTGGATTCGTAACCACTGCACCACCAGGAAAGTCCAATATATATATCTCAGAAACTGAACTGAAGGATATAAATGTTGATTGAGCCATTCATTTTAGGAAAATGTTTTTCTAAGCTCATTGCATCAACTTGGCTCAATTGTTGAATAAATTGCCCCATACTGAAATAGGGCATTTTCTAACTTTAAATAATGGATTCCATAGGTGTTTAATTATTTGTCTTCAAAATAGCAACTTCTGGGCTAATTCAAGTATTTGACGATGAGACATGAGTAAAAAAATTACCTAGTACAGAAAGAAGTATATTTTAAGAAAATAAATTTAACTGCTAACCACTATTTTATGTTATGCAAAGTTAATTAGTTTTTTAAAACTTCCAACTTCTATCAGGGCAACTGTGCTGAAAATACTGCAAAGAAGCTGAATATTGCACGAGATGAACAGGATACTTATGCTATTAACTCCTATACCAGAAGTAAAGCAGCATGGGAAGCTGGAAAATTTGGAAATGAAGTTGTTCCTGTCACAATTACAGTAAAAGGTTGAAGGATAGATTTTAATTTTTAGTAGATTTTACGTGTTGCTAAATATTTTATGTTTAAGTTTTAGTACATTTTTATCTTTGTTAATTTCAACTGAGGACGCTGACACTGCTGCTTATGGTTAATAAAGGGAAATGTTGCTAATTCAGAGGTAATATTTAGTTTCTAAAATAATTTAGTTTAATTTCTAATATAATTCTTTCTAATATAGCAACAAAGAACACACTAAGTTAAGTGAAAAGGGGGGATTTATTAGAAGGCCACTTGGGGATTCGTCCCAGAACTGAAAGATGTACAGCAGCAACCAGTCAGCTCTGGGAACTTCAGGGATTGGGAGTGGGTAGTCAGTACCATTAGGGCGTGCTGTCTCGGCTTTTCCATGCTGCTTTTGTTCTTTATTGTCTCAGCCTTCCTGTGGTGCTGCCTCCATCTCCAGGGTCACATCTGTAGGGCTCTCAGTCACAAAGGAAAGAGACCTCCTCACCAATTGCAGCAAAATGAATCCACAGTAAAGACTCAGTTAACTTGGTTTAGGTTACATTTCGATTCTAGAAATAATTACTGTGATGAGAATGATGGTGTACCAAAACTTATCCAGCCTAGGTTGGACATCTACCCCTGGGGTTAGAAGAATGAGGTCTGTGATCATAGAAGGAGGCTGAGAGAGGAGAATGGGATGTGGCTGAACAGAAGATTTAAATTGCATCAGGCTACTTAATAAACTCTTCTTTAAGACACTAACAGAAATTATTGATGGTGGATTCTTGAGTGGAATTTACTTGGGATGGTTTAAGGTATGTGGGCATACAGGGAAGCACAGACTACCAGGCACCTTGTGTACCGTTTCTTACTGAGCAACTAATTATTATCTTCACTGCTAAGATTACTTAATTTAAAAGATTTTGTTTTAGGTAAACCAGATGTAGTGGTGAAAGAAGATGAAGAATATAAACGTGTTGATTTCAGCAGAGTTCCAAAGCTGAAGACGGTTTTCCAAAAAGAAAATGGTTAGTATTAAGAAATGAAGCATAAGAAAAAAGAGTCAGTATACCATGTCTCGTCTTAGAACTGCCTAAGGATTTTTAAAAATTCTAGAAAACAACTAGATGGTATTTAACATTTTCAATGTATCAGGCTCAAGTGAAGTTAACAAAACATATGATATTTATCCAAAGTATATTTAAAATTGCTTAACAGTTAATATTTTCTTTGCGTGTCTGTGTGTTTGAACTTTTTTTTTATTATTAATTTTTATTGGAGTGTAGTTGATTTACAATGTTGTTAGTTTCTGCAGTACAGCAAAGTGAATCAGTTATGCATATACATATATCCACTCGTTTTTAGATTCTATTCCCGTATAGGTCATTACAGAGTATTGAGGTAGAGTTCCCTGTGCTATACAGTAGGTTTTTATTAGTTATTTATTTCATATAAACAGTTAATACTTTCAATATATAAAGCCTCTGGAACAGGTTGTAGAATGATGTAAAACAGTTTTTCATATGTACTTCATCTTGAAAGTTTTTCATGATATGAAAGTCAAGTTTACATATTATGTTAAATATCTGTAAGCCTCTGGAGGACTAAGCTGATAGCTGTTTTTCATTGTTATATCTCTAGTGCCTGGTTCTCAACAAATAAATGTTGAATGTTAGTGTAAATGGGATCCCAGGTTACTAAATCCTTTGAGGAAAAAAGGTCAGTTCTGCTTTTAAAATTGGCTGTATATAGCTGCGATAATCTGAAATAACTTTTTTCCCTTTTTTGATTGAATTTCTCAATACTAACTGTAGGAGTGGATCGATCTTTTTTATTAAAGCATCATATAAAAATTTATATTGCAGGGAATTCCCCGATGGTCCAGTGGTTAGGACTCCGTGCTTCTGCAGCAGGGGCACGGGTTTGATCCCTGGTCGGGGAACTAAGATCCCACAAGCCTCACAGCTCAGCCAAAAAAAGAAAAAAAAAATTTATATTGCAAAAGTATATTTTTATAATTTTAGCAGCAGTCTATTTTAGGGTCTTCATTGGTATTTAAAAGAAAACAGCTTAATTGACATATAATTTGCATACCATAAAATTCTCCTGTTTAAAATGTACAGTTTAGTGACTTTTAGTATTCATTTAACTTCAAGTGATTGTAGAGAAGAAGAAATATCTGATTTTGACACTGATTTGCAAAATATATAATGAGTGCCTGCTCTACTGTGAATAAGCAAAGACTTAGTGTTAGGAAAAATATGAAGTGGTCCTTATCTTTGAGGAATTATGAACCAGCATTTACCCAGTGCCATCACGCATGCCTTTTGAGGTAGCTTTGAATAAACTGTTACAAAAAACTAACATAAGGGGACATCCCTGGTGGTCCAGTGGTTAAGACGCCACGCTCCCAATGCTGGGGGCCCGG
Source organism: Balaenoptera borealis (assembly GCF_965194805.1). Classification (NCBI taxonomy): domain Eukaryota; kingdom Metazoa; phylum Chordata; class Mammalia; order Artiodactyla; family Balaenopteridae; genus Balaenoptera; species Balaenoptera borealis. The sequence continues at coordinate 93,104,510 of NC_138868.1, read as the reverse complement.
GTTCGATCCCTGGTCTGGGAACTAGATCCCACATGCCACAACGAAGATCCCACACGGGGCAGGAACTAAGACCCGGCGAAGCCAAATAAATAAAAATATATTTTAAAAAAATCTAACATAAAAAGGTATACTGACATTAATTGTGTTATACACATACACATTTAATTATGTGTATTTTCCTGAGGGCAGGAATTATCTCCATCCATATCTTCATGCATCTAGCAACCCAGGCAGTATTGTGTAGAAATCTGTTAAATTGATCCAAACGAATTCAGTGTGAAAGAATGTTCTGACGTCATGCTCATTGATACTTTCAGGTACAGTAACAGCTGCCAATGCCAGCACACTGAATGATGGAGCAGCTGCTGTGATTCTGATGACTGCAGATGCAGCCAAGAGGCTCAGTGTTAAACCACTGGCAAGAATAGCAGGTAGAAAATGTTCTGAACTTGTTTATTCCTAAACCCCTATATTCTTCCTGAAATTGAGGTTCTTTGTCAGTAATATTATATGTAATATTGAAGTTGGCTATTTCTGTCTGTAGGTTGTACTTTGTGACAGAATTTAACTAGTACATGTTTTAATTGAGATAGAACCTCCTTCAGTATTTTTGTTAGGATTTGCTTTGTGTAAGAGAAAGCTTTTAAAAATCTTTCCCTATCCTGGATGATGTGTGGGAGACTACAGGGTACATGTTTTCCCCTGGCACTGTGGGGAAAGGTAGCCAGGTAGAATAAAAAGAATATGGGCTTAGGAGTATAGAGATACAAAAAATCTAATTGTACTGGCATTTATTATTAACTGTGTGGTCTTGGCATGTCCTCAGTCTCCTTAAGACTTTTTAGCTGTAAAATCTGCCTTGCCTTCTTCATAAATAGTTAAACAGATACCATTTTGTTTAGATCATGGTTTCTTAACCTCAGCACCATTGACATTTCACAACAAATAATTGTGTTGTAGGGGGCTATTCTATGCATTGTAAGATGTTTAGCAGCTTGGCTTCTACCCACTAGATACTACAATAAGTGGCATTCCACTTGTGCAACAACCAAAAATATCTCTAGATAATGTCAGTGTCCCTGGAGGCAGTTCCCCCTAACTCCCTATCTGTGAAAGTCAATGGCTTAGATGACTGGTATAATCTTATAAAGTGCAGAATCTTAGAAAAGGCACAAATACATTTAAATACACTAAAAGGTGTAGGAAACTTGCATTTTTTCATATTGTATAAGTTGTTAGATATAGTCTTGGGTGCTTGTAAAAAGATTTTAACGACCTTTTTTTTTAAATAAAGCATTTGCTGATGCTGCTGTAGAACCTGTTGATTTTCCAGTTGCACCTGCATATGCTGTACCTAAGGTGAGAACAGAATAACAGACCATAACTCATTGTGCCAATTTCTGGTTTTGCTTATACCAAGGTTGCATGTTTTAGATTTTACATGTTATTCATCTGCCAAAGCATAGAGGTAGCTTAGTTTCAAATCTTCTCACTTCTCCTGAAAACAATTAGAGAGCAACAAGGGTAACAACAACAAAAGTAAAGGGGCAACCCACAAACTATATTTTCAGTGGAGCAGATAAAAACTACATGATTGAATTCCTTGTGTGGAACTCACACACCTGGAATGGCAACCGCAAAGTGGGAGGTTGGTGCAGCAGAGAAAAGAAGGGAATGCTGAGGGTCCAGGGTTCTAGAATTCAAAGCAAATATTCATTACTAGAAGGAGCAGTCTTCAGTCCTGAAAGGGAACTCCCGGGAGCTGGTCTGAGAGTAAAACTGGAGATGGAGAGGACCTATCTGCTCCAATTGTCAGTCTGAGTCTTTGCGGGAAGTTACTAAGGGGTCCCAGGAAAGGAGACAGTGTTGTGTTGGTTTAGGGGTTAAGGGATCTCAGAAGACTCCAGCAAATGTTCCCTTTCAGAAGTAGAGGGCCTCACCGAGAGAGAGAGAGAATGTCTGAGGGTGGCACCCAGATTAAAAAAAAAAAAAAAAAAATCAGTGGGGAATAAGGATAGAGAAGGATCAGAAACAACAGGGAGTGATGATCTGTCCAGAGGTGGCAGATCTCAGAAAGCAACACAGTTATACAACTTCTGAAAGTGAATGTGCATCACATTGGAAAGGAAGGGTGATAAACATTTCTCAGCTAGATTCTGAGAGCTAGAAAAGTGGCTATAGTTAGGTACCATGTTTTGTCTCATGGTGTTGGAACTAGAGGAAGCTGTTTGAGCTGTACAGCTTAGAAAGCTACCTGAGCCTGCTGGAGGAAGAGAGCAAGGAGGAACAAAAGTTTCATGTTAATTTTATTGTTGCTCACAACAAAAAAATTTCTAAAGATAAACACCCTCCTGCAATAGCTGAGGAACTATCAAAACAAAAGATCATATAATAAGACTTTAAATAAATCATTTACAATGAAAATACAATAGCTCTGAATAACTGTGCCCCAGATAACCCCACAGCAACTTTTATAAAGCAGAAACTCTAGGGGATGCAATGAAAAATTAGTAGAGACTAATATACCTCTTTCATTTGATAGATAAAGAATCTAGGACTAAGCAACATATAATCAGTAAAGTAGATCTTAAGAATATGTATCAACTATGTACCCCTAAATAAAGAGTACGTTTTTTTCAGTTACCCATGGAATGTTCAAGAAAATCAAGTTTTCTCTCTCCAAAATAGAAATACGATAATGCAAACAAGTCTTTGATTACAATGCAATAAGATGAGAAATTAGGGCATTCCCTGGCAGTCAAGTGGTTAGGATTCCACACTTCCACTGCAGGGGGCACGGGTTCGATCCTTGGTCAGGGAACTAAGATCCTGCATGCCGTGCAGCCCCCAAAACAAAAACAAAAACAAAAACAAAAAGATGAGAAATTAAAATCAGAAAATAAAAGGGCCCTTCCTCCTGGAAACTAAGAAACTCCATATTTATGTATTACATCAAAGGGAAATAATATAAATGAAAATTGCAGAATTTCAAGAAGATAATGAAAATAAGTTTTGACTTAATTATCTGAACATAATCTATATTTTTAAAAATTTAGGTTCTTAAAGATGCAGGATTGAAAAAAGAAGATATTACAGTGTGGGAAATAAATGAAGCCTTTAGTGTGGTCGTACTAGCAAACATTAAAATGCTAGAGATTGATCCCCAAAAAGTGAATATCAATGGAGGAGCTGTTTCTCTTGGACATCCGATTGGGTAGGTAAAATTATAAAGAAAAATATACCTAGGTTAATGGCTGCCTTTGTATATTCCTATCACAACTTAAACTGCTTCATGATAATTCTTGTTACTCTTGGTTTAACAGTTTTTCTTCCCACCCATCCTTCATAAGGCAAATACCATTTCTGATAGGATCCCCATTGAACACAGATCTATCACATCTGTTCCTTGAAAACTAATATTGTTTTATGTTGAAGAAGATAATTTAAGAGTAAAATCTATGCTTGGGCTTTTTAAAAAGCTGTAACCATTCTTGGGGCTTCCCTGGTGGGCCAGTGGTTAGGACTCCACGCTTCCACTGCAGGGGGCATGGGTTCGATCCCTGGTCGGGAAACTAAGGTCCTGCGTGCCGCTCAGTGCGGCCAAAAAAACAAACAAACAAAAGCTGTAACCCTTCTTGAAACAAGTCTCCCAAGTTAAAGTAAAGTAGTTAAATTCAGCTATAAGTAATGGCTAATTTGGTTATTCATACAGTCTATAAACCATTAAAGTACCAAAATGCTTTCTTAATCCTAGGATGTCTGGAGCCAGGATTGTCGTCCATTTGGCTCATGCCTTGAAGCAAGGAGAATATGGTCTTGCCAGTATTTGCAACGGAGGAGGAGGTGCTTCTGCCATGCTGATCCAAAAGCTGTAGACAACTTCTGTTGTCTAAGGCAACAACCCTATGTAGCCAGAAAGGCCTGCTGTAATCAGGGTGACTGATTACCCTGGGTCAGCTTGTATGAAAATAATGTTTCACTTTTTATGATTTTCAACTCTTTTTTAAAAAATAAGATAAAAAATCAAATCCCCAAACCTTTTGAGATTACACAGTAATTTTTCCTTCTACTTTACATTTTTTCTAATCTTGAACACATTTTTTGTTATAAGGCTGTACTGTTTAAAATACCACTGTGCAATATTAGTGACTTATAAGTAGCTAGAAGCTTCCATTTTAGAGAATAAATCTTAATTTACATTTTTGAGGACTGTTAAAGATTAAGTGAATGTTATCTATCACTAATTTAGATTTAATAGACCCTTCAAAGTTAAGAGCAGTTATTCTGTGCAAACTAGGAATGCCTCAGATCATTAGTCAAGAAGCTGAAGGCTGTAGTGTTGCTAGAAACAGGAGGAACCCATGTGCTCAGGTCTGAAGTGGGTGCAATCAATTTCTCATAACCTCATCATTCAGAATTTGTTTGTTTGGGGGTGGGGGTTAGGATTTTTGCTCTGAATTACTACAGTAGCACAGAGAGTGGGAAAGAAGGTGGAAACTAAACTGCTCAACTGAATGGATTTCTGAAGGGAAGAGATCGCCACTTTCATTATGCCACAATGCCTGTTCTTAAGCAGAAGAAAATGCAGCACAAGTATCTATCTTGAGTTGCATCTCATCTAGAAAAAAAACGCACTGTAGGCAGGGGCTATGCACACCAACCTCAGCTGCAGTTCTGAGAAGGGAAACCTTCTGTTCAAGTTGATGTTGACAATAGTTGGGGAGTAGAGGGGACAGAAAAGTGGTATTACATGTATCTCATGGCAAATAATTCAGTGAATTATTCAGTGAATCCTTATCTTTGAAGGAAAAAAAAAAGATAACATGGAAAAAATTGTTCTTAAGATGCAAAGATTACTTTCAAAAATATCTGTATAGTAATTACAGCTCCCTTTTGCAGCTCATTATGTGCTAAGTACTGTCCTAGTGGCTTTATTTGTATTAACTCCTTTAATCCTCACAAAAACTCAATAGGGTAGATACCATTATTATCCCTCCTATAAAAATAAGGAAATTGAGGCATGGAGTGGTAACATAAATTCTCAAGGTCAAATACCTCGTGAGTAGCTGAGATGGATTCAGTTCCAGGCAGTCTTACTCCAGAGCCCAAGTTCTTAACTCACCATGTTTGGCTTCTCAGTCTCAGATAAATATCTGCCCTAACTGTAATAGGAACTGGGTAAAATACATGGGAAAGAAAAATCCAACCCAAAATATTTAGAATACTTCATTGAAGATAAGCAGAATTAACAATGAATCCAAAAGTCAGTCATCTGGAAAACAAATCTGGGAGAAAATGAAGAGAGAAAAAGAAAAGACATAGAACCAACAAGTAAATGGTATTTATTAAAAAGAAAAAAGGTACTCTGAAGCAATAATTACAATATAAGAGAAAAACTCAGATTTTTACTAAGTGGGAAGATTTTGAAGGCCTTATTTCATTAACAGAATTAACAGAATCACATGTTCTATGGAAAAGACAGTAAAGAAAAAAATTCTTCAAACAGCTAGGTAGAAAAATTGGTAACCTTAGTCCTTATTTCTGTAACTGTCAGAAGATAAGTGACCAACATCTACATATTTTTAATGGAGTAAGAGTGATAAAGATACTAGAAGGAGTGTCTAGGCATGCAAAAGCTTAGAAAATGTAGCACTGTGATGTTTCCTCCAAAAGTGACAAAGGTTTATACCAGCACACGGAAAGAATAATCAAGAATTTGGGAATATGAAAGTTAAAATTTTTAAAAATGATTAAGGACTGACTAGGGAGCAAGAGAAGATAGTGGTGAAACAGGGGTTAAAAAAAAAATATATATATATATGCTAAATAAAGGGAAATGCCATTGGAATGTAAAAAAGGAGTTCCACATTTTAAATTACTATAGAAGATAAAAGCTGAAAAACCCAATTACAAAGTAAAAGATGGCTGGTGTATATCACAAATTATTAGCCATCAAGGCAGAAAGTGTTCAAATAGGACAAGAACAATTTCGTGTAAAGATTACTCAAAATGAAGTTATGGAGAACCCAAAGAGGGTCATAGAAGAAGTGGCTCTTATGAAGGATGACATGAGAATTTAGCATGCATTTAGGAGCTGATTGGCATCCTCCCTGGAGACTGGGGAAGCCAGCAGATACCACCTCTTTGTTCTCACTTGAGCCCAGTACATATCACCAATATCTCACTAAAAGGGGCTTATACACATCTGGTGCCCCAGCTTTTGCAGCTGCCACCAAAGGGAGAGGCCCCTGGACCACCTGGTTCTGATAGCCAGCAGGTTTTATACTTACGGGTGCCACAGAACTGTAGCAAAGAATCAGTCATTAATGGGTATAGCAGCCCTGCCCACACCTCCCAAGGGTATACACCTGGGCCCAGTGCAGAGGCAACATGCAAAAAAGCCCATCTCCCAGTTTTCTCCATGAGAGGGCCCTAACTACATACTTTCCCAGTTGCTTTCTACAAGTACAGCTTTCAATCAGCTTGCATCTAGGTACAGACTGCAGTCTTCCCCTTTGGGAGCCACTAAGAACAAAGAAGGCAGCATGGAAAATCACAAATGTTTAAGAGATAAAGAGCTCTGGTCAGGCTGATGTACAAGGTTCTCTTACCTAAGATCACTCTGTCAAGACTGAGAGAGGTGGCTCTTTTATCTAAGGTACAGAAACCAACACAGAGAATCAAGGAAAATGAAGAAATGGGAATATGTTTCAAACAAAAGAATGAGATAAAACTTTAGAAACAGACCTCAGTGAAACAGAGATAAGTGATTTACCTAATAAAGAATTAAAAATAATGGTCATAAAGATGCTCACACATCAGGAGAATAATGTTTAAACAAAGTGAGAATTTCAAAGAAGGTAGAAAGTATGAGAAAGTACCAAAGAGAAATCAGAGAGCTGAAGAATACACTAACTGAATTGAAAAATTCAATAGAGGAGTTAAGCAACAGACAAGTAGAAGAAAGGATCAGTGAACTCAGGGCAGTGAAATTTATCCAATCAGAGGAGCAAAGAAAAAAAAATGAAAGACAGCTTAAAGGACTTATGAGACACCATCAAGTGAGCAAACAAGTATATGCGTTATAGGGGGTCCCAGAAGTAAAAGAGAAAGGGGCAGAAAGCTTATAAGAAATATCAGCTGAAAACTTTCCTAACCTGGAGAAAGAAACAGACCAGATCCAGGAAGCACAGAGAAATCCAAAAAAGATAAATCCAAAGAGCCCTCACATGGAGACGCATTATAATTAAATTGTGAAAAGTTAAAGACAAAGAGAGAATCTTAAAAGCAGCAAGAGAAAAACTTGTCATGAACAAAGGAACCCCCATAAGACTATCAGCAGATTTTTCAGCAGAAACATTATAGGCCAGAGGGGAGTGGTATGATATATTCAAAAGGGCAGAAAGAAAAAACAAACTGCCAATCAAGAATACTTTATCCAGGAAAGCTGTCCTTCAAAATTGAAGGAGATAGTTTCCCAGACAAGCAAGAGCTGGAGGAGTTCATTACCACTAGACCAGCCTTATTAAAATGTTAAAGGGACATCATCAACCTGAATCAAAGGATGCTAATTAGTGACAAAGAAACCTTTGAAAGTATGTCTCACTGGTAAAGATAAATATGTAGTTAAATTCAGAATACTTTATTGTAATGGTGGTGGGTAAATCCTTATAACTGGTGTGAAGGCTAAGACAAGATGATTAAAAATAAGCATAACTTCAAAAAATTTTAATGGATACATAAGGTAAAAATATGTAAACTGTAACATCAAAAACATAAAATGGAGGGGGGAGTAGAGTGTAGAGCTTAAGTATTTGAAATTAAGTTGTTATAGCTTAAAATATACTGTTACAAATATGAGAGGTTTTATATAAGCCTCATGGTAACCACAAAGCAAAGACTTATAGTAGATGCACAAAAGATAAAGATAAAGGAGTCTATGCACACCCCTACAAAAAAAATCATCAAACCACAAAAGAAGAAAGCAAGACATGAAGGAACAAAGGAATTACAATACAGCCAGAGAACAATGAACGAAATGGGAGTAGTAAGTCCATTTCTATCAATAGCAACCTTAAATGACTGAATGGAAAAAAAAAAAAAGACCCAATTATATGCTGCATACATGAGAATCACTTCAGCTTTAAGGACACATACAGACTGAAAGTGAAGGAATGGAAAAATATGAATGGAAACCAAAAGAAAGCAGGGTAGCTATATTTATATTGGACAAAATAGACTTTAAGACACAGAACGTAGGAAGATAAAAAGGACATTATATTATGATGAAGGGGTCAATCCAACAAGAGAATAAAAAATTGTAAATATTTATCCACCCAACATTGGAGCACCTAAATATATAAAGCATATATTAACAGACCTGAGGGTACTCTCTGGCAGTCCAGTGGTTAAGACTTGGTGCTTTCATGGCCGGGGTCTGGGTTCAATCCCTGGTCGAGGAACTAAGATCCTGCAAGCTGCACAGTGTGGCCGGTGGGGGGGGGGGAGTGGGTGGGGGGGAACGAGACCTAAGGGAGGAAGAGACAGTAATCCAATAATAGGGGACTTCAATACCGCACTTTCAACAATAGTTACTTCATCCAGATTGAAAATCAATGAGGAAACATTGGACTTAAATGATACGTTAGACCAGATGGACTTAGATACATTATGACGTTCTATCCAAGGGCAGCAGAATACATGTTCTTCTCAAGTGCACATGTATCATTCTCCAGAATAGAGCATATGTTAGGCCACAAAAGAGGTCTTAAGATTAAGGAGACTGAAATTGCATCAAGCATCTTTTCTGACCACAGTGGTATGAAACTAGAAGTCAATTATAAGAAGAAAAGTGGAAAATTCACAAATATGTGGAGATTAAAAACCATGCTACTGAACAACCAATGGGTCAAAGAAGAAAATCAAACAGAAATAAAAAAATACGCTGACACAGATGAAAATGGAAATGCAACACACCAAAACACGCGATGGAGCAAAAGCAGTTCTAATAGGCAACTTCATACTGCGCTAAGAATCAAGAAAGACCTCAAATAAACAACCTAACTTTACACCTCAAGGAACTAGAAAAAGAACAAACTAAGCCCAAAGTTAGTTGAAGGCAGGGAAATAAAGATCAGAGCAGAAAGAAAGGAAATACAGGCTAAAAAGATAATAGAAAAGATTTAAAAAAAATGAAGAGCTGATTTTTAAAAAAAGAAACAAACGACAAATCATTTGCTAGACTTAAAACAAAAAAAAGAGAAGCCTCAAATAAATAAAATTATAAATGAAAGAGGAGATATTACAACCAGTACCACACAATGAATCATAAGAGAGTATGCTGAACAATTATACACCAATAAACTGCACAAACTAGAAGAGATGGAAAAAGTCCTAGCACCATATAACTTACCAAGACTGAAGCATGAAAAAATAGAAAATCTGAACATACTAATTACTAGTGAGGAGATTGAATCAGTAATGAAAAACCTCCCAATTAAGAAAAGTCCAGGACCAGACAGCTTCATTGGTGAATTCCACCACGCATTTAAAGAATTAACACTAATCCTTCTCAAACTCTTCCAACAAATAGAAGAGGCGAGAATCCTTCCAAACAAATTTTATGAGGACATCATTACCCTGATAGCAAAACCAAAAAAGGACACTACAAGAACAGAAAACTACAGGCCAATATCTCTGATGAAAGTAGATACAAATATCCTGAACAACATATTAGCAAACCAAACTCTACAGCACATTAAAAGAATCATGCACCATAATTAAGTGGAATTTATTCCAGGGATGTAAGCATAGTTCAGTATCCATAAGTCAATGTTATAAACCAAGTAACAAAATGAAGGATAAAAATCATGATCATCTCAAGATGCAGAAAAAGCATTTGATAAAATTCAACATCCATTCATGATAAAAACTCCCAATACAGGGGGTGTAGAAAGAATGTACTTCAACATAATAAAGGCTATATATGACAAGCACACAGCTAACATCATACTCGATGAAAAGCTGAAAGGTTTTCCTCTAAGATCAGGAACAAGACAAGGATGCCCACTCTTACCAATTTTATTCAACATATTACTAGACGTCCTAAGCAGAACAATTAAAATAGCAAGCAAGGAAAAGACATAAAAAGCTTCCACAACAAAAAGGAAGAAGTAGATGAAATGCAGATGATATATTATATATAGACTACCCTAAAAACTCTACCAAAGAACTGTTATAATAAATGAATATAATAAAGTTGTAGGATACAAAATCAATATACAGGCATACCTCATTTTATTGCACTTTGTAGATACTGTGGGTTTTTTGTTTTGTTTTTTTTAAACAAATTGAAGGTTTGTGGCAATCCTGTGTTGTCAGATGACGGTTAGCATATTTTAGCAATAAAATTAAGGTATACATATTGTTTTTTAAGACATAATACTAATGCACACTGAATAGACTATAGTGTAAACATAACTTATATGCACTGGGAAACAAATTTGTGTGACTCGTGATTTGCTTTATTGCAGTGGTCTAGAACTGAACCTGCAATATCTCTGAGATATGCCTGTATTGAGTTTTTTTGTTTTTGTTTTTCAACAAATTGAAGCTTTATGGCAACTTTGCATTGTGTATCAAGCAAGTCTATCAATCAGCACCATTTTTCCAATAGCATTTGTTCACTTCGTGTGTCTATTTCACATTTTGGTAATTCTCACAATATTTCAAACTTTTCATTATTATTATATTTGTTATGGTGATCTGTGACCAGTGATCTCTGATGTTACTATTGTAATTGTTTTGGGGCACAATGAACTGCACTCATATCAAGATGGTGAACTTGATAAATATTGCGTCTTCTGACTGTTCCACCAACCGGCAACTTCCCCATCTCTCTCCTTCTCCCTGAGGGGAGGGAACAGGCCTCCTTATTCCCTGAGACACAACAATATTGAATGTAGGCCAATTAATAACCCTACATGACCTCTAAATGTTAAAGTGAAAGGAAGAGTCACATGTCTTTCACTTGAAATCAAAAGCTAGCAACGATTAAGCTTAGTGAGGAAGGCATGTACAAAGCCGAGATAGTCTGAAAGCTAGGCCTTTTGTGCCAGTTACCAAGTGCTACTCCAGTGAAGCTAGGGATGTTAAGAAAGTGAAACAGCCTCATTGCTAATACAGTAGGTCTCCTACATATGAACGAGTTCTGTTCTGAGAGCGAGTTCATAAATCCAATTTGTTCGTAAGTCCAACAAAGTTAGCCTAGGTACCCAACTAACACAATCGGCTATATAGTACTGTACTGTAATCGGTTTATAATAGTTTTCACACAAATACATAAAAAACACAAAAAATAAAGAAAACATTTTAGGTGTTACAGTACAGTACCTTGAAAAGTATAGTAGTACAGTACAACAAGTGGCATACAGGGGCTGGCATCAAGTGAACAGGTTACTGACTGGAGGACGGAGAAGAGGTGGGAGATGGTAGAGCTGAAGGACTGTCAGCAATAGGAGACGGAGGGTCTGGACAAAAGCACAACCACTTATAGAGGATGCACACAATGTGACAATATACACCAGACGTGTGAACTAACTTATGTGACTGGACATGCAAACGCATGTTCGCATCTTTGAAAGTTCACAACTTGAAGGTTTGTATGTAGGGGACTTAGGGTAAGCAGAAAGTTTTATTAGTCTGGCTAGAAGATCAAACCAGCCACAACATTCCCTTAAGCCAAATCCCAATCCAGAGCAAGGCTCTGGCTCTCTCAGATTCTGTGAAGGCTGAGACAGGTCAGGAAGCTGCAGAAGAAAAGTTTGAAGCTACCAGAGATTGGTCCTTGAGGTTTAAGGTAAGAAGCCAGCTCCATAACATCAAAGTGCAAGATTCAGCAAGTGCTGATGTAGAAGGTGCAGCAAGTTATCCAAAGATCTAGCTAAGATAATTCATGAAGGTGGCTCCACTAAACAACAAATTTTCAACGTAGATGAAACAGCTCTTGAAACATCTATTGAAAGAAGATGCCATCCAGGACTTTCAAAGCTAGACTGGAGAAGTCAATGCCTGGATTCAAAGCTTCAAAGGACAGGCTAACTCACTCTCTTGTTAGGGGCCAGTGCATCTGGTGAGTTTAACTTGAAGTCATTGCTCATCTACCACTCTGAAAATCCTAAGGCCCTTAAGAATTATGCTAAATCTATTCTGCCTGTGCTTTATAAATGGAACAACAAAGTCTGGATGACAGCACATCTGCTCACAACATGGTTAACCAAATATTTTAAGCCCAGTATTGAGAACTGTTCCTCAGGAAAACAAAATTTCTTTCAAAACATTACTGCTCATTGACAATACACTTGGTCACTCAAAAGCTCTGATAGAGATGTACAGTGAGCTTAAGATGGTTTTAAATTCTGTTAACATGGCATCCATTCTGCAGTCTATGGATCAAGGAATAATTTCAACTTTTAAGTCTTCTTATTTAAGAAATATATTTTGTAAAGCTATAGCTGCCATAGTGATTCCTCTGACGAATCTGGGCAAAGTTAACTGAAAACCTTCTGAAAAGCATTCACCATTCTAGATGCCATTAACAGCATTCATGGAAACCATAAAAAGAATGAAAAGACAACCCTCAAAATGGGAGAAAATATTTGCAAACGAAGCAACTGACAAAGGATTAATCTCCAAAATATACAAGCAGCTCATGCAGCTCAATATCAAAGAAACAAACAACCCAATCCAAAAATGGGCAGAAGACCTAAGTAGACATTTCTCCAAAGAAGATATACAGATTGCCAACAAACACATGAAAGGATGCTCAACATCACTAATCATTAGAGAAATGCAAATCAAAACTACAATGAGGTATCACCTCACACCAGTCAGAATGGCCATCATCAAAAAATCTACAAACAATAAATACTGAAGAGGGTGTGGAGAAAAGAGAACCCTCTTGCACTGTTGGTGGGAATGTAAATTGATACAGCCACTATGGAGAACAGTATGCAGGTTCCTTAAAAAACTAAAAACAGAACTACCATATGACCCAGCAATCCCACTACTGGGCATATACCCTGAGAAAACCATAATTTCAAAAGAGTCATGTACCACAATGTTCATTGCAGCTCTATTTACAATAGCCAGGACATGGAAGCAACCTAAGTGTCCATCAACAGATGAATGGATAGAGAAGATGTGGCACATATATACAATGGAATATTACTCAGCCATAAAAAGAAACGAAATTGACTTATTTGTAGTGAGGTGGATGGACCTAGAGTCTGTCATACAGAGTGAAGTAAGTCAGAAAGAGAAAAACAAATACTGTATGCTAACACATATATATGGAATCTAAAAAAAGAAAAATGGTTCAGAAGAACCTAGGGGCAGGACAGGAATAAAGACGCAGACGTAGAGAATGGACTTGAGGGCACAGGGAGGGGGAAGGGTAAGCTGGGATGAAGTGAGAGAGTGGCATGGACATATATATACTACTAAATGTAAAATAGATAGCTAGAGGGAAGCAGCTGCATAGCACAGGGCGATCAGCTCGATGCTTTGTGACCACCTAGATGTGTGGGATAGGGAGGGTGGGAGGGAGACGCAAGAGGGAGGAGATATGGGGATGTGTGTATATGTATAGCTGATTCACTTTGTTATACAGCAGAAACTTAACACACCATTGTAAAGCAATTATACTGCAATAAAGATGTTAAAAAAAAAAAGAGTATTCATGATTCATGCCTTTAGGTCAAAACATCAACATTAACAGGAGTTTGGAAGAAGTTGTTTCCAACCTCATGGATAACTTGAGTGGTTCAAGATGTCAGGGGAGGAAGTAACTGCAGATGTGGTGGAAACAGCAAGAGGACTAGAATTATAAGTGGGGCTTAAGATGTGACTGAATCGCTGCAATCTCATCATAAAACTTTAATGAATGAGGATTTGCTTCTTACAGATGAGCAAAGAAAGTGGTTTCTTGAGATGGAATCTAATCCTGGTAAAGATGCTGTAAAGACTGTTGAAATACAACTAAAGATTTAGAATATGACATAAACTTAGTTGATAAAGGAGTGGCAGGGTTTTGAGAGGATTGACTCCAATTTTTAAAGAAGTTCTACTGTGGGTAAAATGCTGTAAAACAGCTACAGAGAAATTATTCATGAAAGGAAGAATCAATTGATGCAGGAAACTTCATTGTTGCCTTAGAAACTGCCACAGCCACCCCAACCTTGAGCAACCATCATCCTGATCAGCCAGCAGCCGTCAACATCGAGGTAAGACCCTCCACCAGTAAAGGCTGAAGGCTCAGATGATGGTTAGCATTTTTTTTAGCAATAAAGTGTTTAAAATTTTTTTTAAATTTATTCTTATTATTTATTTAATTTTAGTTTATTGGAGCTACCTTTTTCTTTTCTTTCTTCCTTTTTTTTTTTTTTTTTGGCCACATTGCACGGCTTCCAGGATCTCAATTCTCTGACTAGGGATTGAACCTGGGCCATGGAAGTGAAAGACTGGAATCCTAACCACTAGGTCATGAGGGAACTCCCAGCAATAGAGGATTTTTAAATTAAGGTATGTATATTTTTTTTACACATGATGCTATCTCACACTTTAAATAGACTACAGTATAGTCTGAACATAACTTTCATATGCACTGGGAAACCAAAAACTTTGTGCAACTTGTGATATTTGCTTAATTGTGGTCATCTGTAACTGAATCTGCAATATCTCCAAGGTATGCCTGGTACAAAAATCTTTTGCATTTATATACACTAACAATGAACTATCAGAAAGAGAAATTAAGAAAATAATCCCATTTACAGCTGCATCAAAAATAATAAAGATACCCTAGGGATAAATTTAACCAGGGAAGTGACAGATCAGGACACTGAAAAGTATAAGACACTAATGAAAGAAATTGAAAACATAAATTAATGGAAAGATATTTCATGCTCATGGACTGGAAGAATATTATTAAAATGTTCATACTACCCAAAGTCATCTACAGATTCATTGCAATCCGTACCAAAATTCCAATGGCATATTTTCAAAGAAACAGAAGAGCAATTCTAAAACTTGTATGAAACCACTAAAGACCCCAAATAGCTAAAGCAAACTTGAGAAAGAACAAAGCTGGAGAAATCATACTTCCTGATTTCAAACTATATTATAAAGCTATAGTAATTAAAACTGTATGGTATTGGCATAAA
This sequence comes from Balaenoptera borealis, assembly GCF_965194805.1. NCBI lineage: Eukaryota > Metazoa > Chordata > Mammalia > Artiodactyla > Balaenopteridae > Balaenoptera > Balaenoptera borealis. Next base: position 93,089,292 of record NC_138868.1, on the reverse strand, counting down.
AATAAACACGTAAATCAGTGGAATAGAGAGCCCAGAAATAAATCTATGCATATATGTTCAATTAATTTACAACAAAGGAGCCGAGAATATACAGTGGGGAAAGGACAGTCTCTTCAATAAGTGGTGCTGGAAAAACTGGACAGCCATTTGCAAAAGAATGAAATTGGACCACTATCTTACACCATACACAAAAATCAATTCAAAACGGATTAAAGCCTGAAATTCAAGACCTGAAACCGTGAAACTCCCAGAAGAATACACAGGAGGTAAGCTCCTTGACATGGGTCTTGAGAATTTTTTTTTTTCCTGTATTTCACACCAAAAGCAAAAATAAAACAAGTGGGATTAGATCAAACTTAAAAGCTTCTACACAGCCAAGGAAATCATAAACAAAATGAAAAGGCAACCTATGGAGTGGGAAAAAATATTTGCAAACCATCTATATGACAAGAGGTTAATGTCCAAAATATATACAGAACTGACACAATTCAACAGCAAAAAAGCAAATCAATTAGAAATGGGCGGAGGATGTGAATAGACATTTTTCCAAGGAAGACATACAAATGACCAGCAGGTACACAAAAAGGTGTTCAACATCAGTAGTCACCAAAACCACAATGAGATTTCACCTCACACGTATTAGAATGGCTATCATCAAAATGACAAAAGATAAGTGTTGTTGAGGATGTGAAGAAAAGAGAATCCTTATGCACTGTCGGTGGGAATGTAAATTGGTGCAAGTATGGAAAACAGTATGGAGATTCCTCAAAAAGTTAAAAATGAAAAAAATATGATGCAGCAATCCCAGTTCTGGGTATATATCTAAAGGAACTGAACACAGGATACACACACACACACACGTGTGTGTGTGTATGTGTGTGTGTGTGTATATATATATATATATAAATCTAAATTCCCATGTTCATTGCAGCATTATTTGCAATAGCCAAGATAAGGAAACACCTAAGTGGCAGTTAACAGATGAATGAGTAAAAGATGTGGTAAATACAATGGCATATTATTCCACCATGAGAAAGAAGGAAATCTTGCCACCTGTGACAACATGGATGGATATTGAGGGAATTATGATAAGTGAAATAAGCCAGAGAGAAAGACAAATACTGCATGGTATCATTTACATGTGGAATCTGGAAAAAAAAAAAAAAAAGAAAAAAGAAACAAAAAACTGGAACAGTAGGAAAGCAGTTGCTAGAGGTTGGGGGTATAGAGGAAAACAGGGAGAGGTCAAAGGGTACAAAATTTCAGGTATAACATGAATAAAGTCTGAGGGTCTAATGTATAACCTGGTGACTAGAGATGACAACACTGTATAACATAATTGAAATTGAAATTTGCTGAGAGTAGAACTCAACTATTATCATACACACACACACAAAACTGGATAAATATGTGAGGTGATGGACGTGATAATTAACTAGATGGGCCTTTCACAATGTATATGTAGATCAAATCATGATGTACAGTACATTTTAAATATCTTACAATTTTGCCTATTATATCTCAATAAAGGTAAAAAAAAAATGAAGTTATGTAAGTTACAGACTATCACTGAGTAATAATACCAAACAACTGAAGTAAAAACTATGTCCAAGATAGTTATAATGGGAAATTAAATGTTTATGCCAAGTATTAAAAACAAAGTTAGATGGGATTTGATAGTATAAGATTAAATATCAAAACTTGTACCTTTATAAACACCTGTTTTAAAGCACCCACGCAACACTTACAGAAATTTTAACCTATCTTTTGACCACAATAATAAAAATACTGTAAATTTTTAAATTGAAAAGCATGCTAGGGGACTTTCCTGGTGGCACAGTGGTTAAGAATCTGCTTGCCAATGTAGGGGACATGGGTTCAAGCCCTGGTCTGGGAAGCTCCCACATGCCGTGGAGTAACTAAGCCCATGCGCCACAACTACTGAGCCTGCGCTCTAGAGCCTGCGAGCCACAACTACTGAGGCCTGTGTGCCTAGAGCCTGTGCTCTGCACCAAGAGAAGCCACTGCAATGAGAAGCCCACGCACCACAACAAAGAGTAGCCCCCGCTCACTGCAACTAGAGAAAGCGCGCGCGCATCAACAAAGACCCAACGCAGCCAAAAAATAAGCAAATAAATAAATTAATTAATTAATTAATGTATATAAAAAAAGCATGCTACCTTATTCTAAGTAAAGATATTAAAAAAAAAACAAGAAAATGAAAGTACTTACCTCATCTTTCAGTCTGATGTCTAAAGTTGAAATCAGAACTAAGTTCTTAGTGTTAATTAAATGTTTAGGAAAAAAATCAAAACTCGTCAATTTAAGAAGTTGAATATGAAAAAAGAACTCTGAGGAGAACAGGAAACAAAGAATAAGAAATCAGTGAATCAGAAAAGTATACAGTTGTTAAATGTAAGAGGTGATTTTGTCAGAAAAAAATGAGTCACATCTAATTTAAAGAGAACACAAGCAAAAATTACAGAGAAAAATATAATTTAATTCAGTAAAAAGACTCGTAAGTCTGACAAGATCAATCAGGTTGGAAGAAAATCGGGGAGAAAAACCTGAACTGCTTCTGCAAAAGCTTTCAGGCTTAGATGATTTATTGGTGATTTTAGTTTGAAGGAACACTTATATCCCATTCTACTGAATAAATAAACTGTTGCCCCAAGACATGGAAGCAACCTAAATGTCCATCTACAGATGAATGGATAAAGAAGGCATGATATATAATGGAATATTATTCAGTCATAAAAAAGAATGAAATAATGCCATTTGCAGCAACATGGATGGACTTAGAAATTATCATACTAAGTAAGCCAGAGAAAAACAAATATCATGATATTGCTTATATGTGAAATTAAAAAAAAAAGATGCTAATGAACTTATATACAAAACAGAAATAGATCCACAGACATAGAAAACAAACATATGGTTACCACAGGGGAAAGGGGAAGAGAGATAAATTAGGAGTTTAGGATTAATGTATACACACAACTATATATAAAACAGATAACCAGCAAGGACCTATATACCTACTATATAGCAATGTGAACTATACTCAGTATTTATATATATAAGACTGAATCACTTTGCTGTACATCTGAAACTAACACAACATTGTAAACAAACTATACTTCAATTTAAAAAAAAAACTGTTGCAGAAAATAATAAAAATCAGCATCAGCTAGATGTTAAAGTGCTTATTATGTTCCAGTGACCTAAATGCTTTACATATATTGCCTTATTTAAATATCACATTAAAAAAAAATCACATTAATTTAAAAGTAGGCACCCTTTATTATTCCAATATTCAGATACACTAGGAAGAGACAAAGTTTCAAGTTCATTTAAAAAATTGGAATAAGCTTGAAACCAATCTCACTAGAAGTAAACATTTAAATAAAAAGTGGACAGATCAAATTTAATTATACTTAAAGAATCATTAAGACTGCAAAGTATACAATATTAGGGTTATCAATATAAAAAGAAATTCATGGATTTAATGAAAACAGTTTAATTGATATTAGAAGAGCATCCAATTAAGTTGAACAAATCCTCCTGATATAAATTTTCTTTTTACTTTTTTTTTTGGCCACGCCACATGGGTTGCAGAATCTCAGTTCTCTGACCAGGTATTGAACCCGGCCCATGGCAGTGAAAGTCCGAAATCCTAACCACTAGGACGCTAGGGAACTCCCTTGATATAAATACTTGAAACACTACAAACAAAAGCCAAAATTATACTTAACATCTCTATTAAAATAAAGAATAAGACAAGAAAGCCTATGTTGATCATTATTAGTTATACTGGAAATACTACTATCAGTGTAGTAAGAAGAAACTGGAAAATAATTATTTAGAGATGATATATCTTTAGTAAATAAAAAATAAGCATCAGGAAAGTCATTAGCTCTAATAAAGTCCATTCAGTAAGGGGCCTAATTAGAAAATAAAACATAAAATAGATTTCCTATAGTACTTAAGATGTTGTGTTACTCGCACATCTTTAGAAAAATAGATCAATGGAACAGATCGGGAGTCCAGAAGCAAACCCACACATATTCAGTTTACCAGCTTATGACAGCGGTTAACAGTGCAACGTATTTGGGAACAGATAGTCTTTCTCAATAAATGGGGCTGAGTTAACTGGACATTCAGATGGAAAATCCAATACAGATGGATAATTGATCAAAATACAAAAGGCTGAACAAAAAAACTTCTGGAAGAAAAAATGGTAAAATATTCAGATATTAGATATCCATCTGAAAAAGAACTTAAATCTAGAATACAGAAAGAACAGCAACGTATCAGTAAGAAAAAGGCAGACAACCCAATACAAAAATGGGCAAAGAGATAAAGATACTACACCAAAGGAGACAACCTGAATGGCCAAAAAGCATTTGAAATGGTTTTCAACTTTATCAGGAAAAAGCAAATCAAAACCACAATGTGATACCAAAATGGCTATAACAAAAATACCAAGTACTGACAATGATGTAAACAATTGGAACTCTCCTTACACAGTTGATAGTCATATGATTGGTACAGCCACTCTGGAGAACTGAAAAATCTGAATAAGGTTGGGTATATGAAACCCTATGGCCCAGCCACTCCACTCCTAAATATATATCCAAGTGAAAAGTGTAATACATTCACCAAAAAACATGTACAAGAATATTCACAGGGACTTCCCTGGTGGTGCAGTGGTTAAGAATCTGCCCGCCAATGCAGGGAACACGGGTTCGAGCCCTGGTCCGGGAAGATCCCACATGCCGCGGAGCAACTAAGCCCGCGTGCCTGGAGCCCATGCACCACAACAAGAGAAACCATTGCAATGAGAGGCCCAAGCACCACAACGAAGAGTAGCCCCCGCTCACCGCAACTAGAGAAAGCCTGCGCCCAGCAACAAAGACCCAATGCAGCCAAAAAAATAAATAAATAAATTTATAAAAAAAAAAAAAAAAAAAAGAATATTCACAGCAGTTCTATTCATAATAGCCCCAAACTGGAAAAAATCTAAATGTTCAACTGTAAAATAGATTAACTGTGGTACAATAAATTGTGGATAAATACAATGAAAAAACACAACACAGAGAATGACAACTGAATTACATACAACATGAATGGTTCTCACAATTTTGTGCAAAAGAAGTTAAAAAAGACTATATACTGCATAAATCTATTTATGCAAAGTTAAAAAAAGCTTAAACTATGACTCTAGAGGTCAGAATAATTATCCTTGGGATTAGCAGTTAGTTACTAGACGGAAGCATGAGGGGATTCTAGGGTACCGATGGTAGTCTTGATCTGGGTGATTCAGTGGATTTGTGTACTTTTAGAAAATTCATTGAACTGCATAATAATAGTTTCTGCACTTTTTCTGTTTTATCCTTCCATAAAAATTTTACATTAACAAAAAAGCAATAATCAGTTAAAACAATGGAATGCAGACTTCCCTAAAAATAGCAACAAACAACAAAATACCCAGTTTAATAAGACATTTGTGAGGACAGGGATAACTACAAAATTATGGATATATACCATGTTACCATTAGCTTTTCAGTATCAGTTAACTCATAGGGTTAATGTACTTCAAATGGATATTCCAATAGGATTTTAACTTGGAAAAAATACAAGTGATTCTAAAGTTAATCTAGAAGCTTAAAAGAGACAAATACCTGAAAAAAAATCAGGAAAGTTATAATGGACATAAATCTACAATGCTTTCATCAATGGCACAAAATAATCTATACACCATACTAGGTAGTGCATGTATATGTGTGTAAATTTAATATAGGTCCAAAACCTTTGATTTTATACCTCTCTGGTTAGCTGGGTTTCATAGTTCAGAATATTTAGGATTTTTAAAAAGTAACAGAATGTATATATCACATACATACCAAATGAGATAAAGACTAATGTAGCCTCATGTCAAATCAGGTCAGGTTTTGCCTTGAAATGAGTTTTGATGCTCAACTTAAGGGAAAAAATTGGTTGTGAACATTTTGGATTTTAGAATTGTAAATAAAAAAGATTAGGAATCAGTAGAGGATAAGAGAGACATTATACATAAATGTGTGTGAGGAGAGAAACCTTATTTTAAGCAGTTTTATGAGTCAAGTGGTTAAATATTTAGGGAAAAAATGTACTGATTCTTTCTTCACACCAGGTATCAAACCAAATTATATATGGATTAGGAGCTTATCCTAATTTCAACAAATCAAGAAATAAAAAACCAACAGAAACCAGTAATGATACAGTTGAATATATCTCTGGTAAGGTATAAGCATATGCTATGGAAGAAACGACAATTTCCTGGCAGGAATATTAATTGAAGTAATTTCCCGGAAGAAATTTGGCAAAATGTATTGAGGTCCTTAAAAAAATGTACACTAAATTTTGACTTGGTAATTCTACTCTCTAAAGCATCTCCTAAGGAAATAATTGACAACATAAATAAGTATTTATTTACAAACATGTTCACTGCTAGTTTTTTTAAAATAATAGCTAAAAACTGGATAATGCCTGATATTATTTGAAGTAAAAAAAGCATTAGGAAGTTATATTTACAGTTTAAGTTCAATTATATAGAAAAAATAATTTAGGGAAAAAAGACTAGTAAAGTATGCAAAAATGTTAACCAATATTTATAAAAAATAGGAAACTCTATTAAAAGAGAATGCATACTACCAGGGTCAAAATTTGATATATAATTTCAATAAGTTAAGCCTGAGGGTGAAAGATGGTGGCTTGAAAAATGATGAATGTAGAATATATAACACCATGCTTTTGAAATTACTCATCAAAGCTTAATCTTGGTATTCCTAATAGTCATGACATCTAGCCTTTGGCTGAATGCTTATGGATGCTTTACTCATGTAAAATTTCAACATACTTACTAAAGGGTTCCAACAATATCCAGGGCTAAACTAATCAAATATTTTAATTACAAGACTTGTCAAATTTGGCATACAACTGAGTACACTAAGTCAGGGGTCCCCAACCCCCGGGCCGTGGACTAGTACCAATCCATGGCCTGTTAGGAACCAGGCCGCCCAGCAGGAGGTGAGCAGCGGGCGAGTGAGCCAAGCTTCATGGGCCGCTCCCCATCACTCGCATTAACCACCTGAACCCTGAACCATCCTCGCCCCTTCTGTGGAAAAACTGTCTTCCGTGAAACTGGTCCCTGGTGCCAAAACGGTTGGGGACTGCTGCACTAAGTAATGTCCAAAAATAAACAGTGCATGGATCCTTACATGTAGTTACAAAAGTAGCCACAGGTTGTCTGTGGTATACTTTAACCCTGAAATGTAGTCAACTGGGCATCTGACTGTTAAAATAGATTACCAGGTACAATAATTAAGTCTAGCACATTGGGACTTTTAGGATAAAATCAGGACTATGCTTTTGTTCTTGAACATAAATGAAAGCTCCAAATACAAGTTGTCTTTGGACTATATCTAGTGGCTCCTGGCTAGTGAACTAAGAATCCTGAAGAAAGTGAGCTTATTTTATTTGTATATGAATTCTTAGCACATACAAATTAACTGAATGAGAAGAAAATCTATAATTTTCAGCATTATGTAAACTTCCGAAAACAAGAATTGACTTGCAAAGGAATTTCTTCAAAGTATCTAAAAGAGAATGATTGCCAATATGAAGGAATTCAAACTTTTGAAGTTAATGAAAATATTTATTCAAACCTAACTGCAGTACAGTATCAAGCTGACTTAAATAAACATTAACTGTACTAATTCCTGGTTCCTTAGGAACAGACCACTGCCACATCATAAAAATTTATTACAACACAAATTTCTGCAGTAAGGTTCAGCTAGTAAGACGTGATTTCCACATTGAGAAATGTAGTGTAAGAGTAGGATGGATTTCGTTTTTTAAAGGCCCAGTATTAAAAAAAAAAAAAATGGTTGAGGAAAATGACTCATAAATATATACACCTGCAGAAAAAACCCTTAATATACTGATATTTAACAAAACAGAAAGCACTTAAGAGAACATACTTTAATATCTAGGCACAATTGGTCAAGTACGAATTATAATTTCTGTACTCATTTAAAGGTTTAAACCAATTCTTCAACTTGACTGATGTGTGTGAGTCTAATACAGAGAAGGCACCTCTTTCATTCTCCTTAAGGACTTTCTGAGAGAAACTCTATAATACTTTAAGGGGTACAGAGACAACGTACTATATCCAAGTGTAACATAGCCCATTTTAGGAGAAACTAAATTAAAATAGAAAACTATGATTTCTCTTTTTACATCTTATGATGGACATGGCTTTCTAAAAGGACAACAGAAGATAATCCTGCATACAAGCTTTAACATAGAACACAAGATTTAAATTAAATGTGCATTGGTCTCTACTATGTAAAAAGTTCTATGAATTAGTGCAGTTCTTTAAATCCCCAGTATTTAGGGGAAAAGTATATACATACCAAGAAATCTCAACTACTACATAACCAAACTTTTTATGGCTCAATAGTCTAAACGCTTAAAGTTATGTAAAAGATCTAAAAGTTATAAACAAAAGATCAGAACACTCAAATGGTTTACAAAATTCTCTCTTTAAAACAAAGAGACCAGAACAACCAGAAGAAATAAAGTGTACAATTTTAGGAACATTATCTTTACTGCAATTATAAGAAGGGGCGGCAAAGTATTCACTCTAGAAAAAACCCCGAATTGTTAATCTCTGGTTACTTTATTACCATTTGAATTCATTATCACTCTTGTACTAATTAGTGGCTATGTCTTCAGATATCTTGTGGGACAATTACTGAAGGCAATTTATAAGGAAAAGTATACTTTTCCCACTCAAAGTGAGAAACTATTCCAGATGAATAAGCCTCAGAATTAGAGATCATAAGAAGCCAAAAATACAATGTAAGAACATTAGGTTGATTTAAGCTCTATTTCAACGAGATTTACACAGTATTTACAATATACAATTGTCAAAGATATACAGTTTTGCAGATTGGCTTTACTCACATTTCTGCAAATGTTTTTTCCACAATAAAAATATACCAAGGTAAAGCTATTTACAAACTAGGAAGCTGTTTTAGAAACAGCATGATTTAGAAATAAAGTGAAATTTCAGTACAATGAAAGTGCAGGTCATGCTTTCAGATTCTGTCAGTATCTCATTCCCTACACTCATAGTTTAAGGAATAGTAGTTTTAAATAGCTACTGTTCTTATATGTTCAGAATATTTACTCATCATAATGCAATGATAACAAAAATTTGTCCACATCCATTCCAGCTGGAAATGAACTGGGTAGCTTCTTTTTCTGTCAAAAAAAAAAAAAAAAAAAAAAGAAAAGAAAAGAAAGAAAGAAAAAATAAACCTAAGTTAACATATTGAACTCAAACAAGGCCAAAAGGCTAGCTTTCTTATTAAGTCACATAGACCCTCATATCAGGTACTTTCATATACTATCAAAATTTTTGCCAAAACAGTTTAGTTCATTAGCATTTTAGTTATACAGAGAAGTAGAAACAATTTTTATAAATCCAAGGTTAATAAAATATACTTCAATGGTATTTCATTATTTTAGAGCACAAGACATTATACAAATTCAGAGTGTATGAATGTTGAATGAGACAAGAGAGAACATGCTTTTTATAAGGTGGTCATTATTGCTAAACTGTAAACTTTAGAAAGCTTTACTAAGATTTTAAGAGTTAACAGGTACTTTTCAAGTTCCAAACATTTAACATACTCTAGGCACTTTACGAACACTGCATTTAGTCCTCACAGCCATTGCGTAAGATGTGTGGTAACCTCATGTCAAATGATGCAGCTCAGACTCAGATGTTATAGGCTTAACAACAGTCAAGAACCAATAAGCAGGAGATGCAGGATTCAACCCAGGCTTGCAAGGCAGCAGAGCCAAGATTCTTTCCCTGATATGATACTTCCTCTATGACATTTTAAACCTCTCTATTCAATCCACTTACTAAACTTGGCTAAACAGATTTAGGAAAAATGGCTTTAATTTATCAATGATAATCCTACATTACTTTCCTACAGATAACCGTGATTAAAGAAGAAACAGGTAAATTTAATTTTTATACTGCTCCAACACATTGACTTATATTAGAATCTATGGAAGAGCTGGTAGGACATGTGGCAAAAACCTAAGATGGAGGAGTTGCAAAGTAGTTTTCACTTGGTAATTCCATACACAATAATGGCTTCCCAATTTTTCATGTGTTATGTCATTCTCCCCACCAACCCTTGGGTCCTACCATGACAGAAACAAAAACCTCCTGTTCCCAAGGAAGATGTTTATAAATACATGCCTTAGCAACTGTTTTGAAAATGCTATGTTTCATCTAGATAACTTCTGAGTACCACACTGGCTGAGAGATACTGCTAGAGCATGTATTTTGTCAATCAAAATTCAAAGCTATCTTGACCAGAATGTTCAGTTAGGTAGCTATGGCAAAAAATGATGAGATCTTTAATCTGAGCACTGAAGGAAGGGCAAGGTGTGGTTTTGAAATTAAGACTTTCAAACTTGCCTTAATTTTCTTCTTTTTCATTGGTATTGATGAATTTGCAAGACTTTTATTAGAAGTACGGGAGTGTCGTTCACGCTCATCTAATTCCTCGATTTTCCGCTTTTTTGTGGTACTCCTTGAAGAGGCTCTAAATTGCTGTGTATTGTCTTTTAGAGGAGTAGCTGAAGTAGTCCTGGAGATGGCTGCTCTGGAGAGAATCATTAATGTGTGGGCAGCCATGTTTACACTGTTCTCACTCCCTGTTTCACTGGCAGGGCTGCAGGCGGGCAAGTCTGGGGTGACAGGAGGGACCATTACTTTGGGTGTGCTACTGTCTTCACCGTAACGCCTACTAGAAGGGACCTTGATAACATCTGTAGGTTCTTCTTTATGTTTTTCCCCTGCTCCTGAGCCAGAAGTCCGGGGTACAGATAAATCAGTACTATCAGCGAGTCTACTTACTGGGCTATGCCACTGAATATCTTGTAACATTTCTGTGGTATGTTTGGTGAGTGGGTTAATCAAAGAACTGGCAGACTTGGTTTGTTCTTGTTTTAAATCCTTCACAGGTGCACCTACTGAAATGACATTTTTACTGTTTGAGGATGTGCCTTGTTTTCTGGTTAGCTCTTGCAGTGAAGCTACAGTTTTCTCATTCCGTACACCCCCATTTTGCTGCCCATTAGACAGTTTTGAAGTTTCTGGATTTTTCTGCCTTTCCACATCACTGCATAGTTCATTCTCCTTATTAGCTGTTGTTTTATGGAAAGATTCAAGTATAGTTTCTGTTGGTGAAACTTTCTTTTCTGACTGAGTTTCTTTTATGGTATGTCGGCTAATGGCAGTTTCTGATTTAGATAAAATCTTAGGCACAGGAGGTTTCTCTCTCTCTCTTTTGAGAGCATTATTAGAAGGGGGTTTTAAGGTGGAGGAAACAATGGGTGAGTCAAGATTAGAAAATGAAATGTCATTCCTTTCTTTGTTTTGGGACACCGTCTTATGGTTTGTCCCCTGTGTATTCGCCACAGGAGAAGCAGTGCTATCAAAACAGAGCACACGTCTGTGGCTTTCAAAGGTTTTGCTAGTTGGAACTATACTTTCTACTGAGAAGGGAACTGTTATTTCTTCCAATTTTTTCCCAAGATCTGTGGCCATATTCTTGTCAGGAACTTCAGTTCTACAAGAAAAAAAAACTTTCCTTAGCAACATAAAGAAATTCTTTATGCTTTTAACTTGAGCATTCAAATACTCTATGATAGAAACTACTTTTATGCTCACCGTTGTACATGACATCCAACTAAGTGACTTGATGAATCCACCAAATTATTTACCTGTTTTCCTGGAATTATAAGTTAAGTTAATTAGAAAAGAAAAACATTCCTGAAAGTATATTTCTCTGAAAGAAAACAGAACAGACCACAGTATCAGACACCATGAGAAAAATTTAAGCTATAGCTAATGTACAAATGAAATACTTTCACATACTGGGTCTAAAAAAGCAGCTTTGTAATATACACGAGACGATCGCTCATTCATGTTACTGGGGAAATATAAATATGGAGCAAATGACCTGCTTTAACTTCAGGCAAATATGAATCCAGTCTTTGGATTTACAAATTAGTATGCTCAATGTAGCACTTAAGGGTACTACTTAGATCCAAAAAGTTACTTAAAGAAAACACTATATTATGCCTATTTTAAAATTCTGCCCATTTAACTGTCATGTTTGTAAGCCTATGTCACTCAGAGCACATGTTCTGGAGTTTTAATAGCCATATTTTAATTTCCATGGACTTATGAGTTTATGTGGCAGGGCAGCAAGATATGAAGCCGGAAACGAAAGCAAAGATGATATCGTGTAGGACCTTGGGTATTATGCAAAAGGTTTTATAGAGAATCCTTAAGAGTTTTAAATAGGGATGATGCATGAATAGATTTGTTTTAGGAAGTCACTCTGGCAGCAGTGTAGAAGATGAACTAGAGAAGAAAGAAAACTGGAAATATAAATTCTAGTTAGATTGCTATAAATATTCAAGGTAGGAGATGATGAAGGTCTTAGAGACAGTAATGGGCATTCGCACGGACATGAACAGTAAATGAGGAATAAACGGTGATATTAACCAAGAGGGAAAGGTAGGCAGAAGAGGTTTTTGAGGAATAAGAGGTGAGACTTAGATATATAGAGTATGTGGATCTTAAGTTACATAAAATTAGAACGGGAGGAGCACAGTAGTTCTAGAAGCCACCAATAGTATTAACTGTTAGAGGGAAGTAAAGTAAGGTAAGAATGGAAAATGTCCAACGCATATGGCAGCATTAGGAGGCCACTGGTGACTTTAAACAGTTTTAGTGGAAACATGAGAAAGGACAATAGCATGGATGAAGAAGTAATGGGAAATAAGAGGGGTCGGGGATAAAGGGCTGGCAGATGTGAAAAACCTAAAGGAATGATGGGAATGATCCTTGTATCCACAGTTGGACAGCCACAGAGAGATGAAGCCAAAAAAGAAAAGTTGAAGATACACAGAAGACAGAAGGTAGCCTGCATTAACCTTAGAAAGAATGAGATAATCATTCCTCTAAGAAGGGAAAAGGGAAGAATGATTTTAGATGAACAGGTACATATTAAATGCGAGTAATGTGAGAAAATGGATTTTACTACCGATAAAAATCAAAATCATTGGCCTGGAGTGAGGAAAGTGGTGACTGGATAGATCTGAGAAGACCTGTGGAAGTCTGAAATAGTATTAAGGAGGAATGGGAGAGAAAGAAGATAGGTAGACATTTAAAATAATTGCTAAGTGGCAGTGAGGGTGAGAAAGTTTTAAGTGTTATTGAATGGAATCACTTCTAAAGCAATGCTAAGAAGCCCAGGTGTAAAGGCAGAGAAATGGTTGGCTGGATAGATCCAGGGCTAGAGGGTATTAAGTGGATCTGGTAGAAGAATGTGAATATGAAGGCGTTTAAGAGTACTGGGAAAAGTGGCTGACGTGGTGGATTGTGGGGTTTAGCCTGGATAGGGAAGGAAATGAATGCAGAAAGGAAGTGAAAATTCAGGTAAAGGTAAGGATTCAAGTAATAGGAGCTCTCATTGGTTGAAGAGAGATTCAATGGATATACAGAAATGTGAGTATTTTGAGAGACGTTATTGACCGTTAAAAATTATATAGGTCTAATAACAAGCAGTGAAAAATTAAAGGTAAAGCTATGGGACAGGCTGGCTGAAGTGAAGATTAAAGACTTAGAAATGAAAGGGGTCAACAATTCTGAGGGTTAGGGTGTTGTTAGGTTAACAACATGGGCATTTTGTCACCCATGAAGATGGAGAAGTCTGAGGTAGAGAAGTTTGAGAACTCACCACAACATTCATCAATATTTTCATTCATTAATGAAAATCTCGTGTTACTTTGTATATGTTGTCTTTTATTGAACTAAATCTTTAATTTTGGAGTAGTCAGCATTATCAGATTTTTTCATTTTTCAAAAGCAATCTTTTATCCTAGCATCATCTGGATATTCTCTTACATTTTCTTTCATTATTTGTTTTGCTTTTCACTTTTAGGTGTTAATCATCTTGGAGTTCATACCTTTATATATGTTGTGAGGAAGAGATCTATTTTTTCCCTGTAATATATATAATAGCCAATAGATTTCATTTACTAAACAAACTATCCTATCCCTTCTGACTTCTGACATTACCTCTACTATGTACAAGTTGCTATAAATACACTGTCTTTTTCTAAACTCTATTTCGTTCCATTTGTCTTTTTTTTTTTTTTTTTTTAAATCACTGCAAAAAACTTTAAGCAAAGGTTGGACAACCACCTGTTAGGAAAGTTACTAGTATTCCAAAAAAAAAAAAAAAATACCGTCGTATTGCTGCAAACAAAGGAGTACACACACATAAAGTTGACATGAATGAACTTAAAAATGTACCTGTACAAGGCTTGTTTCTTAGTCCCTGAGTCTTCAGAGATTTTGGAGGGATAGGGAATTGAGAGATACTTCTATTGCAAACAGGTGCTGCCAAAGGCATATGAAGGACCTGGAGAAGAAGAAGCCATTAATTATACTTTGTTTGAAAAGCGGCACCAAGCCATTTTCAGTCCATAAATCTCACCTGCCGAGGAGGAGCAGAAAAGGTATTTCCATTCTGTCCAACCACAGATACAGGTATCATTCCCACCATTCCCTGAAGTACAGGTTGGACTGGAGAAGCAATTATAATGGCAGATCCTAAAAAAACAACAACCAACAGTTCTCAATAAAATGGAATAAACACAAGACACCAAAGTGATTATTATTATTTTTAAAGGTTTTGTGTTTTTTAAAAATAAATATATTTATTTGTTTATTTATTTATTTATGTCTGCTTGGGTCTTTGTTGCTGCACGCAGGCTTTTCTCTAGTTGCGGCGAGCGGGGACTACTCTTCGTTGCGGTGCGCGGGCTTCTCATTGCGGTGGCTTCTTTTGTTGTGGAGCACGGGCCCTAGAGCGTGCAGGCTTCAGTAGTTGTGGCACGCGGGCTCAAGAGTTGTGGCGCACAGGCTTAGTTGCTCCGCAGCACGTGGGATCTTCCTGGACCAGAGCTCGAACCCATGTCTCCTGCATTGGCAGGCGGATTCTTAACCACTGCGCCACCGGGGAAGCCCTAGTAATTATTAATTTGAAATAAATTCTATATAATTATAATCAGTTTTTCATATAATCTACTCTCCTTTAAAAAAATTAATTTAGGGACAACAGCAAGGCTAACAAATTAAGAAAAAGTCAATCTGAATATTATTCTTATGGCAATTAGTCAAGGTAAACATCATGAGTAAGCATAAGACTCTACAGCCAGGAAATCATATTTTAGTTGTACCCTGATTCCTCTAGAAAGAATAGTGAAATTGATCAAAAAATTGGTAGTGCAGGTTTCAAGTCTGAATCTTTTACCAGAAAATAAGGGTCAAAACTGAATACTGACAGTCTAAGACTTACTCACAACCCCAAACTATAATATTATCTCAATGGTATTTGTCAAAAAGGGTCCAGATAAGTGAGCAACCAGTCAAAACTGTGGGAGAAAATACAATGTTTACATGGAGAAGTCAACAATATAGTCTATGGCTATCATAATTTAACCCTGCCCTGTAAATGAATCTTTTCCTAATAAATTCATTAACTTCTCCTGTAAGGTTGATCTCCTCTCTTTCATGAACACCCACCTCAGTCTCTCAAATACCTACCTATCCTTGTGCTGCTTAAGATTCCCTTCCTTTTACTCCAAATACTACCTTATTTCTCTAAGATTCAGCTCAAGTTCCACATTTTCTACTAATTCTGATCCCTCCTTTATCTTATTTTAAACAGCACTTGAAATAGATCCATCAGGCTTTATACTTAATTGCTGATATTTAATCTGATTTAATTGTATGCCTAAATGTAAAAAAAGAAAGCGGGAAAAGGAGCTTGGGAATCAATATCTAAGGAAGTGTAGATGAATGTGCCATAAACTCCACCTTCAAGGAACATATAATCAACAACGACCACTATGACAGGCATGTCAATCACTACACATAAAATGGCATGTAATAAATGCCACAAGTGCTCCTATGAACAAAGAATTCTAAAGACAGGGATCAATTTTCAAATGTGGAAGATAGTGAGAAATTACAAAGGGTATTATGCAGGGAGAAATTCAAGTTGTATCTTGAAAGTCTTTCCAAATAGGTAATAAATTCCTTGAAAACTAGAACTACAATAACTATTTAAGAAAAATCTCCCACAACACTGGGTTTTAGTAGGTATATGGCTATTTGATGAATTAGTCTCCCCCCCCCCTTTTTCTTGTATTGATAGCTTAGCCATGGATTGAGAAGTAACTATGGAAAGAAAAATAAAAAATTAAACCACTGAATTCCATAGCTTAGCAGATTAAAAGAAAGAAGTTTGATTGAATTAATTCTGTAAAGAGAAGCCATAATCACAAATTTCTGAATCTAATCTTATACTCTCATCCATGATTTATTACCTTCTAGTCAACAACAGCACACACAAGAGAAATTAGATCCCATTCCAGAGAAATGAACTTCAATATGTTCTAAAGTTACCTTGTGAAAAGTTGGGTGACATAGCTTGATTGACAGCAAATACACTGTTTGACCTTGGGGGTGTCTGTAACTGAGGTGGTGGTTGAGCAGTCATAGGTGCAGAATTTCCAGGCAACACCACCACATTTGACTGACTGACAGTTGTTCCTAAGGCTGTTGGATCAGTTACACAAGTAGCTATCAGAATGTTATTTGAATTGCCAAAAGTTGTGCTTGTAGCTGGCATTAACTGTATGTATCCTCCATCCTTGGAAACACATGGTGCAACATTGGCTGAAAAAGCAATGCTGTCTTCATTCTGAGTGTTGTTTACTGTAGAGTCTTCAGGTTTGAATGCTAAAAGGCTCTGTTCCATTGAGGCTGAATCCCCAATTCCTTCAGCAGATGAGACAGCACCTGTGGTTTCTTCTGAAGACAGGCATTTAACTACTTCTGCATTTCTGGCAGGTGATTTAGCAGGAGAAGACAAAATTATAGTTGGCAAGTTTTCTCCACTGATACTAGAAACAGCACTGTTAAGTTCAGAATCTGAGGAAACAAATGGATCATCACTGATGATAATTTTGAGAGAGACTATATTTGATGCATCTATCTCTGTTGACTTGTTGCCAGCAGGTTTATCACTAGTGTTCTGGGACTCAGGGTGAGAATCCCTCATTGAAGAACACACAGATTCTGAAGGAAGAGAATGTATATCTTCTATAGGATTAGCTTCTGGGGGTATCAATGTAACTTCCTCACAGTTATTTTCACCTAAAGAGAGAAAAATACTATCTCCATCTTCTTTTACAGAAGATGAAGGCTCTTGTGAACCCAAAGCAACTTTCTCAGACTTGGAGTGCTGAGGTTCATGATCTGTATGATTTAACTCAACAGATGATGAATCATTAGATGGTTGTTTAATTGAAGATACTGAATCTCCAAGGTGAATTTCTACTTTTTGTTCAGATACAGTTAAACCCGAACCTTCAAGAGACACAGGTAATATTTTACTTTGAAGTGAAGAATTATCTTGGCAATCTGAAAGTTGTTGTGATGCAATTGGTAACACATTATTAATTTCAATTTTACTCTGGTAAATTTCTCTAGAATCCGGTGACTTGGAACCATGGAAATTAGTTGTAAGTCTTCTTGTATCGTCAGAACTTTCACAAAATTGACCTTTTTTAGATGGCTTTCCAGTTAATGGAATATTTTGGGATAAAAGCTGAGAAGTTTTTCCAGAGAGAATTAAGTTCTCATTGTTAGTTTCACCACCAAGGGAAACAAATGAAGTTATTGGTATATCAGACTGATCAGGCTGTAATCGAGATTCATTCTGCACACTTGGAGACAAAGAATTCTTTTCAACTTCCATAGCCAAGTCAGTTTCAGTAGACATCTGATTGGTGTATAATTCAGCACAATGCTGATTACATTCGGCATCAGAGTTTATTCTTTGGTTAAAGTCATTCAAATTAGGCACAGACTCAAAGGTGATATCAAGGTTACACTTCTGTTCAGTAGATACTACTGTTTTAAAGGCCTTTTTCTGGACGCTAGAGTCTATCTGGGGAAAATGTTCCTGGGCTTCCTGTCTAAGCTCATCATGGTTGCTGCCATTCTTCAAAACATTTGATGTGTCTTCATTTTGATAGGATGTACAAAATGGGGGTTGACCAGATTGATCATCTGCAAAATATTAGGATGGTAGAAAGATATGGTGAGTATGTAACAGCTTTTAAGGTAGTCATCTTTACTATAAAACCTATTTTGCCAAGGAAGTAACTAATCTTTGACATACCAGCAAGTGGAAGTCTGATAAACTCACTCCCTCACTTTTTGAGTATCAAAAAACTCACAGGTACTTTTCTTATTACTAATGCCTTTGTTAACAAGTGCCAAATTGTTTTTCAAGCTTTTTAGAAAACAGATGACACAAAGAAGGAAAAAGTATATATGTTTAAGAACATCTAATATGTACCAATATATAAAAAAAACTGGCTACAAACATAGTGTTTTCAAAACAACTGACTTTTCAACTTCTACCATTTCTACTGACCATACTTCATCTGATATATTCCTGAAGGTGAAATGGGGCCAAGTACATTTTGCATGATCACCATTTGATGTTATTGTGTACACTTTAACATTTATTACACATTTACTGAAGATCAACCATATGACCAGTACTGGGATACAAAGATGAATGACCCAGTCTCCGCCCTTGGTGATATCAGTCTAAGGGAGGCAGACATAGGACAGAAAGTCATAATGAAACATGCCAAAAACCACAGTAGTATAGGAACAAAAGGCACCTCTTCTGGCCTATGGGATGTGAGAAAGTGTTATATTGTACGAGGAGATCTTGACAAATAAAAGTGTTAATAGTTGGAAAAAGAAGGGCATTTGAGAAAATACTGATATACTGTGTCATACATCATTCACAGTTTAGAACAGAAAACAATAACAATTAACATTTTGAAAAATATTGGGAAAAATCCAGAAAAATGTATATCAACTATCATAAAATTCTGTTAATGTGACACTGGTAAAATAATAGTGGGTATGGAGCACATGTGAATCCTTATTGTGGGGAAACCAGTGGAAATTATATACAGGCCACATAAATTCAGGGGTAGTCAGTTTCAATGAAGTGGGAAGAGACTTTCTGAGAAAATAGGATTTCAAATTTCATTTTGTGCAGGGCAGAGCTTATCTGAAGCACAATCTTCCACACATAATATATATGAGAAAGACACGCCCTCCTACAATTCAGCCTGAGAAGAAATGGAGGATTGGGTTTGGGTAGAGGCAAAGGACTCAAAGTAGGAATATAGTCTGAGATATTCCAAAACTGGTTTTTGGAAGGCGTGATGTGAAACTTGGAAGCCATGAAGTCTTTTGAGGGAGCTGGAAGGGGTCATGGCATTTAAGAATAGATGAACAGAAAAGATTATTTTGGCATAGCTTGGCGTAGACAGAAATGGATAGAGGTGGTAGCAAAGAGGCGTAAAGTTTAGCAAGTGTGAGATGCCAGGATAATGTGAGAGAAGCCAGGATAATGGTTATCTTTGAGGAACAGGGATGAAAGGAGTAGTGATTGGGAAGGGATATGAAGAGGTGTTTTTGTGGCGCTGGCGGTATTCTATTTTTTGACTTTAGAGATGGTTATGTGGGTATTTGCTTGATTATAATTCAATGAGCTAAAGTACACTTTTATTGTGCACTTCTGCATATGTTATGTTTCACAAAAATGAAATTTTAAGAAACTTGGCCAATATTTAAAAGATCTAAGATAGACATATTCACTGCCCTCCCTCATTCATAAGTAGTTATTGTGGACAATTATGTGCCATACTGGTACTCTATGGGAGGCAGAAACATAAAGAACTGACTTAGCAGACACATAGGAATATAACCTAAAACCTCATAAAACCCATAATTCAGGACGATCAGCAGAGTATATAATTTCCTCTAAATAAGTGAGATATTGATATTGATACTGAGCACTCAGCTAAGCTTGCTTACGAGGCTGGATGATTAATACCACAAACCAACCTTACACATCAGGGATTTGGATATGTGCCTCAAAAAATTAAGTTAAATGTTACAGACAGGTTGAACTGGTCAACACTATTAACACCAATTTGTGCATGTCTACTGCATCATGAAGGAATGAGTACTAACAATTCACCTTTTAATCAAAGTACTAAAGGTGTGGGAATAATTTTTTTTTTAAATGAAGAGAGAAAACTTAGAAACACAAAAATGACCTATGTGGTAATTTGAACAACTTTCAAATTAAACAACATTTTCTGCCTTTGAGATTTTGAGACTGATGTTAGGATTTAGATTGATATTAACAAAATCAAATTCTTACCAGATACTTCTGTTTCAAAAGAACCTTTAACTGCTAGATTAGTTTCACCGGCTAAGACTACATTGAGATTGGTTTCCATATGCTGACTGGAAATGCCTTGTGACATATTTTTATTATTCTTTGTTTTACCTGTTAAAAAGGGAATAGGGAAACAATTGGTTAAATGACCAAAATAAAAATAAGCAACAAATACAGCTTGACAGTGGTCAAGCAAATGTTAAAGTTTGGTCTTAATTATAGTCCTTTAATTATAGTTTTTAACATGTTGCCTTGTATATCATTGACAAGTATGATTTTTCCACTAGACCAGTGCATTTTTTAAAAAAAGAAATTTATTTATTTATTTATTTTTGGCTGCGTTGGGCCTTCGCCACTGCGCACGGGCTCTCTCCAGCTGCGTGGAGCGGGGGCCACTCCTCGTTGTGGTGCACGGGCCCCTCACTGCAGTGGCCTCTCCCTCCGCGGAGCACGGGCTCTAGGTGCGCAGGCCTCAGCAGCCGTGGCTCGCGGGCTCAGCAGTTGTGGCACGTGGGCTCAGCAGTTGTGGCGCCCGGGCTTAGTCGCTCCGCGGCACGTGGGATCCTCCTGGACCAGGTCTCAAACCGGCGTCCCCTGCCTTGGCAGGCAGACCCTCAACCACTATGCCACCAGGGAAGTCCCTAGACCAGTGCATTTTTAACATGTTCTCAGACAATGCTGGTCTGCTGGTTTGGAGACTACACTTTGAGAACTACTGCACTAGGCCATAAGATTGAGGGCAATAGACAAATATTTTTATTCCTCTTGTATTATCCAACTGTGTTTAGTATAATATATGTACAGGAGTAGACCTCAACACATTTTTGATGACTGGCAAAACTGCCCACAACTAACCTCCCTCACCCCAAAAACTGTTCCTTATTTTTACAGCTAAAGTATCTTTAAGAAAAAATAAAACAAAAAAGCAACAAAAAAACCTCTTTCATATCCATTATGTTTGCTTTAATGAAAACAGGAACTTTTTCCAGATGCTCTGGGAAATGTTGTTTTACTCTGTTTAAGCTGTTTCTCCAGAGAAACATTTTTCTCCTAACTGCTTTGATAGAAATGTTCTACTTACCATAGTCAAATAGATCAAAAAGTGCCTGAAATGCTGGATCCGATTCTGTCTGTTCCAATATATCCTGTATAGCTTCTTCAGACATGTGGATTTCACTCTGCAAAAACAAAAAACAAACAAAAAGTGATCCTAATTGAATTAATATGGTTTAATACCAGCAAGGTAATTAGAGGACATCTGATATTTTGTACCTTTTATGTAGTATTCCCTTCCAAGAAAATTTCTTCTGATTGTAACACTATTCACTTAAAACAAATTAAAACAGGAAGGCTAGAAAATAGAAAGTGAATGCTCCCTAATACCACTAATTAGAGTTAATCACTTTGGTGACTATATCCCCAAACATTAAAATAAAATAAATATAGAATAAAACCATGCTATAATGTTATTACTTGACACACACCACTGTGTAAGTTTAAGGTGTACAGCATAATGACCTGACCTACATACATTGTGAAATGATTACCAAAATAAGCTTAGTTAATATCCATCATCTCATTTAAAAAAGAGAGAAAAAGAAAAAAATATTTTTTTCCTTGTGAGAACTCTTAGGATATGCTCTCTCTCTTTTTTTATTATTTATTTTTAAAAATTTATTTATTTTTGGCTGTGTTGGGTCTTCGTTGCTGTGCGTGGGCTTTCTCTAGTTGCCGTGTGCGGGCTTCTCATTGCGCTGGCTTCTCTTGTTGTGGAGCACGGGCTCTAGAGCACAGGCTCAGTAGTTGTGGCGCCCAGGCCTAGTTGCTCTGCGGCATGTGGGATCCTCCCGGACCAGGGCTTGAACCGTGTCCCCTGCACGGGCAGGCGGACTCCCAACCACTGCGCCACCAGGGAAGCCCCAGGGTATGCTGCTCTCTTAATTTTCAAGTACTGTTGACACTTGAACAACATAGGTTTGAACTGTGCAGGTCCACTCATATGCAGAATTTTTTCAATAAATACATATTACAGCACTACAAGATCCAAGGTTGGTTGAATCTGCACTTGCAGAACTGGATACATGGAGCGCTGACTATAAACTTTTCAGTGGGTTTTAAAAAAATTTTTATTTTTATTGGAGTATAGTTGTTTTACTATATTGTGTTAGTTTATACTGTACAGCAAAGTGAATCAGCTATATGTATACATATATCCCCTCTTTTTTGGATTTCCTTCCCATTTAGGTCACCACAGAGCACTGAGTAGAGTTCCTCGTGCTACACAATAGGTCCTCATTAGTTATCTATTTTATACATAGTATCAACAGTGTATATATGTCAATCCCAATCTCCCAGTTTATCCCACACCCCCTTCCCCCTTGGCTTAAGTGGGTTTTTGACTGCATGTGGAGTAAGCACACCTAACCCCAAGCTGTTCAAGGGTTAACTGTATACCATACAGCAGTGTTAACTATAGTCATTATGTTGTACACTGCATCCCCTGTACTTATTTATTTAATAACTGGAAGTTTGTACCTTTTGACCAGCTTTATCCAATTCTTCCACCTCTGACCTCTTTTTCTATGAGATTGGTTTAATAATGTTGTTTAACCTGCTTTCTTCACATAAGTTTGTTGTACACTGCTTTCTAGGGCCTTCAATATAAATCTACCTCACTCTTTTTATCTGCCTGTTTTGGTTTCTTCATTTTATTATTTTTTAAATTTTAAAGTTTTGGCTGTGCCACGTGGCATGGGGGATCTTAGTTCCCCAACCAGGGATAGAAGCCGCACCCCCTGCAATGGAAGCACAGAGTCTTAACCACTGGACTGCCAGGGAAGTCCCTGTCTCTTCATTTTAAATACTTCTTTCAAATGTTGGCCAATCCTTGTTTATGTGCTCATACTTAAAAGGAGCATGCCAAAAGCTGTCCTTAAACCCTGTGCCAATAAGGAGGCAGGGACCTTGTCAACTATAGTCTAAGCTGTAGAATAATTACAGAACCATCTGTATTTTTAGTTTTTCTTATTTGAGTTAGATTTCTTGCTGGGACAGTTTATGGCTGACAGTAGTGTTTCTGAGGAACAGTGTGAATGGGGAAAAGATATGGAGTTTAACTATATACTTCCTAAACTTTACACCTTATCATCCTGTTTGTAGCCCTATCTTTGCGTTAACTTTCAGAGGTACTAGAGTCAAGTCTTTTGGAATTTCTGTGTTGTAAAGTGGCTTTTACCTGAACTTTGCCTTTACTGGCTTAGAATCCTGGGTCTGCTAAGTCAGGTACCACTTGTCCATTTCAAATTCTAAAAAATTCTTTTTCTGTCCTTTCCTCTTCTCTGTCCTTGTGGGTTTACGCTTTTTCTTTCTTTTTTAAAAAATTTATTTATTTTATTTATTTATTTTTGGCTGTGTTGGGTCTTCGTTGCTATGCACGGGCTTTCTCTAGTTGTGGTGAGCGGAGGGCTACTCTTCGTTGCGGTGTGCAGGCTTCTCATTGCGGTGGCTTCTCTTGTTGCAGAGCACGGGCTCTAGGCACGCAGACCTCAGTAGTTGTGGCTCGCGGGCTCTAGAGTGCAGGCTCAGTAGTTGTGGCGCACGGACTTAGTTGCTTCACGGCATGTGGGATCTTCCCGGACCAGGGCTGGAATCCGTGTCCCCTGCGCTGGCAGGCGGATTCTTAACCACTGCGCCACCAGGGAAGCCCCTGTGGGTTTATGCTTTTTAAAAATTCCCTATACTGTCTTTTTAGTAGGGTACAAAACTAAACGTTTAACCCACTATCCTTCTAAAGGGAAAGAACCCTTTTGTTTACATAACTCTGCCACATTTAGCCAATTCTCACTTTTGTACATTTGCATTTTTTCTAATTTTCAGTTATGGTAAATAATACGTGAAAATCTTTATCCAGGCATCTGTTCATTCTTTGGGATTAATTTTATCAGTGAAATTACTAGGTCAAACAATGTATATATTTAAAATTTTGAGAAATCCTGTCAAGAAGCCTTCCAGAAAAGTTGTATAAGAATGCTTGTTCTAATGTATGGACACCAAGGGGGGAAAGCAGGGAGGGGGGTGGGGGTAGGGGGTGGGGTGGTGGTGGTGGGATGAACTGGGAGACTGGGATTGACATATATACACTAATACGTATAAAAGAGATAACTAATAAGAACCTGCTGTATAAAAATAAATAAATAAAATTTAAAAATGGAAAAATAATTTATGTATATATAAACTGAAAGGATGGGTAATACTAATTATCAGTTTTATTGGTAAATAGCAATGAATAAAATGATATCACCAACAAAAAAAAAAGGAATGCTTGTTCTGTTCTATGTAACAATGTACATGCTCTTACCTTTAAAGGGGAATATCAATTTTTAAGCATTATCAGTCTAAGACATAAAAGTAATCTGTTGTCTTCATTTGTATTTCTTTACTATAGAATTAATTTCCATGTTTATGAACATTTGAACTTTTTTGGAGATCAATATGATTTAAATGGAATGACAAACTTTTCAAATGAATCTCATAAGAAAATTGACAGAATAATTTTGGCTAAAACACTCTATCTCAAAGAAGTTTCAGTACACTCTGGCTAGGGGTATTCATTTAGTCTCCTTTTAATAGCACAAGATTTAAAAATTCTCATTTTCAGTTATCTGTAAATCCTTCTGCAATGCTATGTTTTCTTCAGTTTTGGTGAAGCATACATTTGGATCCCAAGGGATAGGAAATTCATGTGGAGCAAGAGGTAAGGTGGAACTCTCATGAAGTGATTAAAAACTTGGATTTTTAAAATAAAAATGGCCATAAAATGAAAAGAAAAACTTGAAGTTAAAGAACCAGTTAACCTTGACAATGAAGATATACAGAGAACATCAATAATTCTCGATGAAATGTGATTTAGGAGAAAGCCAGGAGCTTGAACAAATATTTCTCTATCGATGAACTTGAAAATTTACAGTAATATAAATAATGTCAAGAGCCAACAATCCAATGTTAATCAAACTATGAACTGGTGCATACCCTCTTACAAAAGTTACTGCTGAAGAAACACATTTTTCTAGTAAATTTCTTATTACAGTCTAAACTTTAAAAATCAGAATTGAAAGAATCTTGAAATACATGTTCCAAAGGTACTTGGTGGTTTGCCTTTTAATTTTCTTTAATGATGCTTTTAACAAGCAGATATTTTGAATTTTACAGAAGTCTTAAAAAAAAACACAGTTAGCGATTTGTGTAGCCAAAGAAATCTTGCCTACCCCAAGGACACAAAGACGCGTAAAAACATTTAAAAAATTCACCTATTTGTACAACTGGCTCTGTTCTCTTAGTGAAGCTTATGTATATACTACTCCATTGGGCATTTTGTATTGCTGTACTTTCAAAGTCATTGAAATCTGAATTTTTAACTTTTCCCCAACATACAATATTATGAACACCATGAACAGAGTGTTGTGTCTTCACTTTCTTATAATCTCTCACAGTTATCTAATAGAGTGTCTTGATTATGGTAAGTACCTATGTATCTTGTGGAGAAAATATAAGTAAGGAGTTGAAGGTTATAAAAATTTAGAACCCGGGATATGTTGAACATTAAGATAGGAGAAGCTTTTTAAACAAGACTGCTAAATAATTTAAAGGTTGCTTTCAAAAGCTTTTCACGTTTTCTTAAATTTACTGAATTTCACTTTGGGAAAATATATCAAAAAAAATTTTTTTTTTTTTTAAAGTATTCTGAAGGAACTGACAAAAAGAAAAAAAACCTCAGTGGTTTCACCCAGAATTCATTATCTGAAAGAAAACTGCTACCATAAATTCATTATAATGAATTCATTTTGTGGCACAGCAACAAAACTGAATGTATTATCTGAGAGTCCAAGTAAAAGGCTATGCAATAGCCAAAATCTCAGCTGTTCTTCAAAAAGGTATTTGCACCTGGACAAATCTTAAAACTCATATTGTTAAATTCTTCTTTTACCAGCTCACCCTCTTTCATCTTCACTCTCACTGAATAGCAAGTGACTATAGCCCCTATCTTCCTTCTCTTAGCAATAAATCTCACCATTATTCATTTAGTTAGTAACCTTTCTTTTTTTTTTTTTTTTTTTTTTTTTTTTTTTCAAAATTAAAATATACGTTTTATTCATTTTTATATACCGAAATATATAGCATCTAAATAGATAAAGTAAAAATTGCAGGAAATAAAAGGATAAACTAATTGAAACAAAATAGTAAGGGGAGACTTTAACACACTTTTCTTAGTCACTAGTGACTTCCATAGACTAATATAAGTAAATAAACAGAAACACACACACACACACACACACACAAACCACTGGATCTCATATAATTAATAGCAATTTCTTTTTAAATGTCCATATATTTTTCAAAACTTGGGTAACAGATAAAACCTCAGCAAATTCTAAAAAAAATAAAAGGTACAGATTTTCTGACCATAATTCAATAACAGTAAAATTGAATAGCCAAGGAGAACAATAAAAATAAAAAGCTCTCTGTGGGATTTCCCCGGCGGTCCAGTGGTTAAGAATGTGCGCTTCCACTGCCAAAAGTAACCTTTCTTTTTTAAAGTGTCTTGTTCATTTTATTTTGTTCAATATTACTTGGATTCATCATGTATCTTTAACATATTATTTCATTATTTCTTTATACTTTTATACAGTTTGTAGCAGGTGCAGAAGAAATGTAATTTATTTTATATACACTGTACAGTACTGCTTACTGCACAAAAATATAACCACTAATGAATCTTTAATTATTAAATACTAAGAAATACATGACATTGTTGTATGGATACAGGAAAAGTGTTTTACTGATATCTGGAAGAGTTGGTTAGAGTTATTAGATGGTTAGGAATGTCTTACTACTTTTACCATCTAAATAACGCAATTTTAATATATGTAAATCAAATCATCATATTGTATGCCTTAAACTTATACAGTGAGAGATATCAATTATTTTTCAATAAAACTGGAAAAAAAAATGCAATTTTGACCTTGAAAATTCAGTAACACATTTTCAGGTACAGATTACATTTGGATAATGAAGGAAATTTATAATTTAATTATTATTTTAAATCATTTTATACATCTGTTAGTAATGGTTTTGAAATGAAACAGGAATACCATCAGTTTTAACTATGAATATATGTACCACACACACACAAACACACACACACCCTTACCCATACCTGAAGTCCCAGGAGTTCATCAATTGAAGTCTCTGGTTCACTAGGGTTGCTATCTGTTTGCTTAGGTACTTGAGCAATATTGTTGTCACTGTAATACAGAAAGGAAAATTTTTAGCATAGTTCTCAATTAGGCAAAAACAATTACGTATTTTAAACACAAACAGCTTACCTAGTCAAAAATTTATTAATGTTTTCTGCAAGCTTTTCTTGAAGAGATTTGTTGCTTAATATTTTTTCTCGAGCATTTTCAATAACCATTTGCTGGAAAACAAAGTCAATATTAGCAAAAGCACAGGATAGAGTATTATGTTATTTATTTAAAAAGAATCAATGGAAGCTGGATAGTTTTAATAAATCTAGGTGGAAACTCAAAAAGTTATGGTGGCTCCCTCGATATTAACACCTGACTAGTATACGTTAACCACTTACAAGTGTTTTCACAGATCCTTCACCAGCTCTTTCTTCACTGACTACAGAATACTGTTCCAAACTCTTTAGCTTTTCATACAAGATTTTTAATAACCTGTCTCTATCCTAGGAAAAATGCCCTATTATACTGCATAATCCAGCAACAATGATGTATTTACAGTTTCGTAAACACACTTCTGTTTCTTACCTGGTGCATTTGCACATGTTATCTATTCTGACTGGACTGTCTGCTACTGTTAAATTTCACTACAGTCTATCCCAAGGCAATTCTACTGCAGTCTTTTTTCTGGCCACGCTGTGTGGCTTCCAAGATCTTAGTTCCCCAATTAGGGATTGAACCCCTACAGTGGAAGCACGGAGTCCTAACCACTGGACTGCCAAGGAACTCCCTCTACTGAAGTCTTATAGAAATACTGTATTTTACACACACAAACACACACATAATCTAAATATACATATATATATATTTGTGTATATATCAATAGTTATAAACTCAGGAATATCTTAAGTTGCAAAGTTTGGGAAGGTCACTTACTTTTTCTACTGCAAATGTATTTGGATCCTGGAAATTCCGTATTGTTGAATGAGGCCCAGACAAAGTGATACTTTTCCTTTGAGATTCACTGAAACACATTTTAAAAGTTTGTCTTTTAACTAGTATGAATAACCAATTCAATGATAATTACATGTAAAGACAAATCTTAAGATCATGGTGGAAAAGATATTTTCTCTATTTGTGGTAGCAACAAAGGGCAGTAGAGTTGAAAAGCATTAATAGACTTGAATTAAGAAATGAATTTGAGGCTTAGCTTTATTACTTATTAGCTATATGGTCTGTAGCAAGGTACCCTCTGACCCACTCTATAATGGGATAAAACCAACTGCCTTATTGGGTTTATGAAAGAATTCAGTAAAAATAAAGTATATGTAAAGACTTTATAAAAAGGTCAAGGTTCTTATAAATGTTAGATACTATTATATTAGTTCTATTGTTTTAGGTGGTTAAGTGAGAAACCTTGCCATAAAGGAGGATGAGGTCAGCCTTGAATGAGAGACAATCAACAGTAAAAATTCCAACAAAAATACCCATGGCATGGCAGTTGAGAAAACAGAAAAAACATTTTAAACTATTATCTCTCTTTTCTGAAATATCCTTCAAACAAAGACACATGGGCTAAATAGGACAGAAAGAAACTTTTCTCAGAGAATGTCCCTGAGAAGAGTTTTTAACCATCGATTTAGAACTTTAAATATGTGTTTGTAGACCTTAAAACATGCAGATATTATATTTGTTTAAAAGAATGCTTATTTCAAAAAATCTGAGCTAACATCAATTTTAGATATACCTTTCTATACCACTATAGAAAAAAGATATTTCTAATGAAACAGTGATTAGGTCAGTGATTACAAAACACAACATGATTTCAGGGTGGATAGAATGTGAAAAAAAAAAAAAGTGTTTTGAAATGGATATAATAGTAAATAGTCTCAACTACTTAATGCAATCTTGTTACCTTATTCACAATGTAAATATCGTGGTGTAATTTTTTTTTTTGGAAGGTTATTGGAAACTTGTCCTTTTAAAAGACATTTACCTTTTGCGTCTACCAGGAGACATTAAACTGGCATGAGTTTTCCTTTCCTGAGGACCAGGAATGATATTTAAAGCCTCTCCAGCTGTATTTCAAGAGAACAAAGCAGTAAGTCAAGGAAACTGAATAGTTTTCTATACTTGAATTAATGAAATAAATAGCACTACAAAGTGATTATTATTTTATATTAAATTCAGTTAGTATACACTGAGTGCCTACTCTGTGCAAGGCACTGTAGAAGATATTAAGATATATAAAACATAGTCTCTTAAGGTTTTATGATAAAATACAAAGTACAGTATACAGAATACTCTCAACAAAAAATATCATGGCAGAACAGAATAATTATAAGAAATATAAACTAAGTGTACTGGGTAAGTGTTTTTACCCAGAGGTGTTAAAGAGGTTGGAGAAAAGATGGAAATAAGGGAGAACATAGTGGATGTCAATATATTTTACCTGTGCAGAAGAGAAAGGAGACTGGTCTAAGAACTGAGAGGTGGCACCTCAGTTCTAACCCCAATTCTGTTATTAACTAGCCTTTTGCCTCTTAATATCATATGTTTATAATAATTTCAAGTATATAAGAAGCAAGAAGTATCAGATGATCTCTAAGTTTATCCCTAGCTCTAAGATTCAGCCAGGAATATGCAGGATTTTCAACAGGTAGAGATGGAAAAACATTCCTCATTCCAGCAGGACAGACTACCATGAACAAAGATAAGAAGGTGGTGAAATATAATGCGTATTCCTTTTAAAATCAATTAACAGGGTCTTTTCTATCAATGAAGAGAACTGAGAACTAGAACAGAGTTCAAGGTTGGACTTCAGCTAGAACAGACATAAGAAGAATCCTAGATTAAAATGTCTCATAGATTTAATAATATGCATATTTAATGGCAGATTTACCTAAAGTCTATTCTACTTCTAGCCTCTTATCTACTTTTTGCTATAATTTTATACCATGAATATAAAGAAAGACATTAGCACATCATCTCATTTATACAGTGTGATTAAAAACAAAATTTAAGAGTGCAAAATGTAAACTTACGGGTCATAGTGTCTTGTGACTGTGAATGGTTGACCACTACAAAATTTGACCTCAAAGGAGCTGAAATCTGGCCAGCTGGCCGAATAACTTGTGTAGCTGTCAAAGGAGAATTAGTAAATTGCCCTGAAAGATATGGTAAAGTCAGCAACTCTGAACTGACAGGAGCTGCTTGAGATGCAAGCCTTCTCTGCCGTTTGATTTCTGCAATTCCACTTCTTGTTCGGGCTGAAACACATGAGCATTTAAAAAAAAATAACTCAATGTCAGAGTAGTTTGGGCATTTTAAGAAGTTTACATGATATGTGTTCTACTACATATTTAACATGGTGGATCTACAGACTGAAAAACAGCCCTTAAAAATATCAACTAAGTTTACGTGATAATTTCAAAAGAAACAAACTAAAATTGAGTACATTCAAACTTTAAAAATCCAAGAATACATTTCTTCTGTAATAATTCACACTGATAACATCTCCACAAACTAGGAAAAAGACTTATGGAATGAGAATTAAAAGATGTGAATACATGAGAGCCAATGAGAAAAATAAGGAATATTTAAAATGCATATTTTTACAATAAATGAAAATATTATTTCCTAATATGATAACAGTACTTAGAAAAGCAGTAGTTTAAACAAAATATAAACTTATTATACATGTATTGTTAACTAAAATGTTCATCTGACAGTAAGTTTGAGTTTAAAGTAATTCTGAACATTATTTATAGTTTAAAGTTGAATACCAACCTCTCTGATTGGCAGCAAACCCTGGGGAACTTTGCATGCTCCTAATAAACAAAAGTAGTTTGACATTAAAAAACTTCTGTTGCCAAATACATTCTGATTTAGTTACAGTCAGACCTGAAGTAAATTATGAGTTAAAAGGCAAGAAATCTCTCTCAGACAAAAAAGATAAGCACTTTTTCTAGGTAACCAAATCTTATTTGCTTTAGGAGAAAAATAGTGGCATATAAACATACACACACACATAATTTTAATAATCAAGTTTCTATCCAATGCAATAAGCATTACAGAGCCTTGACATCCCACTATGAGTACAATTTGACTTGAATTTAGGAACTCAATATATTTAAGAAAGCTATAATATTTTACAATTATCAGTTATCTTTTATAACTATAGAGATGCCTTCCCAGAGAAATTCTGATTTTACATATAACTCCATACATAAATACTTCAGAATCCAAGTTGATTTCAAAGGAGATCCTGCTTTCATCAAATTTATGACTATGACATTACTTCATGGAAGCTCTAAAGAAGGAACAAAGCAAACAGATAAGAAAATTCACAATACAAGCTGATTCTCCTTTTAGTATGAACTGAAGTTACCCATGTATTGATATTTTGTAAACAGTCAGACACTGTGCCATTGTCCTCAAAAATCTGTCAAATAAATCGCTACCAACAAGAGCCACAAAACTTACTGAATTGAATAAGCGCTTTTTTTCTTTTTTTTGCTGCACCCCATGGCATGCAGGACCTTAGTTCCCTGAGCAGGGATTGAACCGACGTCCCCTGCATTGGAAGGCAGAGTCTTAACCACTGGACTGCCGGGGAAGTCCTGAATAAGCAGTTTTAATAGCACACGAACCAATCTTGGAGAACACCTGGCTAAGAGCCTTCTTTTTTTATGTAATACCTTGTCAATAAAATGTTGCAGTAACTTATAAATATTCATAGGTGTTAATTAAACTGTGAATGTCTTTGAGGATGTTTGCAAGGGGAGGAAAGATGAGGGTCAGGAAAGGGGAATAAGAGCAAGACTACTGGGCCTTCCCTGGTAGCGCAGTGGTTAGGAATCTGCCTGCCAATGCAGGGGACACAGGTTCGACCCTTGGTCCAGGAAGATCCCACATGCCACGGAGCAACTAAGCCCGTGCGCCACAATGAAGCCCACACGCCCTAGAGCCCGCACACTGCAACTACTGAGCCAGCGTGCTGCAACTATAGAAGCCCATGCTCCTAGAGCCGGTGCTCCGCAACAAGAGAAGCCACCTCTGGATGGACCTAGAGTCTGTCATACAGAGTGAAGTAAGTCAGAAAGAGAAAAAAAAATACCGTATGCTAACACATATATATGGAATCTAAAACAAAAACCAAAAAAAAGGTTCTGAAGAACCTAGAGGCAGGACAGGAATAAAGACGCAGACGTAGAGAATGGACTTGAGGACACAGGGAGGGGGAATGCTAAGCTGGGACGAAGTGAGAGAGTGGCATGGACATATATACACTACCAAATGTAAAATAGATAGCTAGTGGGAAGCAGCCACATAGCACAGGGAGATCAGGTTGGCGCTTTGTGACCACCTAGAGGGGTGGGATAGGGAGGGTGGGAGGGAGACGCAAGAGGGAGGAGATATGGGGATATATGTATAGCTGATTCACTTTGTTATAAAGCAGAAACTAACACACCATTGTAAAGCAATTATACTCCAATAAAGACGTTAAAAAAAAAAAAAGAGAAGCCACCTCAGTGAGAAGCCCACGCGCCACAACAAAGAGTAGCCCCGGCTTCCCGCAACTAGAGAAAGCCCGTGCGCAGCAACAAAGACCCAAAGCAGCCAAAAAAAAAAAAAAAAAAAAGAGGTAAGACTACCAAATGAGATGTGGTACAGAGTTACACAGAAAGCATTTGGAGCCATTCTAGCAGTTTAAACTGAGGAAAGAAACAAGGCCCCTCCTTAAGTGGGGTATTCACTTGTAGCTGTCGGAGAAGCATAAGAAACTATGGTTTTCATACTAGACTCCAGTTAAATAAGATATATTCTAAAATTGATACTTATTCTAAGGATGGTGAAACTGGCATTCCAAGGCTCTGACATATGTAGAAGGCAGATATTAGTCCCATGTGAAAATTCTAAAAGCAGAAGATTCAGAAGTATTACTATTCAAGTTTGTTTCTTTATAAGGGAAGAACAAAGGAGGCACGGATTCCACATTATCAATTTTCTGCATGTGTAATGAAGATACAACTGTATAAGGGAAGTCACATGGGGCCCATGTTAGGAGATTTGCATTCACCAAGACTGGGACGAGATTTGTATTCAGCCAGAGATCTGCCTCTAAATTGTTATGGGAACCTGGGAGTGCCATTAATTTCCTCATTTCTAAACATTTTATTAAAGTATGCAATTTATTTCAAATTATTCAATCAAAGACAAAGAAATATCAATAACCTATAATTTCAAAATTAGATCAGTATTATATAAATGCACAGTGTGGGTCATAAGATTTATATGTGAAGCGATTCTTACACGCACTTGCATTCCAAAATCATTATGCACATTCTGATAAGCTTATTGTATAAGCTTTTTATTACCTGATCTGAGAAAGTGTATGGTCTAACTTCTTCCACAGAGATGACAAAATTGCTGGGACATCATTTGATGTTTCTAAATCATAAGAGGAAACGTTTCATAATAAATACAGTTGGAGAAAATTCATCATTTAATTTGAACAGACACAGAAAATCAATAAGGAAAACTTATCTCTCAGCTGTTGACATTTTGTTGGGAAATGAGAAATAAACCTATCTTGTAAAAGACCTACAAAGCTACAACGAGGCTGCTTTCTTTGCTCAAGCCATTAAGAATCAGATACAATACGATGGAAGAGGAAACTTGTGAAAACTATGAAGGTTTTTTAGATCAATAATTTTATATTTTCTTTGAAATATAAAAGACAAACTATTTTAAATCTTTCTTCTATTTATCATGTGACATTTGAAAGTAAATTAAAATAATTTGATTTATAAATTAAATTTATAAAATTATACAAACCCCTGTGAGTGTGGAAATTAGTTGTCTACATCCAATGTTTTCATGTGCAAATCACCGTGATTGCTCAGCAACTACTCAGAATTACAGGTAAAATTCCTAAGGACTAATTAGTCTTTTTCAGGATGTGTTCTAAAGCCACAATGATAGGAAATTCATAAGGTATTTAAATTCTTTACTATATACTTATAAAAGCTCAAAGCAGAGAAAGCTACCCAACATAAAAGTGGGATATAAACCTTTGTATTGCAATAACATATTGTTTCTGAGGTCATTTACACATTAAACATTCCTGTAAGATAGTT
Source organism: Balaenoptera borealis (assembly GCF_965194805.1). Classification (NCBI taxonomy): domain Eukaryota; kingdom Metazoa; phylum Chordata; class Mammalia; order Artiodactyla; family Balaenopteridae; genus Balaenoptera; species Balaenoptera borealis. The sequence continues at coordinate 93,054,405 of NC_138868.1, read as the reverse complement.
AAAATAGTTTAGGAAAAGAAAACCTTTAGGCCCTGAACTTCTAGGCTTATTACCCTCTACAGTTTCTAGTTTTGTGATCTTGGAAAAGTTATCTGGCTTCTCTAATCCTCAATTTTCTGATACTTAAGAACAGGTCTAAACAATCGACAACTCTAACTGGATTATTTTAAGGACTGAGATAAAACCTATGAAAGCACATAGCACAATGCTGCAATAGACAGTACAATGTTAAGCTTTTTAAAAAAATGTTATCATTTACACTAATTCTTTACTGCTGAGTCTTTTCTTAACATGTTGTAAACTACAGAAATAACCAATATGAGAGAATAAATCTAACTTTCTCCTTAAGACACGAATTTAGGAAAGTGTTATTTTATACTTACCACTCAATAAAAATGAACTATTTAATTAGATATTTCACAGTAAATTTTACCTCATCATAGTTGACACAAGTTTTCTTATGGCTTTTAAGAAGTATTAATATCCTTTAAAAATTATTTCTAATTAAAAAAATTAGATAAATGCTGTATAAAACTGACAAAAAAATCCCTGAACCTGAATTCTTACCTTTTGCTTTCATAGCTACATATTCATTCAAAATTGTTGTCAAATTTTTTCCAAATAAAGACTGAAAAGAAAAAGATCAAGCATTACCAAAACCAAATAATACTACCAATAATTTCCCACTACAAAATATTTCACCATAAAAGTTAATAAAAGATCTGGATTACAGAGCAGATGATAAAGAAATGGTGAAGAGCAGGTCATCATAGATGGAAACAGTCGCTTGTCAGCGGGTGAATCAAATCTTCTAAGGGTAAAGAACCTTGTCTGTTTGAATAAGATATTGTGACTATGTTTCTTTAGCTAAGATAGTACAATGGCAGGAATGCAGTTTTCAGCTGGAGATAGGGATCCAGTCACACAAATGAGGACCCACTCCTAATCTGCCCTTTCTATCCTGAATGCCACGTGAACTTGCCAAAGAACAAAGTAAAAAAAATTGAGTGTAAGAGATATCCTTCCCAAGGATCAGTACCTTGCTATTTTAACTTCTATCATCTCATAAAGTCATTCCCCACTGCCCCCATTCCTATCAGTAATTAAAGGGCAGGCTTTTATTACCTCAAGTTTGAGGTCATATAATAGAACAGGGAGGAGAGCCAAGGATTTTTAGAGCAGACAGTTCTGGTTTTAAGTTCAACATTTACTGCATGTGTGAAAAATCACCCAGATTTTCTAAGGCTTACTTTCATATATAGAAATGACTTCCTAATGACTTAAGACATATGACTTCTTAATTAATACAATCTTTTGTGGTGAAGATTGATGATAAATGTAACGTATCTAAGACAATGTCTAACACATAGGTGATTACTTCCCTTCCCCCTCCTGAACTTTCATAGCAGATCCCTATTTTATTCTTCTGTGTCATTTAAAAAAATTTTTTAATTTTATATTAGAGTATAGTTGATTAACAATGTTGTGTTAGTTTCAGATGTACAGCAAAATTTTTCAGTTATATATATACATGTATCTATTCTTTTTCAAATTCTTTCCCCATGTAGGTTATTATAGAATATTGAGCAAAGTCGCCTGTGCTATATAGTAGGTCACTGTTGGTTATCTAGTTTAAATATAGCAGAGTGTACATGTCAATCCAAAACTCCCAATCAATCCCTCCTCCTCCCCTCCCCACCCTGGTAACCATAAGTTCGTTCTCTGTGAGTCTGTTTCTGTTTTGTAAAAAAGTTCATTTATATCATTTTTTAAAAGATTCCGCATGTAAGTGATATATTTGTCTTTCTCCGTCTGACTTACTTCACTTAGTACGATAATCTCCAGGTCCATCCATGTTGCTGCAAATGGCATTATTTCATTCGTTTTAATGGCTAACATTCCATAGTATATATGTACCACATCTTCTTTATCCATGCATCTGCTGATGGACATTTAGGTTGCTTCCATGCCTTGCCTATTGTAAAAAGCGTTGAAATGAACATTGGAGTGCATGTATCCTTCCGAACCACGTTTTTCTCCAGATACATGTCCAGGAGTGGGATTGCTGGATCATATGGTAGCTGTTTTTAGTTTTTTAAGGAACCTCCATACTGTTCTCCATAGTGGCTGTACAAATTTACCTTCCCACCAACAGTGTAGGAGGGTTCCCTTTTCTTCACACTCTCTCCAGCATTCATTTGTAGACTTTCTGACGATGGCCATTCTGACTGGTGTGAAGTGATATCTCATTATAGTTTTGATTTGCATTTCTCTAATAATCAGCGATGCTGAGCATCTTTTCATGTGCCTCTTAGCAATCTGTATGTCTTCTTTGGAGAAATGTCTATTTAGGGCTTCTGCCCATCTTTTGATTGCATCGTTCATTCTTTTGATATTGAGCTGCATGAGCTGTTTGTAAATTTTGGAGATTAATCCCTTGTCGGTCGCATCATTTGCAAATATTTTCTCCCATTCTGTGGACTGTCTTTTCATTTTCTTTATGGTTCTCTTTGCTGTGCAAAACCTTTTGAGTTTAACTAGGTCCCATTTGTCTATTACTGTTTTTATTTCCATAACTCTAGGAGATGGGTCCAAAATAACATTGTTGCAATTTATATCAAAGAGTGTTCTGCCTATGTTTTCCTCTAGGAGTTTTATAGTATCCCGCCTTACATTTAGGTCTTTAATCCATTTTGAGTTTATTTTTTTGTATGTATTTGTATTAGAGAGTGTGCTAATTTCATTCTTTTACATGTAGCTGTCCAGTTTTCCCAGCACCACTTATTGAAGAGACTGTCTTTCCTCCATTGTATAATCTTGCCTCCTCTGTCGTAAATTAATAGACCATAAATGTGTGGGTTTATTTCTGGGCTTTCTATCCTGTTCCACTGATCTGTATTTCTGTATTTGTGCCAGTACCATACTGCTTTGATGACTATAGCTTTGTAATATAGTTTAAAGTCAGGAAGCCTGATTCCTCCAGCTCCGGTTTTCTTTCTCAAGATTGCTTTGGCTATTTGGGGTCTTTTGTGTCTCCATACAAATTAAAACATTTTTTGTTCTAGTCCTGTGAAAAATGCCATTGGTAATTTGATAGGGATTGAACTGAATCTGTAGATTGCCTTGGGTAGTACAGTCATTTTGACAATACTCATTCTTCCAATCCAAGAACATGGTATATCTTTCCATCTGTTCATGTCATCTTTGATTTATTTTCATCAGCATCTTATAGTTTTTGGAGTACAGGTTTTTTGCCTCCTTAGGTAGGTTTATGCCTAGGTATTTTATTCTTTTTGATGCGATGGTAAATGGGATTGTTTGTTTAATTTCTCTTTCTGATCTTTTGTTGTTCGTGTACAGGAATGCAAGAGATTTCTGTGTATTAATTTTGTATCCTGCAACTTTACTGAATTCATTGAAGAGTTTAGTAGTTTCCTGGTAGCATCTTTAGGATTTTCTATGTATAGTGTCGTCATCAACTGCAAACAGTGACAGTTTTATTTCTTCTTTTCCAATTTGGATTCCTTTTCTTTTTCTTCTCTGACTGCTGTGGGTAGGGCTTCCAAAACTATGTTGAATAAAAGTGGCAAGAGTGGGCATCCTTGTTTTTGTTCCTGATCTTAGAGGAAATGCTTTCAGCTTTTCATCGCTGAGTATGATGTTAGCTGTAGTTTTGTCAGATACTGCCTTTATTATGTCAAGGTAGGTTCCCTCTATTCCCACTTTCTGGAGAGTTTTTATCATAAATTGGTGTTGAATTTTGTTAAAAGCTGTTTCTGCATCTATTGAGATATCATATGGTTTTTATTCTTTACTTTTTTGATGTGGTGCATCATACTGATTGATTTGTATATACTGGAAATCCTTGCATCCCTGGGATAAATCTCACTTGATCATGGTGTATGATCCCTTTTACTGTATTGTTGGATTTGATTTGCTAGTATTTTGTTGAGAATTTTTGCGTCTATGTTCATCAGTGATACTGGCCTGTAATTTTCTTTTTTTTGTGGTATCTTTGGTTTTGGTATCGGGGTGATAGTGGCCTCACAGAATGAGTTTGGGAATGTTCCCTCCTCTGCAATTTTTTGGAATAGTTTCAGAAGGATAGGTAACTCTTCTCTAAATGTTTGACAGAATTCACCTGTGAAGCCATCTTGTCCTGGATTTTTGTTTGTTGGGAGTGTTTTAGTCAGTTTCAATTTCATTACTTGTGATTGGTCTGTTCACTTTTTTTTTTAAATTAATCTATTTATTTATTTTTGGCTGCGTTGGGTCTTCGTTGCTGTGTGCGGGCTTTCTCTAGTTGCAGAGAGCGGGGGCTACTCTTCATTGTGGTTTGTGGGCTTCTCATTGCGGTGGTTCTGTTGTTGTGGAGCACGGGCTCAAGGTGCGTGGGCTTCAGTAGTTGTGGTGCGTGGGCTCAGTAGTTGTGGCTCATGGGCTCTAGAGCGCAGGCTCAGTAGTTGTGGTGCACAGGCTTAGTTGCTCTGCAGCATGTGGGATCTTCCCAGACCAGGGCTCGAACCCGTGTCCCCTGCATTGGCAGGTGGATTCTTAACCACTGCACTACTACGAAAGTCCCTGGTCTGTTCATATTTTCTATTTCCTCCTAGTTCAGTCTTGGGAGATTGCACCTTTCTAAGAATTCATCCATTTCTTCTAGGTTGTCCATTTTAGTGACATAGAGTTGCTTGTGGTACAGTAGCTTCTGTGTTATTTAAAGTCTGAGAAGTTAAGGGATACACCTAATACTAACTTGATCATTATACCTTGCTTTATTTTTAGTAGCTAAAAAAACAATTGCTGAATGAATGCTATACAATGAATTATGTCCACATAAATTCATGTGCGGTCACAGCAAAAAGGTGGTCGTTTATAAGCCAGGAAGACAGCCTTCACCAGGAACTGAAACAGGGGCACTTGATCTTGGTCTTTCCAGCCTCCAGAACCATGAGAAGTAAAAATTTGGGTGGTAGATTTGCTTGTAGTTACTAGGGTATTACTGCAGCTAGGCCCCCACAGCACACAGAGCTACACAAACACACAGGTATGCTAATCCACATATACAAAAAAATCTGTATTTCTGTATATAACTGTACATATATTAAAATAAACATAACTTCATACTGATATCTCTGACTATATAATTTAACGCTACAGGTCTCATTCTTATTCTTATTTGTACTTTCTTTCTCACAGAGTGAGAAACCTCGCTCCCATTATCTATAATATATTAATTTACTTGTTAAAGTTGCTAATTTAGAAGAATTCAGAAGAGTTTAAGATTCATTCATGTTATTATATGAATCAATAGTGCTGCTTTTTACTGCTTACTAGTAGGAATGTACCAGTTTGCTTATTCATTCACTTGCTGAAAGACATCTTGGTTATTTTCAGTTTTTGACCACCACAGAAAAACATGAGCATGTAAGTTTTTGTGTGAATATAAGTTTTTCAATTTACTTGGGTAAATATCTGGTTGTATGAATGCTGGGTCACGTGCGGCCCAGTTGTTTAACTTTATAAACAACTGCCAATCTGTTTTGCAAAGCGGCTGTATGATTTTGCATTGTCATCAGCAATGAGTAAGAGTTTTTGTTGCTCTGCATCTTTGCCACCAAGAATCTGACAAACTTTAAAAATTGTTTTTTATAGTAGTCATTCTAATATGTATGTATCAGTATCTGATTGGGATATTAATTTTCATTTTCCTAATGACTAACAATGTGGAGTATTTTTTTCACAGGCTTATTGCCATTCCTATATTTTCTTTGGGGAAAGGTCTTCAGCTCTCTTGCCCACTAAAGAAAAATTCAGTTAAAAAAAAAAAAAGCTTCCTATATATTCTGGGCACAATCCCTTTTTCAGAGCTGCAAATATTTTCTCCTAGCTTATGGCTTGTCATTCTTTTAATATTGTCTCTTATAGAGCAAAAATTTTAAATTTTTATAAAGTTGAATTTATCAAATTTTCATTTTTTAGTCAGTGTTTTTAGCTTGTCTAAAAATTCATTACCAAAACCAAGATTGCACAGTTTCTCCTATGTTTTCTTCTGGAACTCTTATAGTTCTATGTTCTACATTTTGATCTATTATCCACTGTTGGTTAATTTTTGTATGAAGTATGTGTAAAGGTTCTTCTTCTTCTTTTTTTTAAAATCTGGATGTCTAATTGTTCCATCACCACTTGTTGTTAAGATTATGCTTTCTCTAGTGAATTGCCTTTGTGCTTTTGTCAAAAAATCACATTTGGACTCTCTAATTTGTTCCACTGATCTTATGCCTAACTATCTCCTAATGCCACTCAATCCTGATTACTATTGCTGGTTAGTAAGTCTTAAGGTCGAGTAATGTGAGTCCTTGAACATATCCTTTTTAAGAACTGTTTGGATTAGTCTTCCACAACACTACTTAAGTGGTACCTGTGCTCCTACTCCAAGGGGCCAGTACTGCACATCAGCAAGCTGGCAGCAGTAGTGGCTAGGCCTCAGACCCCCAGTTTGAAGGATAGCCCTGCCCACCACCACACCCACAGCAGCTGTGGCCCAACCACAACAGGAAGGTGCACACAGCCCACACAATGGATACCCCTGGAGCACCTGGCTCTGGTGACAGGAGGATTCTACCACTGAGCCCACCGGACACCTTCTACATAAGCCCACTCTTTCAAGACCAGAATACATAGAAACAAATACAGAGAGCTAGGCAAAATGAAGAGACAAAGGAATACCTTCCAAACAAAACAAGATAAAACCTCAGAAAAAGAACTAAACAAAACAGAGATTAGCAATTTACCAGCTAAAGAGATTAAAGTAATAATCATAAAGATGCTCACTGAACTTGGGAGAAGAATTGATGAACTCAAGTGAGAACTTCAACAAAGAGAAAATATAAAAAAGAACCAATGAGAACTGAAGAATACAATAACTGAAGTGAAAATAACACTACAGACAATCAACAGATTAGAGAATAAAGAAGAATGGATCAGCAATCTGGAAGACAAGGTAGTAGAAATCACCCAATTAAAACAGAAAAGATTGAAAAAAAATGAGGATAGTTTAAGGGATCTCTGGGACAACGTCATGCACACTAACATTCCCATAATAGGGATTCCAGAAGGAGAAGAGTGAGAGAGAAAATAGAAAGCCTATTTGAAGAAATAATGGCTGAAAACTTCCCTAACTTGTCAAAGGAAAAGACATCCAAATACAGAAAGCAAAGAGTCCCATACAAAATGAACCGAAAAAGACCCACACCAAGACACATTATAATTTAAATGTCAAAAGTTAAAGAGAAACAGAGAATCTTAAAAGCAGCAAGTGAAAAACAACTAGTTACATACAAGAGAACCCCTATAAGATGATCAGGATTTTTCAGCAGAAACTTCACATGCCAGAAGTGACTGGCACAACATATTGAAAGTGCTGGAAAAAATAACCGAACAACCAAGAATACTCTACCTGGCAAGATTATAATTCAGAAGTGAAGGACAGAGTTTCCCAGATGAACAAAGCCAAAGGAGTTCATCACCACTAAACTGACCCTATAAGTAATGTTTACAGGGACGTCTTTAAATGGAAAAGAAAAGGCCAAAACTAGAAATAAGAAAATTATGAAGGAAAAAAATCTCACTGGTAGAGACAAACACATAGTAAAGGTAGTGGATCACCCACTATAAAGCTAGTATGAAGTTATGTACGGCCTACAAGAGACTCAGTTGTTCAAATCTAAAGACACACAAAGAGTAAAAATGAAGAGACGGAAAAATATTCCATGCAAATGGGAACAAAAAGAAAGCTGGGGTAGCAATGCTTGTATCAGATAAAACAGACTTTAAAACAAAGACAAAGAAAGGCATTTCATAATGATAAAGTGATCAATGATCTTTTAAGTGGGTGCTACTTTAACAAAAATCAGCTATTGTCAATAAACCAATTCAACACAAGCAAATCTGATACTGGACTGCAAGTTAATGTTAAGAATGTGATTAGGACTTCTTTGGATTTATGAACAATGTTTTTGGTAGCTTTACAAATATAATAAAGTATTTGGCAGACCGGATAAATTAACTCTGGATTACAACTTATGATATTGTGAATTAAAAAAAGTCTAATAAAAAGTTTATTGAGTATTTTTCTCTGAATACTCTCATTCTTTAAAATTACTGTCATTAAATAAATGAAGAGCCCAAGAGTATCAAATCATTTGCAGTGAAGATCCAAAATCCCTGAAACTGTTGGCATCATATGTGTTATTTAATTTTTAAAAGCGGTTTAATGTTCACAAGAAAATCGAGAGGAAGGTACAGAGATTCTCCATAAACTCCTGCTCCCACAAATGCAATGCCCCCCCTATTATCAGCATCACTCCCAAATGTGTATTAAGTTTCAGATTTTTTCAGATTTTGAGATAATGCCTATTATACATGGACATAAACTGTGTATTATGTAATAACTCGTTTGGGGTTGGGGCAGCATCCCACAATCTAAAATTAACATTTCTACAACTAAATGGATAAATAGTTACAGAGTGGGATTTTTAAAAAGGGCTATAAATATCAGTTCAAATTAGGTCCTGCTGTCAAAAGAGTTGTGGATCTGGATCACTCTTGTAAAATATTATCATCAATTTGCTGATGCTGAGTATGCGCCTGGTAGATATTCAGTAAATTAGGAAAATCACTTCCTAATTGGTATCAAAGTGAAAGCTGATTACAGTAAGTCCCTTACATATGAATGAGTCCCATTCCAAGAGCACATTCGTTAAGTCCAACAAAGTTAGCCTAGGTACCCAACTAACACAAATCAGCTATATAGTACTGTATTGTAATAGGTTTATAATACTTTTCACACAAATAATACATAAAAAACAAACACAAAAGATAAAGAAAACATTTTTAATCTTACAGTACAGTACCTTGAAAAGTACAGTAGTACAGTACAATAGCTGGCATACAGGGGCTGGAATTGAGTCAACAGGCAAGAAGAGTTACTGACTGGAGGAGGGAGAGGAGGTGGGAGATGGTAGAGCTGAAGGATCATCAGCAATACGAGACGGAGGGCAAACTGCAATTTCACTCACGCCTGACGTTGATGGCACAGGTTCTGGTTCCTTGCTGGATTCAATTCCATCTATCCTCTTGAAAAAACGATCCAGTGATGTCTGGGTAGTAGCATTTCGCATCTTTGAAAGTTTGCAATTTGAAGGTTCGTATGTAGGGGACTTACTCTATTTCCCTTAGGCAAACAGAGGGCTTTCTGTGTCACATTGTTAGCCATCCCCCTTAAATGAATGGATTAGATGTAGTTTCTGTTTGTTTATTCTTGAAAAAACTATGTGAACAACAAAAGGATGTAAATGGTACCTTGCAGATCAGACATAGTGAATAAGTGGCCATTTCAAAACAAAAACAAACAAAAAACTTGTTGGGATTTTGACTGTAATGAATGTATAGATCAAAATTTGGAGAATGGACATCTTAACAATATTGAGTTGCTCATTCCATGAACACAGTATATCTTTCTTTTTATTCAAGTCTTTGATTTCTTTCATGTAGATTTTAGCATACAGATTTTACGCATATTTTGTTAGATGTATTACCTAAGTATTTTATTTTTGTTTGTTTGTTGGGTGCTACTGTAAATGGTATTTTTTTTTTTAAATTCCACTTCCAATGGTTCATTGTAGGTATAAAGAAATATGATGGACTTTCGTACACTTTGTATCCTGTGACCTTGCTAAACTCCAGCAGTTTTGTAGGTTTTTTTAGGTTTCCTCCATAGATAATCATGTTGTCTGGGACAGCTGAAATGAATCTAAAGACCCATGTTTAAAATAAAATGACAACATACCATTTCAAATAATGTAGTTCTAGCATATACCCATTATATACCAAACAATGCTCTACTGGTCTAGTGATATTTAAAAAAGAGGTGACAACAAGATATCAAAATATCTGTTTTATATTTGTCTGAAGGAAGCAACTATAAGAAAAGCAAATATAGGAAAGATTGGACTGCTATATAATGCCATAGACCAGGTGGCTTGTTTCTCATTGTTCTGCAGGCTGGGAAATCCAAGATCAAGTTGGCAGATGATTTGGTTCCTGGTGAGGACCTATTTCCTGGCTTGTAGACATCCCCCTTCTTGATGTGTGTGCACATGGACATTTCTCTCTCTTTCACTTTTTAAATCCCATCATGAGGGTCCCAACTTCATGACCTAATCTAAACCTATTTACTTTCCAAAGGCCTTACCCCTAAATACCATCACACTGATGGGTGGGGTTTCAATATATGAATTTTGGAGGGATACAAATATTTAGTCCATAACAGGCAGTAAACAAGTAAGGCCCAAAACAAGCAATAGTGAAACTAATTAGAAATGAGGGTGTCATTTTGAAACTGATTCTCAAAGTCAAAGCTGGAATTCACTTCCCAGCTTAGACATAAATGTATGAAAAGAAGAGCTGGCCTTCTTTAGGTCTTTCCACTCATGCACGAATACAAACTATCAAATTTCTGCCCATTTTGATTTTGCTAATGAGCTGATTCTTAAGACCATGTTTATAGTGTCTTATGTTGGTCAATGATGAAATATTTCCTTAAAGAACAAATCACTCACCAGTAAGCAGGCTGGGATAAAACCTTCATCTGTACAGTGTTCTGCATATTCTTTTAAATTTGAACTTTCCAAAATAAAAGCCTGGCAGGTAGAAGTAAGGTTCTCTTGTTGTAAGTAACCTAAAGGAAAAATAAAATGTAACTCAGTAATTTCAGTAAATTCTGAACTTTCAATTAAAACTGTTGTTGAAAATACTACAGCAGTTTCACATCATAAATGTAACTTCAGGTGAACATGATGGGATTCTACAGCCTTGCCTGAAACAGTAGTTTGTGCTGCAGTACAAAGCAGAATTCATAAAACAGCTGTTTGAGAAGAAAAACTCTAGCTAATATGCTATAAAGTCATAGTAAACAAAACAGTATGGTACTGGCATAAAAACAGACAAATAGATCAGTGGAACAGAATTGAGAGCCTAGAAAAAATCCACAGCATAAACGGTCAACTAAATTTGACAAGGGAGCCAAGAATACTCAATGGAGAAAAAAAACCATCTCTTCAACAAATGGTGCTAGAAAAATTGGATATTCACACGTAAAAGAGTGAAACTAGACCCTTATCTTACACCACTCACAAAAATTAACTTGAAATGGATTAAAGACTTAAACATAAGACCTGAAAGCAAGAAACTCCTAGAAGAAAACAGGAAAAAAGCCCTTTGACATGGGTCTTGGCAATGATTTTCTGGATTTGACACCTAATGCACAAGTTACAAAATAAAAAATAAACAAGTTGGAATATATCAAATTAAAAAGCTTCTGTACAGCAAAAGAAACCCATCAACAAAATGAAAAAACAACCTATGGAATGGGAAAAATATTTCCTCATATCTATCTGATAAGGGGTTAATAACCCAAATAAATAAAGAACTCATAAAATTCAAGAGCAAGAAACCAAGTTATCCAATTAAAAAGTGGCAAAAGACCTGAATAGACATTTCTCCAAAGAAGATACATAAAAGGTCAACAGGTACATGAAACGATGCTCAACATCACTAGCCATTAGGAAATGCAAATCAAAATCACAATGAGATATCATCTCATGCCTGTTAGAATGACCATCACCAAAAAGACAACAGAAAACAAATGCTGGAGAGGATGTGTAAAACAGGGAACCCTTGTGTACTGTTGGTGAGATTGGAAACTGATACAGCCACTATGGAAAACAGTATGGAGGATCCTCAAAAAATTAAAAATAGAACTACCATATGATCCAGCAATTCCACTTCTGGGAATATATCCAAAGGAAAGAAAAACCACTATGTTGAAAAGATATCTGTGCCCCCTGTGTTCATAGCAGCATTATTTACAATAGCCAAGGCATGGAAACAACCTAAGTGTCCACTGATGAATGTATGGATAAATAAGTTGTGGTATATATATACACACAATGGAGTATCATTCAGCCATTAATAAAAAAAAATGAAATATTGGCATTTGGGACAACATGGATGGAACTTGAGAGTATTATGGTAAGTGGAATAACTTAGGCCAAGAAAGACAAATGCTATATGATCTCACTCATATGTGGAATCTTAAAAACAAAAACAAAAAACCCCAACTGAACTCACAGAAAAAGAGACCAGATTTGTGGTTACCAGAGGCAGGGGATGGAAGGAGGGGCAATCAGAAAATGGTGGTCAGAAGGTACAAATTTCCAGTTACAAGATAAATACAGTTGACCCTTGAAAAATGCTGGGGCTAAGGGCATCGACCCTCCACACAGTCGAAAAATCCATGTATAACTATAGTTGGCCCTCCAAATCCGAGGTCCACATACGCATATTCAACCAACTATGGATTGTGTAGTACTGTAGTATGTGTTTGTTGAAAAAAAAATCCACATGTAAGTGGACCCGCACAGTTCAAATCTGTGTTGTTTAAGGGTCAACTGTAAATACTAGGGACTGTAAGTACATTGCAATATAGTAAGTGACTATACTTAACGCTGCTGTATGATATATCTGAAAATTGTTAGGAGATTTAATCGATCCTAAGAGTTCTCATCACAAGGAAAAAAAAAATTTTTTTTTGCGTTCTCTTTTTATTGTATTTATGGGAGATGATAGAGGCTAACTGAACTTACTGCAGCAATCATTTCACAATATTCATGTCAAACCATTATGCTGTACACCTTAAACTTATACACTGATGCATATCAATTACATCTCAATAAAACTGGAAAAAACCGAAACCCCCAGAAACTCTAGCTAACCCAGAAAAATAAGGTGTTTGATAAAGTGCAATTACTGCCCAGTAATGGTTATAGGAGAAACAATAAAGTAACAATAAATAACAAGAGAACCAATAAGTGATAAATGTTCTACTCCGTAACCTCCACATTAACTAGGTGAGTAGATGGTATAAATTAACTTATTGGATTATGAAAAAAATTACATTCTCTCAACGTTGCAATTTACCTGCATATTTCACTTATTTGCCTAATGGTTTAAAAAAAAAATGAAGCGAAGACCTACTTTGTATGAAATGTAAGAAAGGCACTGCTTTGCTTTTTAATTTCTGCCCTTTGGGAACCAAAGCATTAACTATTTCAACCAGAACTTTGACATTCACACCTAACTGACATTTATGAAACAGTATCATGTACCAGTGCTTTGTACTTTCATATATATGAACACTGTCTTGACTAGCATCCTATCCTTGTTTTTTTATTTCTTAGCATCACTGGGGTTCAACTAACCAACTCTATAAGCAGTAGTATAGCAGAAAAAGAACACTAGATAGGATATCAGGAGACCAGGTTCTTATTCTATTGTGTTAAAATAAGCATTGTGGCTTTGGGGAAAAAAAGCACTTAAATTCTTCCAGAGTAAGATACTTTATCTACGAGGCATCACACCTGCCTTGATTTGTGAATCAAATCTGGTTAAGTTATTTCCTTGTGTAAAGCTGAAGGGTTCACATCACTTCCCACAGCTCTCAGGTTAAACTTCTAAATCCTGAGCAGCTTCAGCAGGAATGGAAGAATAAGGACCTCCAAAAGTCCTCTCCTCTATAAAAGCAACGAGAACACTGGCACAAGTTATTAAACTTTTACAGAACTCTGAAAATAATCAATGTCTTGTGAAAAAATCTGTGAGCATTTATTAAGAAAAATGGCTGAATGTAAGTAAGGACAATGAACACTGTGGCATTTTAACTTCCTCTATTCTCATGCTCATCTCTCCAACTGAGTGGTATACTTGAAAATCAACAGCCTGCAAATGCAGTGAAAACCAGCAGCCCAGCAGAAAACGGACAGATCAGATGAAGCTGGCATCTTTCCCAAGTCCCATTCCCAGAAACTGTCATTATTTGATTTGTGTGACAACTCCATGTAAAACCTCACTTGCATGGCTTGTCTTTGAATTGAATCAAAGTTCACCCTGTGTAAACCTTCTCCTTGGAGGTGTTTTTGTTAAATCAATCAGTAGAAACTGGTTAACACTACAGCTGCCTATGACAGAAATAATGGTTGGGACAAACAACAAGCTAAACAAACAAACAAACTCAAAAAAGAAAAGCTGGGGAATGAGAAGTCTGTAGGGAGATTTTAAAAGCTCTGACATACTCCTGGGCCACTAGAAGGCCATGTGCAAATGCAGGGTAGCATGTGTATTCAGATAAGATCTGACAAAGCCCTAAGCACTCACCTCTGGCTGACCATAAGCCTCTGACAAGCAGGAAGTGAAGGCTAAGGCAAAGCTGTCAAATGCTTAGCTAAATGTTGAAGCATACCCCACTGTACACACAGCCCCTTAGCAAACAGTGGGAGATTTATTGACTCCAAGCATTTAAGGAAATCACTGTCCAATCAGAGAATATAAACTCAAAGAATATAGACTTTATATAATTAGTTCAGGAGATTAATTGTTAAAAAAAAACCCTGCTAAACAACAACAAAGAGCAATAACAAACATGAAGGAGGGAGGTGAATCAGATTACAAGAGTTGTCACACTCTACCACTATACCAATTGAAAACTTTTAAAGTTCTCAATTTTCAATAAAGAAATTATGAGACATGCAGAAAAACAAGAAAGTATGGCTAATAAACAAGGGGAAAATATGTGGTCAGTAGAAACTGTCACTAAGGAAGCCAAGGCACTAGACTTAAAACTTTCAGCTTTTTAAAATAAGGTCAGAGAACTAAAGAAAACTATGCCTAAATATCTAAACAAAATTATGAGAACATCTATCAAAAAGAAATAAAAGAGAAAGAAATTAAAAGAAAAAAACCATGAAGAAATTCTGGAGTTGAAAACAAAAAAAACATAATAACTGAAGTACAAAATTTGCCAATAAATAGCAGATTTGAGGAGAAAGATCAAAGAATCAGTGCACTTGAACATAGATCAAATGAGATTATTCAGTATGAGGAACAGAAACAAAAAAAGAGTGATGAAAGTGAACAGTCTCAGAGACCTGTGAAACTTTTTCAAATGTACCAACATAAGCATATGTTCTGGGGGTCCCAGAATGAACTAAGAGACAGAAAAGGGTAGAAAGAATATTTGAAGAAATAATGGCTGAGAACACCCAAAATTTTAGGAAACTATAATCAATCTACTTATTCAGGAAACTCAAAAAACTACAAGTAGGATAAACTCAAAGAGATCCATAGCTAGACATATCATAAATTATCAAAAGAGAGAATCTTGAAAGTGGAAAGAGAAATGGCTTATAACATACAAGGAATCCTCTGTAAGATTAACAGCTGAGTTCTCATTAGAAACCATGAAGGCCAGAGGCAGTGAGATGACATATTAAAAGTGCTGACAGAAAAAAGTAAACCAAGAATTCTATTATCTATCATGACTTCTTCAAAATTAAGAAACTAAGATAGTCCCAGATTAAAAACACTGAAATAATCCATTGCTAACAGACTTGCCCTATATGAAATATTAAAGAGAGTCCTTCAGACTAAAATGAAAGTCAAATCCACACTAAAAAATTAACGAAAAATGGTAAAGGTAACTACACAGGCAAGAATAAAATAGTATAAACGATTTTTGTTTGTAACCCTTTTTCTCCTCTCTGCTTTAAAAGACAACTGCAGGGACTTCCCTGGCACTCCACTGGGTAAGACTCTGCGCTTCCAAGGCAGGGGGCATGGGTTCCATCCCTGGTTGGGGAACTAAGATCCCACATGCTATGTGGCCAAAAAAATAATAATAATTATAAAATAAAATAAAAATAAATAAATAAATAAAAAGGGGGAAAATGTTAAAAAAAAAGACAACTGCATACAGCAACAATTATAAATCTGTCTTGATGGGCATACAATATATGAAGATGTAATTTATATTATTTTAACAGCAAAAAGAAGGGGAAAGGGAATGGAATTATAAAGGTGCAAAATTTTTAATATACTATTGAAACTAAGTTGATATTAGTCCAAATAGAATTGTTTTAAGTTAACTGTAATCTCTAAGCAATCACGAAGAAAATAACTTAAACATAAAAAATAAAAAGGAAACAACAATGAAATTAGAATGTTAAACTGGATCTATTCAATACAAAAAAGGCAGTACTAGAGGAATAGCAGAACAACAACAACAAAAAGATGTATAGACTACAAATAATTAAATGGCAGACAAAATCCACACCTAATCAGTAATTACATTTAATGGCAATGGATTAAGCACCTAATTAAAAGGCAGAGACTCACAGAATGAATAAAAATATGATCCAACTATATGTTCTTGACAATAGACATACTTTAGATTAAAGACACAAATTAGGGGCTTCCCTGGTGGTGCAGTGGTTGAGAATCTGCCTGCCAATGCAGGGGACACGGGTTCGAGCCCTGGTCTGGGAGGATCCCACATGCCGCGGAGCAACTGGGCCCGTGAGCCACAACTACTGAGCCTGTGCGTCTGGAGCTTGTGCTCCGCAACAAGAGAGGCCGCGACGGTGAGAGGCCCACGCACCGCGATGAAGAGTGGCCCCCGCTCGCCGCAACTAGAGAAAGACCTCACACAGAAACGGGTACCCAACACAGCCATAAATAAATAAATAAATAAATAATTAAAAAAAAAAAAAAAAGACACAAATTAGTTGAAAATAGAAGGATAGAAACCAGGCAGTAACTTAATGACAGCTGGAGAGGCTACACCAGTATTAGACAAAGTGGACATTAAGATAAGTGAACATCATATTCAATGGTGAAAGACTCAAAGCTTTCCCCAGAAGATCAAGGACAAGACAAAGATGTCTGCTCTTGCCACTTCTATGCAACATTGTACTGAAAGTTCTAGCCTGGGCAAGACATCAACTAATCTGAAAATAGAGATATTTGACTCTTTCCTTTCCAATCTGGATGCTTGTTATTTCAGTTTTTCTAATTGCCCAGTCTTTAATAAATGAAAAAAGACTGAAATCATACTGAGTATGGAATGAGATGAGAAATCAGAAACAATGGGAAATTCACAAATATGTAGAAATTAAACACTCTCCTAAATAATCAAAGGGTCAAAGTATAAATAAGTAAAAAATATTTTAAGATAAATGCAAACAAAAATACAACATACCAAAACTTATGGAATGCAGCTAAAGTATTGCTTATTTGTATACTTATAGCTATAAATACCTGTATTAAAAAGATGAAAGATCTCAAATCCATAACCTAACCTTGCACTTTAAGAAACTAGAAATAGAGCAAACTAAACCCAAAGGAAGCAGAGGGAAGGAAATAATGGATATTAGAGAGAAAAAAAAAAAAGAAATAGAGAGTTAAAAAATAGAGAAAAATCAATGAAACCAAAAGTCAGTCCTGTTTCCAGATGAGATGATATCACATATAGAAAATTTTAAATGACTTCAGCAAGGCTGTGGGATACAAGATGCACATACAGAAATCAACTGTATATCTATACACTTGCAATGAACAATCCAAAAATGAAATTAAGGAAACAATTTTATTTAAAATAGCATTAAAAAGAATACTCAGAAATAAGTTTAACAAAATAAAACTACACTAGAAACTAGAAAACATTGAAAGATGTTAAATAAGACTAAATAAATGGGAAGATATCTTGGGTTCATGGACCTGAAGAATATCAATACTCCCAAAGTTGACCTACACACACAACACAATCCCTATCAAAATTCCACTTGCCTTTTTTGCAGAAATTAATAAACTGATCCTAAAATTTGTAAGGAAATATAAGGGACACAGAGTAGCAAAACAATCTCAAAAACAAAAAAACTGGAGGACTCACATTTACCTATTTCAAAACATATTACAAAGCTATAGTAATCAAGATAACTGTGTACTGGCATAAGGATAGACATGTAGATCAGCTGAAAAGAATTAACAGTCTAAGCTTTTATGGTCAATTGATTTTTTAGAAAAGTACCACATCACTTCAATGGGGGAAAGAATAGTCTTTTCACAACTGGTGCTGGGACAACTGGATAGCCACCTGCAAAAAATTGAAGTTGGACCCTTTCTTCATGCTAAATACAAAAAGTAACTCAAAATGAATCAAAGACCTAAATATAAGAGCTAAAATTATAACTTTTAGAAAAAAAATCACAGGTGTAAATTTTTTTGACCTTTGATTAGACAATGGTTTCTTACATATGGCATCTAAAGAATAAGCAACCAAAGAAAAAAATAAATTGAACTTTATCAAAATTAAAATCTTTTGTACTTCCAAAGATACTATCAAGAAAGTGAAAAGACAACCAACAAAATGGAAGAAAATATTTGCAAATCATATATCTGATAAGGGACCAGAATCCAGAATATATTAGAAAACCCTTGCAAGACAATAATAACAAGACAAATAACCCAATTAAAAAATGCACAAAAGATATGAACAGACCTTTCTCCAAAGAAGATACACAAACTGCTAATAAGCACATGAAAAGAGGCTCAACTACATTGGTCATTAGGAAAATGTAAAAGCAAAAGCACAATGAGATATACTAATTCATACTCATTAGGATACCTAGAATTAAAAGACAGACAGTAGTTAGTATTGGCAAAAAGGTGGAGAAATTGGAAACCTCATATATTGCTGGTGGGAACATAAAATGGTACAGCCACTTCTGAAAACCATGTTAAGTTCTCAAAAACAGTAACCATAGATTTACCATACAACCAAGCTATTCCACTCCTAGGAATATATCTAAGAGAACTGAAATCATATGCCCAAACAAAACTTGTACACAAATGTTCACAGCAGCATTTTTAATAATAGCCCCAAAGTGGAAACAACCTACTGTTCATCAATGGACAAACAAAATGTGGTATATCCATACAACAGAATATTATTCAGCCATAAGAAAGAATTAACTATCTATACTTGTTGAAACATTGATGAATCTTGAAAACATTGGTAAATTCAAGAAGTCAGACACAAAAGGCCACACACTGTATAATCATATTTACATGAAATGTCCAGAATAGGCAAATCTATAGACAGAAAGTAGATTACTAGTTGCCAGAAGATGGGAAAAGGGAGAAATTGGGAGTGACTGTTAACGAGTATGGGGTTTCTTTCTGGGGTGATAAAATGTTCTGGAATTAAGATAATGGTGATGGTAGCACAACATATACTCAGAACTACTAAAATTTACACTTTGGGGTATGTGAATTATATCTCAATGAGAAAAAATCCTATATTCTTAATATGTCATATGAGGCTCTACTTGTTTTATATCCTAATCTCCTCTTTAGCCTTATGTCTTGTCATTCTGTCTTTCCTAGCCAAACTGGTCTTTCAATTCCACGAATACATGAATGCTTTTTTAAAAAATTGAAATATAGTTGATTTACAGTGTTGTGTTAATTTCTGCTGTACAGCAAAGTGATTCAGTTATATATAAATAAATAAATCATACACACACACACACACACACACACACACACACATACATACACATTTAAAACATTCTTTTCCATCATGGTTATCACAGGATATTGAATATAACTCCCTGTGCTGTATGGTAGCACCTTGTTGTTTATCCAACAATCCCCCAATCCATCCCCTCCTCCCCCATGCAACCACAAGTCTGTTCTCTATGTCTGAGAGTTTTTCTGTTTTGTAAATAGGTTCATTTGTGTCATATTTTAGATTCCACATATAAGTGATATCATGTGGTACTCGTCCTTCTCTTTTTCACTTACTTTACTTAGTATGATAATCTCCAAGTCCATCCATGTTGCTGCAAACGGCATTATTTCATTCTTTCTTATGGCTGAGTAGTATTCCATTGTATACATGTACCACATCTTTTTTTTTTTTTTTTTTTTTAATGGCTGTGTTGGGTCTTTGTTTCTGTGCGAGGGCTTTCTCTAGTTGTGGCAAGCGGGGGCCACTCTTCATGACGGTGCGGGGGCCTCTCGCTATCGTGGCCTCTCTTGTTGCGGAGCACAGGCTCCAGACGCGCAGGCTCAGTAATTATGGCTCACGGGCCCAGTTGCTCCGTGGCATGTGGGATCTTCCCAGACCAGGGCTCGAACCCATGTCCCCTGCATTGGCAGGCAGACTCTCAACCACTGCGCCACCAGGGAAGCCCCATGTACCACATCTTTAAACAGTCATCTGTTGATGCACATTTAGGTTGTTTCCATGTCTTGGCTACTGTGAATAGTGCTGCTGTGAACATACAGGTGCATGTATCTTTTTGAATTATCATTTTATCTGTTTATATGCCCAGGAGTGGGACTGCTGGATCATATGGCAACTTTAATTTTAGTTGAGGAACCTCCATACTGTTTTCCATAGTGGCTGCACCAACTTATATTCCCACCAACAGTGTAGGAGGGTTCCCTTTTTTCCACACCCTCTCCAACATTTGTTATTTGTATACTTTTTTAAAAATTTATTTATTTATTTATTTATTTATTTATTTATGGCTGTGTTGGGTCTTTGTTTCTGTGCGAGGACTTTCTCCAGTTGCGGCAAGCGGGGGCCACTCTTCATGGCGGTGCGTGCCTCTCACTGTCGCGGCCTCTCTTGTTGCGGAGCACAGGCTCCAGACGCGCAGGCTCAGCAATTGTGGCTCACGGGCCTAGTCGCTCCGTGGCATGTGGGATCTTCCCAGACCAGGGCTCGAACCCATGTCCCCTGCATTGGCAGGCAGATTCTCAACCACTGCGCCACCAGGGAAGCCCTGTAGACTTTTTTTTTTTAATTTTATTTATTTATTTATGGCTGTGTTGGGTCTTCGTTTCTGTGCGAGGGCTTTCTCTAGTTGTGGCAAGTGGGGGCCACTCTTCATCGCGGTGCACGGGCCTCTCACTATCGCGGCCTCTCTTGTTGCGGAGCACAGGCTCCAGACGCGCAGGCTCAGCAATTTTGGCTCACGGGCCTAGTCGCTCCGCGGCATGTGGGATCTTCCCAGACCAGGGCTCAAACCTGTGTCCCCTGCATTGGCAGGCAGATTCTCAACCACTGTGCCACCAGGGAAGCCCTGTAGACTTTTTAATATGGCCATTCTGACTGGTGTGAGGTGGTACTTCATTGTAGTTTTGATTTCTATTTAATAATTAGTGATGTTGAGCATGTTTTCAATACATGAATGCTCTTATTTCAAGGCTACTGTATACTTTATTGCCTTTGCTTGGGTAGCTTATCTTTTCTTAGCCTAGCTACTTCCAACTCATTCTTCAGGTCTATGTAATTATCACTTCCTCAGAGAATCTTTTTTTGAATTCTCTATGTACCGAAATCCTATTACCGGATACTAGATTCCCTTTGTAGTATATTTACCTCGGTGTTGGTATAATAGTTAATAACTACTAAGGCAATTATTACTAAGGTCTTTCCCAACTTTAAAATTATAAAGGTCTACTCTCTTCACCTGGAATGATATCTTTAACCAGGCCCTTCAAATCAAAAAATTGAGAGGGCCTACAAAATTATATACGAGCATTATAAAAAGAAAAGGGCAAGGAAATTGTCATCCCATTTTAGGGAATGCCCTACCTGGGATTTGGGAACCAATTCACCAGTTTGTACTCATAGTTGATGAATCAGTTTTCCAACCTCTTGCTAATCAATGCTACAGGGAGAAACAAACATACAAAACAAAACAAAAAAAACCAAAGACATTGTCGTTTGGAGTGTGAGAAAGCATTTATAAATCAGAAGAAACCTTTCATTTCAGATACTACCACTTCAATATCCCCTTCACTGAAAATATAAAATCACCTTCAATGTGGATCAAAGACAGATTGCTAGTCTCCTTGTTTTTTCATTTTTCACAAATAAACAACCCAATATAAACCCCAATAAAACTATAGCCAGCTGAAAAGAAATCATTTTTTATGACTGGCTTTCTAACAGTTACATTATTTGGAATAAATAAGTCACCTGCCACTAGGATTTCATGAAGTTACAATTTTAAATGTCTATAAATCACTAGAGTCATTCATGGAATCAGGGCAGTGGGAGCTTTTTCTTTACATGCTTCAAGATTTAAATTGAAGACCCCAAACAGTTTCTTTTCATGGTAGAAAGTTTCGAAAGTACTAATCACCCCAGATATACTGATAACCACTTGGGACTTCTAACAGCTGGTGGTATGAAATCTAATTCCTTAAAGAAGATTTCCTTTTTTCTAGACCAAGTATTCTCAAAAAGAATGACATAGCCCCAAGGGGGTGAAAATTGGTACTGGGGAGGAAGGGGAATGAATAAAATATAACTCTTTTTATGCATAAATCACTGATATACATATAATATATAAACAGTATATTTGTAACATTAAAATCTCATGCAAGGGGCAATTAGGGGAAAAAAAAAGTCTAAAAATACTTCCTAAGGGTATGATAATGAAAAAAAGGTTGAGAAACGCTGCCCAAGACAGAATATAGTGATACGCAGTTAACCTTTCTAGAAAAATATGGTGGTAATTCCCTGGTGGTCCAGTGGTTAGGACTCCGTGCTTTCACTGCCGAGGGTCAGGGAATTAGCGGCGCAGCCAAAAAAAAAAAAAAAAAAAAGGAATCACCGAAGACCAGGCAGTTTTTGGCTTCTCATAAGATATTATACTTTTGTATAGTATACATTTGAGAAAAGGCTTTGTTAAAAGGCTAGATTGCTTCTACAACAGGATTTAAAAGTTATGATACATCTTTAAATAGCAATAGCTCATATATCTCTTCTGCTCTTAAAAAAAATGCCCACCTTTGGGCTATCTAGAATTCCCATTTTGGATTAGACTTGATGTATTCTGCTTTACTTTTGTCTGGGAAGTTCCAAAATAATGTGGTAAAGCAACAGTTGACTGCTTTCATGCTCACTTATTATTACACTTACAGTTAACCAGTTATTTGCCTATGAAAAGCTTATTTATCATCATTAAGTACCTGATTGTAACCAATTCTCAATCAGAATAATGGGGGAAATTTTAGGTACAAATTGTTCTAAATCTAAAATGTTATAATGAAATACACAATAGGGGCCAATTATCTTTTATTACAATAATACAAATAGTTACTCTTCAATCAAAATTAGTTTAATTTGTTTCTCCTTTTTATTCCTTAAAAAAAATCTTTAAAACAAAATAACTACATCTTTTGTGTAAACTTACTGAACAATGTTCAAATAGGTAATTTGAATGTCCTTTTTTCTTAATATTGTCTTCTGCCTGCTTTTCAGTGGAGGTAGTAATGAGTAACAAAGTAGACTGAAGGGAAAACATAATTGAAAAAGAGAAGGAAAGACAAAATCCTAGCTATATCTAGGGTTTTTGAATTTTAGGACCTAGGATGCCAACAGTCTGCCCTCTCTTCTTCCTATTTATAGAGAGGGAAAGATAAAGAGAGATACACCTGATGAAGAAAGCAAGAGACAGCAAACCTCCCTACCTGAAAATATTTCCTTCACATATTCTAATAATTTCCCCCAAATATCAGTAGTTTAAGGTCTTTAAAAAATGTAAATAATTCTTGGGAAGACTTAACTTTCAGTTCTTTATATTACTAGATCCACAAATAACAAAGAAAATCTCTCTATAAAGAAGCTATAATCTACAAGGACCCAAAAGATATATATGCAAATAACTGTAATACAAGGAAAGGTGGTAAGACAATTGGACTTACTTCATAGGGGCTACAGAAAGTATTAACAGACTGGGGAATACTATGAATGTTTCAAGGAAGAGACAAATCTTGAAGGACAGTAGGGGAATCCCAACGAAGCGGATGGAAAGCATATATGGAGCATGTTTGAAGAACAGGCCTGGTTTGGATGAAGCACGTGGTTTGGATGAAGCACGAGGTATATGATGGAGAACAGTTGGAAATACAGCTGAAAAGACAGAATGGGTAAGGACCGTAAAATGTTGTAAATGTCAGCAATGACATATTATTATGAATAAATAACAGAATCTGAATAAACAGAATCTGAAAAAAATGACAGATATTATTCAGTACAAAGGGGAAGGTCATGATCACAGCTACACTTTTGTAAATATTTATTAAATATCTATGTCTTAGTGATATAAAGGTGAATAGAACCAGTGGCTCTTCAACTTTCGGAGGTATGCCAGTCCTGGTTGTTTGCCTTCAAATCTACTCTTCCTGTTTCCCCTGCTCTGCCCTGTAGGACAGGAAACCTGACCCCCTGCAGGCAATTTCCTGGGCTCCATGTCAGCTAGCTTCTGGTTGGGTTCAATCAATGGGAAGCACCAGTTGGAGATTGGAGGGCAGTTAGAAGCAGCCATGTTTTTTTCCTCCATTTCCTCTTTGCCATGGTAGAATCTCCTCTACTACTGCTTCCACACCAGACAAGTCTACCTTCCAGCTTCCACAGTGAAACCAGCCTCTGGGTTTCATCTCTCCTTGTCTTACTGATTATCAGAGTGGTTTCCTGCTGTTGCTACTCTCTGAGCTGGCTCACGTAAGCAGCTTGTCTTAGCTTTTGTATCACCAGTGTAACCGATTGCCTCATTAAATCCCTCCATGTTAAATACTCAGATTACTTTCAGTTTTCCTGAATGGATGCTGACTCACACAGAAAGGAACAAACCTATTTGGGAATCTAAATAAAGTTCTGGATACTTTACCCATAAAAAAATGCCCCACCTATACATTAAGTTTTATAGATAGTCTGGGGGCTCGCAGAACTCTTGAAGCCTGTCCATTAATCCCAGATTAAGAATACTAAATAGGACAAAAAAGTAAGTTTCATTTTGGTAAGGTGAAGTTCTATAGGTGAATGATGGTGATGGTTACAGAATAATGTGATTGTACTTAATGCCACAGAACTGTAAAAATGGCTAAAATGGTTAAATTTTGTTATGTTTTATTTTACCGAAAAAAAAAAAGTAAGCAAACACAAAGCTACAATAAAACATGGTAAGAGTATGACAGAAGTAATCCACGATGCCAGGAGAGCATGTAAGGAGAAAGCACTAACTGTACCTGCTGGAAAAAGTTTGAGAGATTACAATTGACCTGAACCTTGAATACAAGTGTACTAGGAAGACGGGGAGAAAAACATTGCAGGCAGAGAGAACAAAATACATAAGAAGAGTATTTGGAGAAACTGCAAGTCGTTTGGTATGCCTGGAGCATAGGGCCTATGTTGAGAAGTTGAGATCAAGCAAGAGAGATGGGTAGGATCAGTTCCACAGAGCACCTTGTATGACACACTAATAAAACCCAAACTGGTGGCCCAGAGGCAACAAACAACACTTTGATGTAGTTTGGCCTGTACAATATTTAAAGAAATTCCAGCAAGGAAATAGCTGGATGTAGCGGAGTAGCAAGGGCTATTTAAGTGGAGTAGTGAGGTACGAAAGTCAGCACAGAATGTTGAAGAATGAAAGCTAAGTGAGGAAATAGAGCAACTAAGTAGAGCTTATTCTTTGAATAAATCTGACTTGTGAAAGGGTGACACAGAGAGAGCATAGATAGAATGTGAGGTGGGGTCTAGGAAAATGTTTTGGTGTGTGTGGGTAAGGGTAAAAAACCCAATTATGTAAACTCTAAGGGGAGAACTCTATTTTTAGCATTTGGCACAGTGCCTGGAACATACTACGCACCCATAGATTTGCTGAAAGGACATAATGAAGAAAAGGGGCCAACAATGGGAGGGGCTGGAGGAGTACTGAGAGGGAGGGAGTACTGACAGGAGGAGAATCATGAGCAAATAATAAAACTGTTAATATTTTAAGCCACTAAGTTGTGTGATCATAGATCTCCACGTTCATATGATAATGCTAAATGAAAAAAGCAAGAGTGGTGAGTGTGGGGAGATTTGCTTTTTTTGGTATTATTCTTTTGCACAACTTGAAATTTTTGTAAGTGCAAAACTCTTTCAACTTTCAGAATTGGAGGTGTAGTGTGAAGGCTTTAGGCAGATTTTTGTAACAGTAAATAAGATGAATTGCAAGACCATATGAGAAGCCATGACAACAGTCCAAATGCATACTGCTAGGATTGGTGGCAATGAAAATGGAATGTGAATGACAAATAAGAATTTTAGGATACGAAACAATCTCTGTAGTTTTTATCCATTTTAAAAAAAGGAGGAAGTCTAGGAGAGCAGCTGGTTTGTGGAGAATAAATACAAGTTTGGCGTAAATTATTCCAGTTAGAAAATCGTACTGCTTTCTTAAGACCAGTGGTTCGTGCCCTCCAGGAAACATACTGGCAATATCTGGACACTTTTTTTATTCTCACGACTGGGTGGGGGTGGGGACTGGGGTCCTGCTGGCATCTAATGGATAGAAGCCAGGGATGCTGCTAAACATCCCACAATGCACAGGACAGCTACCCATAATAAAGTATGTCAATGTTACTGTGAACTTTGTGAAAGTCTACTTTGGATCTGTTTACATATAAGCCTAATTAATATAACAACTACAAGATAGCTAGCTTTTTCCTTAGATGTTGTAGGTTAACTGTTGATATTCAGTTCTCATAAAGTGCACAAAAGATGAACCAAACATTAACAAAATATTAGTTTAAACTTAAGTCATTATTTTCTCCAAAAACATACGGTAGAATCATTACCTTCTAATGTTTTCTGCAAAATGTGCTCATCAAGAGCCTGTGCACAAAAGCCATTTTTTATGGACAGGGCTGAGTACTTAAAATGGAATAAGAAATGGATTTTTCTGGCAATAAAATAATGGTAGTAATGGCCGTGGATACCAGGGGAAGTTTTATCACAGATGTTTACCATTTACCATTCACATATGATGTCTGTAAATACTGGCTCCGGTTTTGAGATTTATGTGGCTCTCATTCCCAGCAGTACAATCCTCTTTATTCTTTCAGGGGAAAAACAACAAAACCCGTTTCCCACACAGACAATACAGCCTGACAACTGGCAGTGTTACTAATTCTTTTCAAATTGAGGAAAAACTAACTAGGACTAGAAAATGTTTAACTGGAAGACATTTCGCCTGTGAAAATTCTTGCTAATCAAAAGAACAGGAATTGGTGCTGTCTTAAAGTATGCAACTGGCATTTCAAACCTCTACACTCTACGACTTCTTGCGGGAGGGTGGGGGATAGAGAGGGAAGATCACCCCATTTGTCCCAAATTCGTAGTCCTAAGGGCTAGTTACGAGAAGGCCGTCAGGAAGGTCCTTATACAAAGCTGGGTGGCTGGGGAAGTTCTTATTTTTCCTAATTCGGTCCCAGCTCTGACACAGGAAAGTGAGCCCAAGGCTGAAGAACGCAGTCCATCCATCACGTAGGCAACTCCCCTCGCAGGGATCCTAATTAAGTGTGCAGGCCTGACTTTCCCACCGGATCCGGGCCTCAGGTGTTTCACCCCGAGTTTCTCTTCAGGCTCCCCTCGCCACGGAGCCTCGGAAGAGAGGAGCATCCACACACAAAGAAGCTTAAACCATCCGAGCCTCCGACTGAAGAAGATTCACCTCCAGTCTGAATTTGTAGGCGGGGAGGCAAAGCCCCAAAGCTTCCCCACCCAAGGAAAACCTTTGGCCCCAAAGGTCCTTCCGTCCTGCTTAGCCTGGTTCAATACCCCTCCCTCCCGCGTCGGCGCTTACCCAATACCAGTCGGGCTACGTCCGAAGGTAACAGCATGATCGAAGCCGCAGAAGGAACCGCAATAAGAGACGAGACCCAGGTAAAAGCCAACACAGCGACACCTCCTGCGCCGCATCTCCCGGTTCCAGTGGCGGCACTAGACCCGCGGCGATTTGTCCCGCCTCTTTAGCTCCTCGCCAGCCAATCGCTTCCGCCGGAGAAAGAAAGGCGCCGAAATGAAACCCGCCTGGTTCTCCTTCGAGCTGTCGTCATATCCGTCCTCACATTTGGAGGGGTGGGGCTGAAGGGGGCGAGGAGGCGGGACGAGTGAGCCGGAGCCCGAGCTAGAGGGCGAGCGGCGAAGGCAGGGTCGCACGCCATTGGCGGGCAGTGCGAGCGGCGAACGCAGCGGTCGCACGCCATTGGCGGGCAGGGAGCAGGCGCGTTTCCTAAGATGAGCCCGTCGTTTTGGGGGTGCGAGTGCTGGGAGCGGAGAGCTTGTAGCGTTTGGCGCGCATGGGCAGACAGTGTTCGGGCGCCCGTCAGCCTTACTGCTTCCTGCGGAGACGCACGCTGCGCGGTCACGCCAGGTTTGAGCCGGAAGCTGGAATAGTGTGTGGACAGCCGGCTCGGCCCGTGAGGGAGGCGTGTTGAGCGGGATTCTACGCTTCGGCCGTCGCCGCCGCCAGAGATTCCGCCTTGGCTATCCGAGTCCAGCGGTAGGGGCGCGGAAGCAGCGCAGTGGTTTCTACGTTGGGGAATTCAGTCGTATCTGAACCGTTCAGTCCTGGCCTTCAGACTCACTCCTCCAGAGCGGCCCTTTACTCCTCTCTTCACCTCATCTTGCCCAGCCCACTGTCCGTATCGCTCTCGTCCGCCCACCCTTCCTGCTCCAGCCGACTTAGCCTTGAACCTACTTCTTAATGCCCAGAATTGAACCTTCGTGCGCGTACCCTTCCCGTGTCCAGATGTAACTAGATGGCTTGAGTAATCATCTTTTTCTCCCCTCACATAATTAGTAGTTTTAATCAGCGAGCAATTTGTTTGGGCTTCAACTACAGTCTCGTGATTAAGAGAATGGGCTTTGGTATCGCACTCCCGGAGTTCGAGTCAGCTAGCTGTGTGACCTCGCTGTCCTGTCTTCCTTGTGATAATCCTGTCCTGTGGTGAGCCCTCAAGAGCGTTGGAGGCTGCTTTTACCAGGTACAGATAAGTAACAAGACTATTAGAATTAAGAATGAAATGTGATAGAAGAGGATTGTGGTGGTAGAGGAGTGGATGGGGTTCTGTAGAAACTTAGCCTGGGAGCATCAATTCTGTTTGCGGTGAGACCTTGCAGTGTTAAATTGTCCTGGAGGATGATAGGAACCTTATAGACAGGAGGGAAAACGCATATAAAGGCACAACGTGTAAAAGGTTCCTGAAGCTCAAGAGTGAGGTCCTGCACTGAATGAAATAGATTTGGGCATTTTTCACGTGTTGAAGTCATAGGAATGGATGAGATCCTACTGTGAGAACATACAGTGAGAAGTAAGGAGACAAGAATGTTGTTTCAGGTGTGGGTGGAAAAAGAACCATCGAAAGAGACTTGTGAAACAGAAAGGAAGGGAATAATGATAATTGCTAACATTTATTGAGCAATTTCTATGCCCCAGGCACTGTGTTAAACATGGACAGGAATCCTTACAATAACTATTTGAAGGTCTAGTTCAGTTCTAGTATTGTTTTTCATTTTATCATTGAGAAGACGGAGGTTTAGAGAGATTAGCTAACATGCCCAAGGTTATAGAGCTTGTAAGTGGCAGGACCAGGTTATGAACTAGTACAATCTGACCACAGACTCCACACTCTTACCGTTAGAAAAGAATGGCATGCTACGGGCAGAATTAGATCTAGGAAGATGGTATATAAGCATCATTGTCAAATTCTGCAAAGGGACCAACTTGGTTGAGATCCGAAAAGGAACAATGGATTTGCCAATTCAGAAGCTGTTACTTAAGAAACATGTATCATGCTAGTTGCATGGTTGGGAGTGGAACCTAAATCGTTGTGCATTAATGTATTAATTGAATTCACCTTTATCTGGTGACACTCTTATTCTGCTTGTCTACTCTCTAGTTCCTTTGGCCATCTTTCAGTTCCTCCAACATACTTTGCATTTTTTCATCTTGGAACCCTTTGGCTGTGCTAGTTTCCTTCTCTAAGATGTTGGTCCTTTAGCTCTTTCTATGATGGGCACCAGTTCATTCAGATCTTGGCTTTATTGTAACCTCCTCTGATACATCTTCCTTGATAGTTTATAAAAAATGATCCTTTCCATTGCTATTGTGTATTTGCTTCCTTTGAGCCATATATCACAATTTGGAATTATGCATTGATTTATCAGTGTACTTGTTTATTGTCACTCTTCCCCACTAGTCATGACTCCATGAGGGTAGGATTTGTGTCTATTTAGTTCATTATGTGTCTAACTACCCCTAACATAGTACCTCGAACACAGTAGTTACCCAGTAAATATTGTTGCTTGTCGCAGTGAATGAACATTTCCTGTTTATGTAGATAGTACTGAACTGTTTTGTTTTCTTGAAAGTAATCAATCTCTGAGAATTGGCTAGGGGGAAAAGCAAGTTCAGAAAAGACACAGCTTAAAAAAAAAGTTTAGGGCTGCCACTTCTTGGAAGTGTTACTTGTTCAGTAAACATGCTTTTTTTTTTTTTCACCCTACAAATAACATATTAAGAATATAGGAGCCTGCCTTTACGGTTCTTTGGATGTTGCTAAGGTGTTTTCATTGGTTAGAATCCCAATTTTATTTTCCTTATTGACTCAGGAAGCCTTTAAACTAAGATTGAGCAGGAAGGGAGAGGAGTTCTAGATACAACTATAAGGAATGGAAAAATAAAAACGACAGTCCTTGCCTTCAAGAGGCATACAGTCAAATAAAAAAGGCAATCGAATAAATAATGACCTGTATTCTACAGCATAGAAAAGGAGGTTGTTATAGGGATATAGGAATCAGAACAACTTATCAATATAAATGGAGAAGAGAATTAGAGCTATCTGCCAATAAAATAGGTAGTCTTATTAGGAAGTTTGTTCTAAGTGAGAGTGTTTAAAGAGAGGGCAAGAATTTTGTTGGAGAGATTTCTTCCTTTGTAGGAAGATTGGACATGGTCTCTCAGTTTCTTCCAATTTTAAGATTCTGTGAGATTAAGCAGGGGCAGAGTAATATACTTGATCTTGAAAGATTGAGCAGAATTTATGTGGATGGATGGGGAAAGGACTTTGCCCACCTTTTTATCTTCTTGAGATATATATGTAGTGTAGATATAATAGACAGACATGTACATTTTTTCCTTGTTTATAAACATTTATAGTAACAAAAATGAAGCTTCTTTGTAAAAAGGCTCAGAAATACTAAAACAATGCTTGTCTTGAAAAATTTTTTTTTTAAGTTTATCAAAGGAAGGTTTGATTGCATCAGAAAATCTAAAAGGAGGAGGTCTACTGCAATGGCATTAAGACACAGTAAAATATAGTTGACCTTTGACTTTTGCAAGGTATATCGCTATAGCATATAATTTCCTTCGTTTCCTTTTATAACAATAATATCATTTTCCTCCTATTTTTATGTATTAAATGAGAACCATAAAGCCAGTTGAGATGTAAGTGCTAGGCAAGGCTTACTAGCTCTGATAACCTCTTACATATCCATTCCAAAGCATAAGTAATTTAAGCTTTTGGCTCAGGAAAGTGGCACGTCACTACATATAAGAAAGGGTCCTTTTAAATCGTTCAGATAGTGTTAAATCCTTAAGTGCTCTTTTCCTTATTCTTTGCCTGGCTGCCTTTTTTTCATCTTTTGTATTTCAATTTAAATGTCATGTTTCTTAGAAGAAGAAAAGGTCTCTCCTCTAAGAGATCCTCTTCTTAGAAGAGGTCTCAGAAAAATAAAGTAAATTATACCTTACTTATTTTTATCCTGCTACACATTCAACACACATTTGCATGTTAAGGCTTTGTTTTGATATATTCTAAGAAAATCTCATTTAAATATGGAAGTATTAAGAAAAATCATTGTGCATTATAGTATGCCTCTAGCTATACAGGTAGATCCAACTATATATTAATAGCACAGTCTGAAATAATTTTACATATGTATATATTTTTTTTTACAGATGATGTGTTTTCTGAAATTCTGAATCATGAGTCTAGCACTTAATGATCTGCTTATTTGCTGCCGTCAACTAGAACATGATAGAGCTACAGAACGAAGGGTACTAAATTACTTAAATTTAGTCTTTCCTTGAAACAAGTGTGTGATTGGTAACGCATTATTTTGTTCTTTTTTCATTTTCAGAAAGAGGTTGAGAAATTTAAGCGCCTGATTCAGGATCCTGAAACCGTTCAACATTTAGATCAGCATTCAGATTCCAAACAAGGGAAATATTTGAATTGGGATGCTGTTTTTAGGTATTCCATTCTAAATTTTTTTACTGTCTTTATTTTTCTTTTTCATTTTTATTTCTCTTGTGATATTTTTTTGTGTATGTAGGTCTAATTTATCTGTGCTCCCTGTGAACCGTTGTGCCTTGCATAGGAAATTGGCGCTCAATTTTTATCTGAAACATAATTTTTAAAGGATGTTCATGTAGAAAAAGTTAAAATTTTTGAATCATTTGTTCAATAAAATGTCAAACATATTTCACTCAAGATTAGAGAGAATTTCTTTCGTATCAGTTCATTCATAAGACTTTATTTCAAATTAGAGCATAAAATTAAGTTATATCAAGTCCTTTATTGTTACTTTGACATCTTTAAATATTGCTCTAAGTAACTGCCATATGTTAAACTATAATAAAAAAGTAAAAAGGAGTTTTAGAAAAACTCTATATGAATGCAGTTAACAAACACAAAACTCTGGCATTGGAAAGACACAATTCATTGCTGAACTGGAGTGGCAAACAATTAATGCTTTTTACGTTAAGACATAATTTTCAATTATGAAGTCCATTTATAACTAGAAATAGATTGTAAGACTTAGGAAAGATGAATAAAATATTTTAAATTAATGTAAAATACTGATAAACTTGAAAGAACATTTTCAGTCAAGGGGAAATATGAGTATTTACTTGTTCTTGAATGTTTAGAACAGATAATCTATTTTATTTTTTAGCTCTTATTTGGTACTAGATAGACCATTGCAGATATCATTGTAGATAACATGAAAAATATATACTTCTTTTCCCCTGGTTACTTACTTTATTTCAGATACCACAAATATAGTTATTTAAAGATGAATACTGTTTTGTGTAAGCTGATCATGTAGGCCAAATATGCACCTGATGCACCCAGCTAATCATGAATATCTTATAGGCAGGCTTCATTTAAAGGCTAGAGACATTACCAACTGCCTAGGAAAGAGATAGGTCATGTACAGAATAACAGAAAGAGGTGAGAAAGAATTGAGAGCCCCTGATAGCATTGCAAGCTTTTAGTGATAAAATGAGAAAGCAGGCAGGAAAGCAATAGAAAATCCTGGAGGTTACAGATTAAGAGCTTTGCAGGCCAGACTTTAAATTAGTGTTGAGGCCTTAGGCCTTAAAAAAGAAATGTAATTGTTTTGTTTAGCTGGTACATTGATTGAAGCAATGTGGTTTAAACAATGCTCTTTATGATGGCATGAAGGACTTTTTGAAACTATTATAATTTAAGTATTTAATGAGTTTCTGAAATTACATTGCACTTTCTTGAAGAGTTTTACAGAAATATATTCAGAAAGAAACGGAATGTCTGAGAACAGCAAAACCAAATGTATCAACCTCAACACAAGCCACCAGGCAGAAAAAGATGCAAGAAATCAGTAGCTTAGTCAAATACTTCATCAAATGTGCAAATAAAAGTAAGTGCTATTACTTGGCTTAATAGATTATTGTTACATGAGTTTGGTCTGAATATGGTGAGATAAAAGTTCAGTGCTAACTCTAATTTCTAGTACATGTAATGATTTTTAATACTATAGGTTCAAATATTTGGAGGAATTTATACAAGCATGGAATGATAGAATTTCAGGGTTTGGAAGGATTAAAAAATATTATTTCATCTACCCATTTTTCTTGGATCCCATCTATATGTCCCTGGCACTTAGGTAGCCTTAATGATTAAACATGCCTTTTGAGACTTTCTTTTCTGTTTGAGTAGTTTTCATAGTAGTGAAAACCTGTCTCCTTTTGTTACTGCTTCTATTTGCTGAGATAATACAGAAAAATACTAACTCAGTTTTTTCAATATCCTTTTTTCAAATATCCTTTGAGATATTTGAAGTTACCCATGATATTTCCCCTGAGTCCTCTTCTCTAAGCTAAACAAACCTACTTCCTACTGCTCATATGAGCTAGTTTTGTGTCACTTCTGAATATTCTTCAGTTTAATTCTCTACCTCTTAAAGTGTGGGACTCAATCTTATAGGCATATTCTGATTGGTATGGAGTGGAGCAGGACTTGCATATCTTTTATTCTATACTTCTACTGATTCATTCTAAGATTACATTAGCTTTCTTGGCAGTCAGAACCCACACTCTTTAACTAATAGCATGCTTACTATTGATTAAAAAAAAACCAAGTTCTTTTTTGCTCCTGATGAGCCACGTATCTCCCATTTTGAACTTATACAGTTTTGAAAAGCCAATATTTTTGAACCAAAATGCAGAATCCTAGTAGGCTTATGTAAGGAAATGGTTTTCATACAGTGCTGAAAAGCTAGAGGCGGAAATGTTTGTTTAGGGACTTGGACTCAAACTTTGTTTATTTTTCACAGATAAGTAAGTGGCTTTGTGACGCCAAGTTTAGTTTACGAATCAGAAAAGCCCAATGTTGGTAAACATTATTAAGCAGAAGGATATAGATTGTTAGTGAATGATATTTCAGAACGGTGGTATGAGACTTGAGTCTAAAAGACAGTGGCTTTAGCAAAATTTTAGTTTTTCGGCTCCTTTGAGATCCATTTTGTGTGGATAGCTGCAAGCCCTGAGAAGGGACTCCAGCATAGACAGAAGAAAGCTACACCGAAATATTTTTGCACCCGCTTTTGTTCTGCATCCATTAAAATTTGTATTCTTGGCTACTAATGCTGGACTCTTAATAGATCTTAATACGGTCTGACAGAATTTATGACTGAGTGAGAGAAAGATATTTGTATCCCATTCGTAGCCCATCAGAAAAGTTTGCAGCTTAGAATTTTGCTTTAAAGTGAAAAAAACCTTCTATTGCAAAATTAACAATGGAGATCACATTTTCTTTTTAATTAATTAATTTATTTTTGGCTGCGTTGGGTCTTTGTTGCTGCGCACGGGCTTTCTCTAGTTGCGGCGAGTGGGGGCTACTCTTTGTTGTGGTGTGCGGGCTTCTCGTTGCGGTGGCTTTTCTTGTTGTGGAGCATGGGCTCTAGGCACGTGGGCTTCGGTAGTTGTGGCTCACGGGCTCTAGAGTGCAGGCTCAGTTGTTGTGGCACACGGGCTTAGTTGCTCCACGGCATGTGGGATCTTCCCAGACCAGGGATCGAACCTGGAATCCATCAGGAATACACCCTGCATTGGCAGGTGGATTCTCAACCACTGCACCCCCAGTGAAGCACGTGATCACATTTAAAAATGTATGAAAGTATCAATATGTTGGTTTATAGGAATGAATGGATGAAATTTTCAGTGTAAGATTATTTAAATGGTTGAAAAATGATATTTTTATTCAGGGCTTTTTTTCCTTTCAAGTTTTACTTTGTAACTTAAACATCTTTAATCTCGGAGCAAAACCAGGAGCTACTATCGTGTCATCTCACTTCTTCAATTTTTTTTTTAGAGGGTTGGAGGGTTGATGAGAATTGAAACACATGTCCAGACTTTGCCAGACTTGCTTAACATTGGTACCCAAGGTATGATGAAAGAAACAGAGATCAGAAAAAAAGAGGTAGATGGGAAGGAACCAGTAAGCAAATATTGTTCAACTGTAACAGATGTTATAGTTAAGAAAATGTTAGGAAGACTATAACAGAGAAAGGCACAGGGTGTTACAGCAGAGGATATTATGATTGTGCATTTCATCATTAGCCAGATGCCTAAAATTATAAGCCATAAGTAAAAATGATTTTTTAAACTAATAACAGAAACTATACTTGATCTTAGCCAAAAGGCCAAGAAGTGATGATTTTTTGTTATATCAGTGTATATTTATTTATCATACTTCTAAATATAACTAGTCTCATCATAAAAAATCCTGAAGTAGAATATATTCAAATATACATAATGACTTGCACCCTGCTCATAACTTACAACAAAAAATTTATATGCAATTTTAAGATTGTTAATATTGAAATATGAAAAATTTCAGCTGTGACATCAATACGATTTACTGAAAGTAACAAATAACTTTTAAATATACTTTTGTTACCTTTAAGAATATATCCAGGGCTTCCTTGGTGGTGCAGTGGTTAAGAATCCGTCTGCCAATGCAGGGGACACGGGTTCGAGCCCTGGTCCGGGAAGATCCCATATGCTGTGGAGCAGCTAAACCCGTGTGCCACAACTACTGAGCCTGTGCTCTAGAGCCCACGAGCCACAACTACTGAGTCCACGCATCACAACTACTGAAACCCGCGTACCTAGAGCCCATGTTCTGCAACAAGAGAAGCCACCGCAATAAACCCACACACTGCAACGAAGAGTAGCCCCCAATCACCGCAACTAGAGAAAGCCCGCGTATAGCAACGAAGACCCACCACAGTCAAAAATAAATAAAAAAAAATAATAAATTTTTTAAAAAAATGAATATATCCAGGGACTTCCCTGGTGGCACAGTGGTTAAGAATCCGCCTGCCAATGCAGGGGACACGGGTTCGAGCCCTGGTCCGGGAAGATCCCACATGCCGCGGAGCAACTAAACCTGTGCGCCACAACTACTGAGCCTGTGCTCTAGAGCCCACAAGCCACAGCTACTGAGTCTGCATGCCACAATTGCTGAAGTGCGCGAGCATAAAGCCCGTGCTCCGCAACAAGAGAAGCCACTGCAATGAGAAGCCCGTGCACCGCAACGAAGAGTAGCCCCCGCTCGCCTCAACTAGAGAAAGCCCATGCGCAGCAACAAAGACCCAATGCAGCCAAAAATAAATAAATTAAAAAAAAAAGTTCCATTGAAAAAAAAAAGAATATATCCATTAATTCTGAATTTTCAGGACCTCTAATAAATAAATAAAACTAAAAATTATAACCTTACATATGTATATATAATAAATGCTATTATAGGACTTGGAAGTAATTTTGCTTTTTAAAGTAAATAGTATTCTCCTTATAATCTTATTCTAATAAATTCAGGTTTTTATAAAAAATACCAGGAAACTTTGGGTCAGTCAAGGTCTAATGTCAGAAGTTGTGAATTATTAAGGTAGAATGAATGATTGTTTTTGCTATATAATCCAATAGGATTGGCAAGTTTTTTTTGTAAAGTGACCAGATCGTAAATGTTTTTGTCTTTGCAGACTATGTAGTCTCTGTCTCAACAACTCGACTTTGCCGTTTTAGCATCAGAGTAGCCATATACAATATGTAAATGAATAGATATGTTTGTGGTCCAATAAAACTTTATTTCCAAAAACAGGAGGTTGGCTGAATTTTGCCCCTGGGCCATCGTTTGCTAATCCCTGTTTTATGAGAAGGAGGTTAGTTAATAGTAATTTCCCAAATGGAATTAATTATACAATTGCCATTCCAAGCATCCTTAACTTATTTGTCTTAAGATTTATATGTTTTTGTTTGTTTATTTTATTTTTAAATAGGAGCACCCAGGCTAAAATGTCAAGAACTCTTGAATTATATCATGGATACAGTGAAAGATTCATCTAATGGTGCCATTTATGGAGCTGATTGTAGCAACATATTGCTGAAGGACATTCTTTCAGTGAGAAAATACTGGTGTGAAATATCTCAGCAACAGTGGACAGGTATGTTTTGAAGTTGGTTACTTGTGAATTTTTCCTTGTGAAATGAAATTTCACCAAAAGAGCATTCAGAGTCTTATTTATATCCCCCAAATGACCTCACAGTTTAGCAGTACCTTAGTAAAATTAAATGATTATAGAATCTGACACTTTTCTTGTATTATGTACTTCTTAAATTGTCACTAATAATGTATTTGGTGCCTGCTGTCAGAACTAAAATTACAGAATTGAAAGATGCCATACCTGTCCTCAAAGACTTGACAGTCCAATGACAGAAAAAACCAAGTAAACTGAAAGTTATAATGCAGTGAGTTCACAGATCAGTGACACCTAAATGCAACAATGATTAAAGTAGAAAGAAGAAAACCGAGAGATGTCATAAAAAGGAAAGCAAGAGAATTTCAAGTTGCAAGAGGTGTGACATTTAAAGTGTTGTAGAAATAATAAGATGCAGAAGTATCCATTAGGACTAGGCAGTTTGCAGGTCACTGGTAAGGTAATTGAAATGAAATATTAGAATAGAATATATAGGACCCAGTGACTTACAGGATAAGTAGAGTGGGGTGCCATGGAGGTATTGTTGACAGTTTGTAGGTGAGAGGTACTAAGAGACCACAAAGGAAGTTTGGTCAGAGGCTGAAATTTTTGAGTTTATTGATTTCAAAAGTGGAGTATTTCTGGCTCTGGCTGGCTTACTGGGTGAAAATGGTATTTGGCTTTAATGAGGTGACTTTAAGCCAGATGTCAAAGTCTTCTAATATAGCCACCTCTGAAAATTTAGAAACTCAGTATTTTTCATTGAGAAGTATTCAAGATAAATTGTGCTAACTTAAAAGACATTTATCTATATTTTTTACCATCAGTTTATCATTTCAAAATAAGATGTTTGTGGACCATAAACCCATGACCTAATCAGTGGTCTACATTGTATTCTACTGTTCCCACATGAATAAAGGCCTTCTTAGCTATTGCTTAATTTCTTATCTGGGGCCTTTGCTGTTG